>NC_063353.1:25886085-25921115 GCF_021869965.1 Rhincodon typus | reverse complement strand
TAGGCCCGAGACGTCAGCCTTCCTGCTCCTCTGATGCTGCTTGGCCTGCTGTGTTCATCCAGCTCTACACCTTGTTATCCCAATGTTCTGTTGTTCAGTGTTGCAATTTAGGGAGCTGCATACAATGCTTATTACTCCTGGAGTCATGTCATTCCGAAGAGGTGTCCAGCAGATTAGAATATAAAAGGTTTCCTTATCTCCTGAAATGTTCATGTTGGCAGATACCTGAAAGATTGAAACAGCTGCCAATTGGTGTGAATACCATCTCTATGACAGTGCATATCATTACAGACTCATGCTACATGGTCAATATACAGTCAAAAAGGTGGATGGGAGACAGTCATAGCATTATCGAACATAATAATTGAATATAAAATGTACAATTGCTTTCTCTTCACCAATGATATTAAAAAACATAAAAGTAAAATTAACATTTATCCTGAGTTCCCCTTGTAACATTCTCTGCATCACCATGTATTGAATATGAATGTTCTTTCATAGTTACGATAGACTTTATGGACTGCATGATTGAGATATTATCTGAAATCTCCAGCTTTGCAAACCTTTGGAAAACTTATTTAACTGATTTTTTTTATAAGCCACAATTATAAAATCACAAGCAATTGCAGTGAACTCAAACCAGTCTGTTTCAAAATCTATTTATCATGTTTTTTTTTGAATACGTTAAATGTAATCAATCTATTAGACCTTAGAATCCACAGGCAATGACAATTGTTACTGAACAGCTCTTTCACATGATGTTGCAATGCATGAAAGGGATAGAAATGACAGTTTTTTTTACTGGAGGTAGAAGAGGCTCTATCAATGGAATCAAAGACAAGTAGAGACACCATAACTGTTTATGTGTAGCTTGTTACTGGGTTGTACGGATGAAATCTACGAAGCACAATTTCCTACTCACAGCCAATGCATACAGTACGTGTTATGGTGACTCACACATAAAGTACAGGAAAAGACAAAATAGACATTGTTTTAAGAAATGAGAGAGCAGTTGGGAGAAAGAAGAAGAAGAACTTAACCTTTAAATTCTCCAAAACCAGCAAAAAAAACTATACCAGTCTGATTTACAAATTTCTCAGAATCTACCTACTGTTGAATTTAATAATCAATTGAAAGCTGTGACTATATAGAACAATGGTGCCCAATGAAATAGTCCTGAGCCACATATAATAGATAACACAGTGTGGAGCTGGAGGAATACAACAGGCCAGGCAGCATCAGAGGAACAGGAAAGCTGACGTTTCGGGTCGGGACCCTTCTTCAGAGCCACATGTGTCTGCTTAGAAAAGCAGATTAGGGGGTGTGTGGCACAGTGGCTTTGGGGGTGGCATGGTGTTTTTAGGGGAAGCACAGTGGCTCAGTGGTTAGCACTGCTGCCTCATAGTGCCAAGGACCTGGGTTCAATTCCACTGGGGGCAACTGTCCATCTGGAGGTTGCACATTCTCTCCATGTCTGAGTGTGTTTCCTGCAAGTGCTATAGTTTCTGCCCACAGTCTAAAGATGTGCAAGTTAGGTGGACTGGCCATGGGAAATTGCCTGTAGTGTGCAGACTAGGTGGATTGGCCTCGGGAAATGCAAGGCTATGGAGACAGGGTAGTGGGGGGCAGGTCTGGATGGGATGTTCTTTGGAGGGTCGGTGTAGACTCGATGGGCCAAATGGCTTGCTTCCACACTGTAAGAATTCTATGATTATCTTCTAAGGCTAACTGCACACGGTTGGTAAAGACAGGAGATGTTGTTACAGGGACAGCCATTGCCACCACAAGCCCCATTGCAGACCAAACTGCGTTGATTTGGAGGATACCCCCACCTCAAACCTGGAGTGGGGGAGGGCTGCAACACTTTCTGTTGGTAAGATGCCAGTATCAAAGGAAGGAGGCCCCTAATTGGTCTGTTGAAGTGAGACAGTGGGTCTCAGTGCTCCTTGCTACTGGCAGAATGTCATAGCAGCTGGATGGTGAGAGGTGATGGTCACTGCAAAATAGGCCCTCGGCTATCACCTTATACCCCCATCTCAATACCCTCCCAGGGCTATGCGGAGAAACCATTGGCTCTGGGTGTTTCAACTGTTTCTAGTCTCCTTATCACATTACTTCCCTGCACTTGACCCACCCCTTCACAGATTTCAGGTGCCCTGAATGGAAAACATAGCCTCAGTGGTGTTAAATGGTCTTATATAGGTTTAGCAAATCTCTTCAACTTTTGTACATTATACCTCTGTCTATAAAGCCCATCAAAAGCTTATGCTTCAGAATGATACACTTAACAAATTTGTCAGACAATTACACACAAATTGTCATTCATAATATGCCAGCAGCTCTGCTCCTTTGAACCTGGTCCTATGCAAAACCTGGACTGCTACATCACCGAAAAGACTTGAACCTCACAACAAGCACCACAAATAATAATCCAAAGGACGGATTACAATGACTTCTTCTATTGCTGCGTGACTCCTGGTTTTGCTTCCAAGTTTAAAATGGGAAAAACCTTCCTGTAATTTACCAGCAATCCATTGACCTGCAATAATGTGCTACTTCTCTGTTTCGACCCACATAAGTGGGCTTTGGTAATAGAAAAAAACGCACTTTGCAATTGACTGATAAGTATGTTCTCACTTTAAATTGAAACTAACCACACTTAAATACACAGCATAGAACAAATAATAGGAGAGCAAAGTACGGCGAATGTTGAAAATAGTCATTTTTTTTTCTCTTTTCAGGATACATTTTCGTTTCAGGGATGCTTTTTCAGTCTTTTAATTCAGGTGATATAGCTACACAATCACATTACCTTCTGTATTTGTATTGGTGAGTGAGGAATTTGGGACCACACAGAAAGAGAATTCAAATAATACTGCAATATCCTGAAGAATTATCCCCCTTCCAGCTTAAAGCAACAATACACCAGGAAAGCAATAATTTCTATATGCCACAGAAGTTAACTTGGCACAAGATACCAGTCAAAAGTTAGCAACAAAAGAGAGTTTTTCAGAATAACTGACATCTTGACACACAAAAATCCATTAGCATGAATGCATCTTCCATTGACTGATGAAGTCACAAATGCACAAAGCTGGAAGATTTTAACCAGGTCATTACTACCTTTTTCACTGCATTACAGATTGCGATCACAGATTTAAATTAACAACTGTCACTGCGTTCATGAGTAGCATGCAATGCATTTTCCTAGATAGTAGCTCTTGAACATATGAAGCCTCAAACTACAGATCTCATATTCATTTTGTAACTAACACATTCCCTCAGTGACTTCAAGTTCTCCTGACTCCTGGTTAGCAGAACATTCCTTTTGACAGATATAAAACTGTTCCCTCTTCTTTACAGCCTCCCTCTCTCCTGAAATCCATTTGTAAACTCATTGTCTTTCCCCACAACACCCTAGCATTCTCTCATACTCCTCCAAGTCCTTTGGTGTCTCCCTCTGTCCATGAATTTCCCTTGTAGTCTCCTTCTCCCACCAGACCCCCTTTGAAACCTTGTACTCTCAATTCTTTGCTATCTTCTTCTCTGACCCTATTCCTACCACCTCTTGCAGTCTCCTTCTCCTCCCATTCCCTTCTCACAGCTCTTTCTTTCCACCTACATGCAAACACATCCCTCAACCCAGGACTGAACAGACATCACCCCTACCATCAGACAAAACACCTAAACATGCAGAAGACAACCCCAGACCCAGCAGCCACATCCCAGCTTTGGGTTTGGGTAAAAGTCTCCCAGTTTAAGACTCTTGAATTCTAGCCAGAAAAGCAATTCCTACACCATTGGCAACTCCCTCACTGTTGGCACTTCCTTTCTGAATTGCTCACTGCTCCACATTCCTGGTCACTGCCAAGCAACTAACTAGTGAACCCATAAGCAACAATCATGGGAGATAAACAGCCTGTGATTGAAGGAGCATCATTTCTCTGATTGGTTGACCTATGGCTGCAAGGTGTCCCAGGCCCTGGTTTGGAGGCCTTTCACATTTTCTGAGCATTGACAACTCCCGCCGTTCTTCAGAGGGGAGGGACGGAGCATTGCTAAAGGCAGATTCCATCACCCAGAATGTCCTGGCAGTTAGAATCAATGACCACAGGGGCTTGGATTCATGTGAAAGGAAAAGGATCTCAAGTGCTGGTCATTTCACAGAACACCCACCGTGCACTGCTTTTGTTCATTCATGGAACGTGGGCATTGCTGGGTGGGCCACCATTTATTACCCATCCCTAGTTGCCCTTAAGAAAGGGGTGGTGAGCTGCTGCTTTGGATCAGCACAGTCCCTGTGCCGTTGATAAACCCAAGATGCTGTGTGGGAGCGAATTCCAGGATTTTAACCCAGAAATATTGAAGTAAAGGGAAAATATCAGGATGGTGGCTGGCTTGGGTGGCAACATACAGGGAGTAGTTCTCCCATGTTTCCACAGCACTTGCCTCCAGATGCCAGCAATCATGGGTTTGGAAGGTGCTGTCTAAGGATCGTTTGTAAATTCCTGATTTTGTATTTGTTTTTAAGTGCGTAGGGGCCACTGTGAGGGAGGCAGTGCTGCCCAACCTCAGGCCTCCTCTGATGGCATGGGCCCCAGTGATTAGACGTGTATGTGCCCACTTTCCTAGGTCACACACCGCCCAGCCTGTGCCAGAGGATTACTAATGTCCAGAATGTTTCCTGGAGAGGAACATACTTGTTGTGAACTCTCTTTAGTTCTCCCTTCAATGCCAACTTTTCAACCAGTTCAATAATTTGCCTTCAATTCCATGAGATACAAGTTTAACTGTCAATCATTCCTCAGGGACTTTATCAAGTATATTCTGTAAGTCCATATAAGTAAGATCCATTGATATTCCTCTGCCCATTACTTAGAACATAAGAACAGAAGAACTAGGAGCAGGAGTAGGCCATCTGGCCCCTCGAGCCTGCCCCGCCATTTAATAAGATCATGGCTGATCTTTTTGAGACTCAGCTCCACTTACCCGCCCGCTCACCTTAACCCTTAATTCCTTTACTGTTCAAAAATTTATCTAGCCTTGCCTTAAACACATTCAGCAAGGTAGCTTCAACCGCTTCACTGGGCAGGGAATTCCACATATTCACAACTGTTTGGGTGAAGAAGTTCCTCCTGACCTCAGTCTTACATCTGCTTTCCTTTATTTTGAGGCGATGCCCTCTAGTCCTAGTTTCACCTGCTAGTGGAAACAACCTCCCTGCCTCCACCTTACCTATTCCCTTCATAATCTTACATGTTTCTATAAGATCTCCCCTCATTCTTCTGAATTCTAATGAGTATAATCCCAGTCTACTCAGTCTCTCCTCATAATCCAACCCTCTCAACTCTGGAATCAACCAAGTGAATCTCCTCTGCACCCCCTCCAGTGCTAGTATATCTCTTCTCAAGTAAGGAGACCAAAACTGCACACAGTACTCCAGATGTGGCCTCACCAGGACCCTATACAGCTGCAGCATAGCCTCCCTGTTTTTAAACTCCATCCCTCGAGCAATGACAGACAAAATTCCATTTGCCTTTTTAATCACCTGCTGCACCTGCAATCCTACTTTTAGGGACTCATGCACAAGGACACCCAAGTCCCTCTGCACAGCAGCGTGCTGCAATTTTTTACCATTTAAAACATTGTCCATTTTGCTGTTATTCCTACCAAAATGGATGATCTCACACTTATCAACATTGTACTCCATCTGCCAGACCTCTGCCCACTCACTTAGACTACCTATATCCCTCTGTAGACTTTCAGTGTCTTCTGCACACTTTGCTCTACCACTCACCTTAGTGTCATCTGCAAATTTTGACACACCACACTTAGTCCCCAACTCCAAACATCTATGTAAATTGTAAACAATTGCAGTCCCAACACTGATTCCTGAGGCACACCACTAGCCACTGACCGCCAACCAGAAAAACACCCATTTACCCCTACTCTTTGCTTTCTACTGGTCAACCAATCCTCTATCCATGCCAATACATTACCTGTAATAGCGTGCAACTTTATCTTATGTAGCAGCCTTTGGTGTGGCACCTTGTCAAATGCCTTCTGAAAATCCAGATACACCACATCCACAGGTTCCCCATTGTCCACCATGCAAGTAATGTCCTCAAAGAATTCCACCAAATTAGTTAAACATGACTTACCCTTCATGAACCCATGCTGGTTGTTCCCAATGGGACAATTTATATCCAGATATCTTGCTATTTCTTTCTTAATGATAGATTCAAGCATTTTCCCCACTACCAAAGTTAAGCCAATTGGCCTAAAGTTACCTGCTTTTTGGCTACTTCCTTTTTTAAACAGTGGCGTCACATTGGCTGTTTTCCAATCTGCAGGAACCACCCCAGGGTTCAGTGAATTTTGTTAAATAATTACTCGCGTATTTGCTACTTCCACCATCACCTCTTTTAGTACCCTGGGATGCATTTCATCAGGGCCACGAGACTTGTCTACCTTTAGCCCCATTAGCTTGCCCAGCACTGCCTCCTTAGTGATAATGATAGTTTCTAGGTCCTCGCCTGCTATAACCTTCTTGCCATCAGTTTTCGGCACGTTATTTGTATCTTCTACTGTGAAGACCAACACAAAATAACTGTTTAATGCCTCGGCTATTTCCTCATTCCCAGTTATTAAATTGGCCTTCTCATCCTCTAAAGGACCAATGTTTACCTTCGCCACTCTTTTATGATTTACATATTTATAGAAACTTTTGCTGCCTGTTTTTATATTCTGAGCTATTTTACTCTCATAATCTGTCTTACTTTTCTTTATAACTTGTTTTGTGGCTTTCTGTTGGCCTTTAAAGATGTCCCAGTCTACTAGTTTCCCACTACTCTTTGCTTTTTTGTATGTTTTTTTTCAATCTGATGCTTTCCTTTATTTCCTTAGACATCCATGGCTGGCTCTCTCTTTTCCTACAGTTCTGCCTTATCACTGGAATATACTTCTGCTGAGCACTGTGAAAAATCGTTTTGAAAGTCCTCCACTGTTCCTCAATTGACCCACCATAAAGTTTTCACTCCCATTCTACCTTAGCTAACTCCTCCCTCATCCCATCATAGTCTCCTTTGTTTAAGCACAGGACATAGGTACTGGATTTAACCTTCTCACGCTCCATCTGTATTTTAAATTCGACCATACTGTGATCGCTCCTTCCAAGAGGATCCCTAACTGTGAGATCATTAATTATTCCTGTCTCATTACACAGGACTAGATTTAGGATAGCTTGCTCCCTCGTAGGTTCCATTACATATTGTTCAAGGAAATTATCGCAGATGCATTCTATGAACCCCTCCTCAAGGCTGCCATGACCGACCTGGTTTGACCAATCGATATGTATATTAAAATCACCCATGATAATTGCTGTACCATTTTTACATGCATTAGCTATTTCTATGTTTATTGCCCGCCCCACCACGATGTCATTATTTGGTGGCCTATAGACCACACCTATCAGTGACTTCTTCTCCCAGCTATTCCTAATTTCCACCCAAATGGATTCAACGTTTTGTTCAGTAGAACCTATATCATCTCTCAATACCGCCCTGATATTATCCGTAAAAATCAGAGCGACACCACCTCCCTTACCTTCCTGTCTGTCCTTCCAAACAGTTGATTCCCCTGGATATTTAACTCCCAGTCATGACCATCCTGTAACCATGTCTCTGTAATGGCCACTAAATCATACCCATTTGCCATGATTTGCGCCGGCAGCTCAGCCACCTTGTTTTGAATGCTCTGAGCATTCAGATAAAGAGACCTTATGCCAGTTTTTGCACCTTCTTTTTGAGTCCTATCACCTCCATTACTAACAGCTCTTGAGTTCTCCTTCCCTTTAACTTTTTTCCTAATTTTCAATGGAGTTGAAGCTTCCTCATCACCTGCTAACCTGCTGCTTTGCCTTCCATTAATTGTTATGCTCCCTGTACGCTCACTTCTCCCTTCCCCTCTACTTACTAGTTTAAAATCCTATTGACCACCCTATCTACCCTTTTCGCCAGAACACTGGACCCGGCCCTGTTCAGGTGGAGTCCATCCCAGCGGTATAGATCCCTCCTGTCCCAGAACTGATGCCAGTGCCCCATGAAAAAGAAACCCTCTTTCCCACAACACTCTTTTAGCCACGTGTTTACTTCCCTGATCCTCGCCTCCCTATGCCAATTTGCACATGGCTCAGGGAGCAATCCAGAGATTATGACCCTTTAAGACCTGTTTTTTAAATTTTGTTCCTAGCTTTACATAATCCCGAAACAGGTCTTTTTTCCTAGTCCTGCCTATGTTGTTGGTACCTACGTGGACCATAACAGCCGGATCTTCCCCCTCCCTCTCTAGTATCCTCTCAAGCCGGTCAGAGATGTCTCGCACCCTGGCACCGGGCAGGCAACACACCATGCGGGGCTCTCTGTCCTGCTCGCAAAGGATACTGTCTATCCCCCTGATGATGGAATCCCCTACAACTACAATCTGTCCTTTAGCTCCCCCCTCTTAAATGGCCTCCTGGACCATGGTGCCATGGTCAGTTGACTCATCTTTCCTGCAGCCCTGTTCCTCATCCACGCAGGGAGCAAGTGCCTCATATCCGTGGGACAATGGGGGCTGTGGCTCCTGTGTTCCTGTCTGCAGGGTCCATCTACCTGCCTCACTCACAGTCACACATTGCTGTCCCTGGCCGCTGATCAAATTAACATTAGTTAATCTACTAGGTGTGACTGCCTCCTGGAACACAGCATCCAGGTATCTCTCCCCCTCCCAGATGTGCCGCAGTGTTTGGAGTTCAGGTTCCATCTCATCAATTTTGAGCCGGAGTTCCTCAAGCAGCCAACACTTGCTGCAGATGTGGTCACTGCCGTTCTCAATGGGATCAGCTAGCTCCCACATCATACAGCTACAACACATCACCTGATCCGCCATCTCTACTTAGTTAATTATTTGAAATTAATCAGTTATTTTTTAGTTTCGCAGCGTTTTCTCTTTAAGTGTTCTCTGTACCAGTAAGTTTACTCCATTATATACTCAAACAGACTCCGGTTTTGCCTTCTGAACTGCTCCCGGAGGATTTGGCGTCTAGGTGATCTCCCCGAAAGATAACAAAGAGATGAGGAAAAAAATGCAAATAGCTTACCTGCTCACCACACTTAGTCTTTATTATTAGATTAGAGGAGGTGGAAGGATGGGAGACATGACACGTGTCATGTCTCGGGTATTAGTTACTTCCCAAATTTATTGGGTGAAAGATAACCATTACCCAGCCGGCGTCTCGCGCCCACTCTGGGACTCCTCCTTCGCTGAACAACTGAAGGCCGCAGTCACGCGAGGTAAGACTTTTATAATGAAAGCTTACCTTCACGGCTGCCCTCGCGCTCTCTCCCGGACTCCCGCTGCTGAACAACTTCACTTACTACTTAAAAAATTGGAATGAGTTTGATCCAACATGGCCATCCCTTTACAAATACCCATAGCACTCAGGTGCATTGTGCCTGATAAATTCATCCCAATATTCCAAGCTTTGGTGAAAGGGAAACATCAGTACCAAATGGTGGTAGATGGCTAAACAAAAAACAACACACAGCGATAATATTTTACTTCTCATAACAGTCAACTTTGACTTACCTAATGTGACAATCTCACAGTAAGTAATCAGAATAAATCATCACCCAAGCCAGGCTCTCTTACTACCCATTGAATAACTCATGGTGGCATAAAAAATGAAGAATTTTAAAATCAACATCAGTGGCATGAAACACAAATTTCCAGAAATTCTTTTTAACAACATCACTACAATAGGCCATCAAAAATAGGACTTTTTTCAGTTCCCCATAATTCCTAAGCTAAAAATTGAATGCAATACAAAAATTCTTGAGGTGAGCAGAAAGAATTTTGGAAAATCTAGGAATGTCTTTAAAGTGCCAGGAGACAAAATTGGAAACAAATTAGAAATGACAACAGCAATAACAATACGAAACATAGTGGATTTAGTGTTAGTCGACACAACTGCCAAGAGCGACATACTGAGGAAGAAGAGTCACCAAGGGTTTCAAAAGCAAAAGCAGGTAAAGGGATCTTAAAGGTATCCAAGTTTTTAAAAACACAATGAAATGATATCAGCAACTGTAGCAGTAAATTGAAATAAAACAGCAACTCAGCAACACCATCAAACAGCAAACAAATCCAGCCAAGACTGATCACATAAATTTTCCCTCTCTCTGTTGTCTGTGTGGCCCCAAAGTGAAATGAAGGAAATTAGATTGAGCGTTTCAGTTCTGGAGAAAATGGGCTTATAGTTTACAGTCATTCATAATTCAGCAATAATTGGCAAGTATACAACTTCATTTAATAGCAAGATGACTGCAATGGGAAACAGAATATCAGATGGACTTATACATCATTTCAAGCACCCAGCAAGCTTAGGTTGCAGCTAAAAGCTGGAGGAGATGGATGTTGAATTACATCGTTCCTCAATTTTCTCTCCTTATTGTTTGAATGAGAATACATGTTTAAGCTTAAACCCACAAGACCTGACAGTCTCGAACAGCCATCCTTATGCAGTTGCTCCTCATATGTTACATAATGAGGGCCTGCTATCTCCATGGTAATTCTACGATGATGTGCCTCATTGTCAAACTTAAACCTAGCCTCCAGTGATCAACACTCAAGTATATTCGTAACACAAACTTGCCTGGAAATTCGGGAAGGCAACTGTGAGGTCTCATAAGCTGACTGATGAAAGACTAGGGTTTGATTCTTTGCTTTTCCAGTCTATTTTGTGCAAAACATCTTTTGAAAAAAAAATGATCAAAATGCAAATCTTATCATTGTCAGTCTTCAGTCTCACCAGAAAGGAGGAGAAATGCAACTTGGACTTACATTGTTTTATTCACAACTGGCACTTTACAATATTGCCAGTAAATTGCATAACAGTCACTTTTCACAATGTTTAGGATCATAGAATCCCTACAGTGTGGAAACAGGCCCTTCAGCCCAACAAGTCCATACTGAACCTCAGAGCATCCCACCCACACCCATCCCCCTATAACCCCCCTAACCTACACATCCCTGAACACTACGGGCAATTTAGCACGGTCAATCCACCTAGCCCGCACATCTTTGCACTGTGGGAGGAAACTGCCAAACCCATGCAGACACGGGGAGAATATGCAAACTCCACACGGACAGTCACCCGAGGGTGGAATCGAACCCGGATCCCTGGCACTCTGAGGCAGCAGTGCTAACCACTGAGCCACCGTGCCACCAAAACAATGCTGGAGAACACAGCAACACACCCCACAGATGCTGCCTAACCCACTGTGATTTCCAGCAATTTTGCTTGCAGTACAGACTCCAAATGCTTATTGAATTCAAATTCCACCATGGTGGCTCTTCAACCCGGATCCCTAGAGTAAGAGTCAAGTGATAACACCACTAGGCCATCACAAAAGCTTATCGCCTTGACAAATTAAATCCATGAGATAACCTTGTGTATTAATGCTTACCACTACAATGTGAACACAAGGGGGAAAAAAAACTACTGTTCAGAAATATCAGAAAATATGTACAATAGAATGAGCGTTTGTACCATCATGGGATTTTTCTGAAAGACCCAAAGTATTAGAACACTTCCAGCTGGAAAAAATCTGAATTCCTAAAAACAGCACAGCAAAACACAAAAAAATCCATATTGTTAGTCTGATGTTATGCCAATGAGATTAGCTTCATTTCGGCAACAATTCAAAACCACAGGAATAGGAAACTTTATTTAACTATATGTAGTTTGTATACTGTCAGCAAAGCAATTTATTATATTTTAATGGAATAATATACTTGCACAAAGTAGCACTTCCTTCCTTTGTTAATCAGAGATACTCACCCCATATAAAATCGGGTGTGAAGTGAAGCAATTTACTACTGCCTGGAGTTAAATACACCAACATCTCATTTGTGTGACAGCTTGTCACTTGCAACTCCATCGCATTTGAGTTATGTGGCCTTTAATGCATCTTAAGTTACCTAGTTTACTAACAAGTCTGCCACAAAATATCATTTTGACATTCATTTTAATTTTACTGTTTTTTTCTTCCATTATTAACATTTTTCTGATTGGAGGAAGTTCGCTGAGTCTTTGAGAAAGCATTCCTCAATTTTCCAGTACTGCAAAATTCATGCATCTACCTTGTTGCCACCCAATCAAAATATGCTGTAAGGTCAGATGGAAACAGTAATAGTTATAGTACATGCAAGAAGTTCCATTTGTTGTCACATGTGGTACTCAGCAGAACTGTTATTACAATGCCCAGTGCCTCATTTGTGATCTGCCCATCTCTAGAACAGTGGCAAAGTTTACTCTCCAACCAGGTAGTGGCTTCCATTGATGTCAGATGAAACAACCCAGATGGGAATAACCCAAACAGACAAGAACTTACTGTATGAGGAGTTTTCATGTGCAATCATTTAAAGTTGCAACTTTTTAGAAAGTAGCCCTTGGTCAAACATGTGTGGCATTGTAAATACATGGCATATCATTAAACCTACTCAGTTCGCAAAGTGTCTGTGCATATCCTGTTTAAAGACTCCAGACAAGAACTTGTCAATTTGTATTTAAAAAGTTAAAAAAAATAGAAAAGTTAACAGATCATTGCAAGGAGGACTTAATTAAATGTATGCTTTTAATTTGAAAAAGCAAAAGAAGTTTATTTGTCTCAAGAACTCTACTTATTACACCTAACTGAATTGTAGTCAGTTGATTCTCATTAAACTTAAATTTTAAAATAGAGTGGTAATGAAGAAAAATAAACTTGGTGAAATGGAACCTCAGGGTTAGGGGAACTGAAGGAGAGAGGGAGAGAT
The DNA here is from genome assembly GCF_021869965.1 of Rhincodon typus. Lineage (NCBI taxonomy): Eukaryota > Metazoa > Chordata > Chondrichthyes > Orectolobiformes > Rhincodontidae > Rhincodon > Rhincodon typus. The sequence goes on along the minus strand of NC_063353.1, from coordinate 25,908,257 downwards.
GCTCCAATAGGTAAGCATTTTAAATAAAAGCAAAAACTCAGTGTTTTAAATTTAACTATACATGTTAAAAATCCTTCTTCCCTCGAGAACATGCAACTGTCTCTTTACTTAACAAAGCCTTTTGTTGTACTAGTAGGGATGGTTTACATTGCAATGAATGCCAGTTGCAACCTTAAGTTCTTGTGAGGCATCAGACTTCAGGATAACATGGTGTCTCCTTGTTGCGTTGGATTTCTAGAACAACTGGTTAAGTACTTAGGAGGAGTAAGATCACCACAATCTCAAAGGAGCTTTCCTGTTGCAGCATGATTTTTTTTTATCTTCACAGACAAATGTACCTAAGGTGACGGCACTTTTTTTATTGCAAATGATCAAAATTGTCACAAAGAAATGTGAATTGTGCAGCTTCAAACCTGACAGTGGTATAAAAATTAACATTGTGTACAAACCAATGTTCTTTTGAAATTAATGGATATTAAAATTCAGTGGTTGATAAAACAGGTGACCCATCTGCACTGTTATTTTTACACCTGGGTGATGTACGTGCAATTAATTGCCTTTAAAACAGTTCACCTTTAAGGACTCCATGTGTGGTGGATCGACAATGTTGCAACTCTGCCTGGTAATCTTCAATGTGTCTGCAAGCTGCACACACAGAAATCGGTTGGTTTTGAAATGTCTGCTTCATAAAATGAGTTTTACTGTTTCAAATAAATAATCCAGGGAATTGATCAATCCCTGATGAACGACTGATTATTGGACAATCGTTAGCATGATGGATGGCAAGTTAAAAAATATACCCCAGAAATGCTAAAGTTATTATACAGATTTACTATGGCATCTGTCACCTACCTCTACACCAGCATCTTCCTAGCAGATGACAAAATCCTTTTAAAAAGGAAACCTCAACTTTTTATTTAGATCTTTTAACTGAATCATGTTCAAATACAGTTTAAGAGAAACTAACCAGCTAGTAACCTGGGCAACATTTTCTGTGTTAGTTTCAGATTTCCATCATCTGCAGTATTTCGTTTTTATTACACCGGACAGACTATTTGTCATTGCATATGAATCTAAGGTTGTGAATGTCAATGTTTTATTTTTGCGGTAGCATAATAGGAAATCCCACTGGTTACCACACAGATACTTTATAGGGGAAGTCACTGGCATCTGATCAAAGCAAGGACATTTCTCCATTCCAGCCTAGTGATCCTTAGGTCTCATAATACTTAACAAAGGTGGTGGTTGTAAGACAGTGAAGGATCAGGAATGGAATGAAAGAAAGAATTATGGATGCTGGAGATTTAAAACAAAAGCAGAAAGTGTTGGAGAAACTCAGCAGGTCTGGCAACATAGGGCCCCATAGTCTGCAGCTCAGTAACACATTTTCTGGTAGACCTAACCATTGCAACCTCAGGGAAGTCTTAGCACACTTTTAAAGCAAAGTTATAAGAGAAATGAATAAAGTAAAATGATCACCTTCCTGAAACTTTTCCTCCATGTGTTTTTTTTATTAAAAGACAATTTTCAGAAAATAATGTTCATGAAATCATTCAATACATTGGAAGAAACTGTACTGGACGAGTTATAACTTCCAGGCTTTAAAAAGGCTTTATAAATTCATTGTCACCAGAAGGAATATCAGGCTGGACCCTGTTAATTGGTTACAGCTCTTAGTTTGTTAATTATCCCCCGACTATCAGACATAGTAATACCACAAAAGCATTAACTTCCCTAACATGCCATTTGAGTAGTCATTATATTAAAACAAAGGAATAAAAATGTTAACTTAAAAACTTTAATTCCTGATAAACAACTGATTATTAGTGTAGTTGGCACCACCTCAAGACCTCAGTTGATTGTTAATTAAAGAAATTAAGAGAGGAAAAGGGCTGACCAGCAACTATACAGTAGGTCTCTGCTGTTTGCAAAATATTAGGAGACAGGAAATAACAAATTGATAGACCTCAACTTTCGGGTCTCACTTTTCAGCTACTTGTCTTAGCTTCAACTGTCTAAACACGCACATCCAAAAGCTGATGTGCATCAGATCTGCCAGCTTTATGAGGCAGTAAAGCAACCCTCAGGCAATGAATGACTGATAAGCCTACAGGTGCCCTTTACATTAATGAATACATTCACCGTATTTTTTAAAATTCAGAAATTGTGAACATTCAAACAAAGAACAAGAGTAGGTCACTCAGCCTTTGAGCCCACTCCACATTTCAATAAGGTCATGGTTGATCTGATTCTAACCTCAACTCTACATTCCTGCAAATCCTCAATAATATTTCTCCCCCTTGTGATCAAGAATGTATCTACCTCTGCCAGAAAGACATTTAAAGATTTTGCATTTATCACTTTTTGAGGAAGGGAATTCCAAAGACTCACAACACTCTGACAGAACATGCTTCCTCATCTGAATAAAATGGGTGACCCCTTCTTTCTAAACTATGACTCCTCATTCTGGATTTTCACATAAGACAAAACATCCTTTCCTGGTCAAGTCCATCTGGATCTTTTCTTTTTCGATTAAGTCACTTCTAACTCTTCAAAACTCCACAAGATACAGGCACAGAAAAAGGCAACCACTCATTTCAAGTAGCAGTCCAGTAAACCTTTTCTGAACTTCTTCTAACGTATTAACATCCTTCTGTTAGTATGGTGGCTAGCACTGGGTGGCACAGTGGCAAAGTGGTTAGCACTGCTGCCTCACAGTATTGGGGACCTGGATTCAATTCCAGCCTTGGAAGACTGTCTGCGTGGAGTTTGCACATTCTCCCTGCATCGGCATGGGTTTTCTCTGTGTGCTCAGTTTCCTCCCACAGTCCAAAGATGTGCAGGTTATGTGAATTGCTGTATTAAAAATTGCCCTGTAGTGTCCAGATTAAATGGGTTAGCCATGGTAAAAAGCCCATGCGGGGTTACGGTGGTGAGCTGAGTCTGGGTGGAATGGTCTTGGAAGGGTTGGTGCAGACACAATGGGTCAAATACACAATTTCACACTTTCCTACATTAGACTCCATTTGCTATATCTTTGCCAAATCACTGAAACTATCTACATCCCTTTGTATGCCCCTTATGTCCTCTTCACAAATCACTGTCTTAAATATCCTTTGTGATTTCAACAAATTCTGCTTCCGTACCTTCCGTCCCTTTGGCATAAATCATTGACACAAATTGTAAAGAATTACGGCACCAGCACCCACCCTTGTGGCACACCACTCGTGTCATCCTGCCAACCTGAAAAAAAAACCACTTATTGCCTCTCTCTGCTTCCTGTAAGTCAGCCAGTCTTCTATCAATGCCAATATGATACCCACTACACCATGAGCTCTTATTTTCTGCAATAACCAATAACATGGCACTTTATCAAATGCCTTCTGGAAATCCAAGTACGATACATCCCCTGGTTCCCCTCTATCCACAGCATTAAGTTACGTCTTCAAAGAATTCCAATAAATTAGGTAAATATGATTTCTCTTTGATAAAACAATGCTGGTTCTGATTTGGACCAGACCAAACCCCTGCAAATATATCAAAGAGATAGCCTAGACCCCAACTTTTATCTTATTTACAGGTACGTGTAAGGTGTTCTAGATGTAATTCAATTCGCCAGGCTACTCAGCTTTAAGAGGTGTATTTTGTCCTGTTTTTTGGAAGAGAGGTTTTGAACCATAGGTGTAAGCAAATAAAAGTACACAGCTTGTAAGGCCTTTGGTTTTTTTTTAAACTTTATTCTTATTCCAGTTAGAATACAAACCAAAGAAAGAAAAAGCTGTATAGGACCTTGGTTAGGCCACTTTTGGAATGCTGTGTTCAGTTCTGGTTTCCCTGCCATAGGAAAGACGTTATTAAACTTGAAAGGGTTCAGAAAAGATTTACAAGGATGTCACTGAGATTGGAGGGCTTGAGCTATAGGGAGAGACTAAATAGGCTGGGGTATTTTTCCTTGGAGCTTTGGAGCCTGAGGGGTGACCTTATAGAGGTTCATAAATTCATGAGGGGCATGGATAGGGTGAACATTCAAGATCTTTCTCCCAGGGTAGGGGAGTCGAAAACTAGAGGGCACGGATTTAAGGTGCTAGGGGAAAGATTTAAAAGGGACCTGGGGGTCAACATTTTCATGCAGATGATGGTGCATGGAGGCAGGTACAATTATAACATTTAAAAGACATCAGGATGGGTACATGAATAGGAAGAGTTTAGAGGGATATGGGCATAATGCTGGCAAATGGGACTAGATTAGTTTAGGTTAACTGGTCAGTGCAGACGAGTTGGACTGAAGGGTCTGTTTCTGTGCTGTACTCTATGACTCAAATTGGTATAACTTTAACTCTATTGAAAAACTTGACAGAATAATGGATTATTTAACTAGTAAACAGCAACTGTTCCAATATAGTAACATCCCACAAACACACTCCTGACAAAGGCAAAGTCAGTAAAACAGGTTGTCTCACATGTAATTCTGACAGCAGAGAGAGAATCCAAGCTTTGAGCTGTAACAGAGAGAGATCTCACAGCTTCCACAACCAGCTTCAAAACCTCAACAACCTGTGGGAGCTGACTCCACTCATTCATGCTGCTTCTATTGTTTAACTTCTAAAAAAAAAACCTAGGCCTCACAAGCTGTTTACTTTTATTTGCTTACACCTATGGCTCAAAACCTCTCTTCCAAAAAAAGGACAAAATACACCTCTTCACAGCTCTGCCTGATTACCCTGAACTTATCCAAGCACGCTGTTAAAACTTGTGGCTTCTAACATTTTCTCTATGACAGATGTTAAGCTAATTGGCCAGTACATGCCTGCTTTCTGCCTCCCTCCCTTTTTAAATAAAGATGTTATATCAGCTACTTTCCAATCTAAAGGAACTTTCCACAAACCTAACCAGCCTTGGAAATTACAGCCAATGCATCAACTATCTTACTAACTCCTTGTTCTAAGACATTAAGTTGAAATCCATCAAGACCTAAGGGCTTGCTACATCAATTTAGTCAATTCTACTTCCTTGGTAATTGTAATTTTCTTGGGTTTCTCTCTCTTTTGATTCCAGAATTACAGCTATTTCCAGGATGCTGGAGAATGTTCTCCATCGTTTGCTGAAAAGTTGCACAGGCTGATGATACCCCAAATGGCAGTCTTGCATATTGGTACAACCCCTTATGGGTATTAATTGTAGCATACTTCTGGGAATCCTCATCTTAAATACAATTGAAAGTAAACATGACTCATGTCCAGCTTCATGAAGAAAAATCCCCCTGCCAGCTTTACGTATAAATCCTCTATGCGAGGGACTGGGTATTTATTGAGCTGTGAAAAGCAGTTTACCATTTGTTTAAAATCCCCACAAAGGCTACCGACTTGTCAGTCTTTACAATTGGTACGACTGGTGCTGCCCATTCTGCAAACTGGAACTGGTTTGATGATTCCTTCACCTTCCAGCCTTCTGATTTCTGCCTCTACATTTTCCCATAAGGCAAATGGCACTGCGTGGGCCTTACAGAATCATGGAACTTTTTCCTGGTCAACATGCAAGTTGGCCATGACTCCTTTGATAGGATCAAGTCCTTCCTGAAAATCTTCCACGTTTTTAATTAAAACTTTACTCAGGCAGCCGTTTACTAATCAAAAAATTTTGAGCTAATCTAGATGAATCCTTCTCAATCAATTTCACTCCATCAGGCTTGGGCCTGTGCCTGTTACTACCGTCAGTGGTAAGTAAACCAGCTGCTTCTCAGAAGAGACCAGAACCAAAATTATACCTTAATCTGTGAAGATTCCCCAGTATAGTTTCTCAATCTAGCCAAGGTCTTATGCAAACTTAGGGGTTGGAGTCCAGAGCGAATTTTATTAAAGGCTGGTTCTGCATCACTGAACTGGCCACACTGGTATTGACCTCCATTAGAACTGGGTGACCATTAAGCCAGATGGTTATTTTGATTAGTTTTGATTTGAATGTTCCCAAGGAATTTAACTGTTCCAAACCAGACGTAGATGGATTTTCCAGGACATGAGCTCTCCTGGATACGAGGCTATGAGTTCTCTTATTCAATTTAGGTCTAATGGGACTCATTTATTGTCTCAAGTGCACATACTGGCAGCAACTACAATGGCTTGCCGGCCCAGATCCTGAAGGTAATTTTAACTGTTAGGACGAGGCTTGGCTTTGTTTTGGGTTTGGCTGTGGGCTGACCTAGAGTCCCTCTGTTCAGGATATATCCTGAGTGAGACTATGCAATTGCCTTCACTCAAATGGTGCTCCACAAGCTCAGTTGGATGGCAAGGGTGTCCACTTCCACTGGAATACCCTGCAACTCATATGCTCCACTTGCCACATTTTCCAATGTTAAAGCTAGTTGTAGTGTTTGTTTGAAGACCAGTTGGGCTTCAGCTAGTAGGCACTTTTGCATGGTTAGGTCAATAATCCCATGTATCAAACGGTCTGTCAGCATCTCATTAAGGGTTGTCACATGCCTCTCCCAGTCATTTTAACCTCGTCAAAAATCCTGATACGGATTCCCCTGGTTCTCAAAATGCCGAGTAAAACCGATAGTATCTCAGAATTAGAGGCAGCTTCGGTCATAATATTCCTTAACTAAATTAATCAACTCTTGAAAGGTTTAAGTGTCTGGTGCCTCACTGAAAGTTCCTAATAACTGGAAAAGCCGTTGGTCCACAAGCAATCAGGAGAATTACTTGTTGCTTTTCATCTGCCCCAATCTCATTTGTCCAGAATGTGGAAGAATGCATTCTTTCCACATTCTGGGCCCAGTCTTTGAAGGCAGGATCAATCAAGTCAAATTTCACAAATAATGGCATGATGCCAGAAATGCTGACCCCAACTCAAAGACGACTATTGTGAGTGAATTTCTTCAGAAGCATGCCTTTCTCTCCTTGTCATTGAAATAACTCCACAAAGGCCAGTATCCTGTCACCAAGTCACCCTTTGTTTACACGTGGAAAGTCCTTAACACTGATCCAGCTCCCTCAGAGCCAGCTCTGAGAGTGAACAGAAAATCTGACACTCCTGTTTATATCTGGCAGCCGGGGCTCCCTGATTGGACCAGGTTAACAGCTCTAATCAGGGAACTCATATTCTATGAGGTCCACCTGGCTGACCTTGTTACAATCACTACAGAGATTGAATATGTAATGTTACATTAATTCCTGTGTATGTGTATAAGAAACCATAACCTTTGTCATTTTCAACTCAGAAGAAACTTGCTGCTAAATTATTAATTGGAATACGCACTCCAAGAATAAGAGAGGATCCATCTCTTTCCATACAAACCACACTGATTATGGACTGGAAGATAACACATATATTGTGTCTGTGACAAGAAAGGTACATTGTCTTTTTTGATGAGATATAGTGCAAATTTGTCAAAATGATACTGGATATAATGGATTAACATTTGAGGACGGGTGACACAAACTTACATTTCCTTGATTTTAGAAGATTGAGGAGCTAATCTGATCGAGGTGTTTAAAATGTTTAAAGGATTCAATAGGAGCTGAGAAACTGCTTCTTGTGGGAACATTATGGTCACTTAGGGAAAAAAGATCAGGAAGCACTTTCATACACACTGATCCTCGATTCAACATCTATCATGTTGAAAAATTCCCTGCAAAGGGATAATTAAGTTGCAAAGTCTCATCTGACCCAAACTACACCACGCTGAGGTGAGGAACAAAACTAATAAAAAATCTAGCTCCATGGCTGATGACAAGAGAGAAATAATTAAAAGTGCTATTTTGAAAAAAAAAAATTGAACGAAATCAAAACAAAACACCAACTGCTCCTTCATTTTCAATCTATGACTGAGTTCAAGCTGATTTGCTTTTTATGTACATCTAATAAATCATGAAGATACTCAAATATCCCCATCCTGGGGTTCACCATTGCCCAGAAACTCAATATCGGTAATGTGGCTCCGAGCAACCGTCAGTGGCTAGGAATCCTGCAATGACTAGCTCACTTCCTGACTCCCCAAAGGCTGTCCACCTTCCACAAGTCAGGAATGTGATTGAATGCTCCCCACTTGCCTGAATGAGTGCAGGTCCAATAACACTCAAGAAACCTGACACCTGGTACCAAAGCTACCCACTCAATTGAGTATCATCGATGCTCAACAGCAGCAGTGTGTGCCATCTACCAGATGCATTTCAGAAATTTACCAAGGCTCCTTAGACAGTATCTTGATCCCTACCATCTAGAATGACAAGGGAGACAGGAACATGGAAACACCAGCACCTGCAAATTCCCCTCCAAGCCACTCATCATCCTGACTTGGAACTCTATCACCATTCTCTCAGTGTCACTGGGTGAAAACCCGTGAACTCCTTTCCTAATAGCACTTTGGGTATCCCTTTACTCCAACAATTGCAGCAGTTCAAGGAGACTGCTCACTAACACCTTCTCCAGGGCAAGTGGGAACAATTAATAAATGCTGGCCTATACAGCAAGGCTGACAACCCATGAATGAATAAAATTAGTGAAGCACCAAAATGTTAATTATTGCATCATTCAAAACATTTAAATTAAGTTTAATTTAAAATGTAAAACTGAGTTATGCCAGTTTGTTTATCTGCTTATGCATTGCCACTTTTATTATTTTTTTACAGTAATGGGATGTGGGCGTCACTGGCATTTATTACCCATCCCCTTTTTTAAATTCATTCATGGAACATCAGCTTTGCTGGCTATGCCAGTATCCATTGCCTGTCCCTATTTGCCCTTGAGAAGTTGGTGGTGAGCTCCTTTTGGAACTGGTGCAAGTCCCTCTGCTGTAGATTGACCACAATGCCATTTGGGATGGAATTCCCAGGATTATGACCCAGCAACAGTGAACGAATGATGATGTATTTCCAAGTCAGGATGGTGAGTGGCTTGGAGAGGAGTCCACTTGCAGGTGGTGGTGTTCTCATGTATCTGCTGCCCGTGTCCTCGTAGATGGTAATGGTCATGGATTTGGAAGATGCAAAGGACATTCGGTGAATTTCCAAAGTATATCTTATACACGGAAGACACTCCTGCTACAGGGAGTGGTTGCTTGTAGATGTGGTGCTAATCGAGTGAGCTACTTTAACCTGGACAGTGTAAAGCTTCTTGAGCACTGTTGGAGCTGCACGCATCCAATTTGTGCCTTTTTGATGGTGGACAAGCTTTAGGGAGTCAAGAGAAGTGTTACTTGGAGCAGTATTGCTAGCCTCTGACCTGCTCTTGTGGCCATTGTATTTATATGGCTAGCTCTGATCAACGGTATCTCCCCACCCCCATCCCCACCAAGTTGTTGATGGTGGGGGATTCAGAAATGGTAACATCATTGAATGTCAAAGATTAGTGGTTAAATTTTCTCTTATTGAAGATGGTCATTGCCTGGCATTTGTGTGGCATGAAGGTTACTTGTCACTTGTCAGACCAAGCTTAGATATTGTCCAGATATTGCTGTATTAGGACACGGACTGTTTCAATATCTGATGAGTTAGAATGGTGCTGTAGATTGTGTAGGCATCAGCAAACGTGCTCACTCTGACCTTACGATGGAGGGAAGGTCATTGAAGAAGCAGCTGAAGACAGTTGGGCCTCGGACACTTGCACTTGAGAAATTCTTGAACTGCTGTATTCCATTTGGTGTAGGCATACCCAAAATGCTATCAGTGAGGAAATTCCAGGTTTTAATATTAGAACTACTGTTATAAGATTATAGTTATAGCTTCCGGACTCGAGTTTATTAATTATAGGGACTGAGTACCTTTTCCCATCTTCTTACCCCAACGCCCGTACCCCAGGCCTTGTTGTCACATGGGTCGCTACCAGACACAACCTATTGTTAGCCACTCACAGCCCCCATTAGTAGCTATCCATTCTCCCAGGCTGACCTTTACCCATTCCTTTGTCTGTCCAACAGTTTTTCTTTCTTGCTGGACTTCATCTCCACCCACTGTTTATTCCTCCCACCCACCCCCATCCCCACCCGTCCCCTACCCCTTCTCTAGCTGATAGAACCTTTTCCTGGCTACAATCAGTCCTGAAGAAGGGTAACCGGATCTTAAACATTAACTCTGCCTTCTTTCCCCACAGACGGTGCCAGATCTGCTGAGTTTCTCCAGCAATTTCCGATTTTATTTCTTTACTTTTGAGAAGTTTTTGGGTGACTGAGATGAGCCTCTTCTTTGCATATGCTTGAATAGAATTTTTGCTTCCTTGAAATTTGCAGACCTGAGTGTAGTCATTCTTCACCACATTAATGTCAAGGGCATAACTACTCCTTCCAGTGGTATATTATTCCTATTATTATTATTATCATTATTATGAACATGTTACTTAACCAGGAATCACACCTCATTCAAAATGGTCTGTGTGACAGCCTGTCTGTACTATAACTTACCTTGTTTTCCCTTGCATCATTTTTCCAAACCGCAAATACAAGTTTTATTTATCCTGAGAAATCACTTTCATTTGTCTGCCATCTTCAAAGGCTTTCTTCAAAAAAAGCAGCTATTGAAGATTCAGCTGAATAGATAATTCATTTGCATTTTGCAGTTAAAAGCAAAGTGACAGCACACACCACTGACCTCAAAGAAAGCTGCCTACATAAATCTCATGATCTTTGAGGCATGGATTTCTTCCTGGCCTTACTGTGTAGCTGGCATCACAGATATCTCCAGGCATCTAGCAACAATGTTGTTGTCAAGCAGAGAAAGCAGCTAGTCACATCGGGAGATTTTCAGAGACTGCAAACAAGGAAGTCAATGGACTGAATCTTTTAGCTCTTAGTTAAACTTCACAGGAGGTTAAACAAATGATAGGTGTATTAAAGTAGAAGCCGAAATGTACAAATATAAAGTGGCATTATTTTAAATATAAGGAATGTGTTAGGAAGGGGGAATGGCCAAACCCCTCCGATAGTTAAACCAAAACACAAACCCCAACCTGTTATGATGGGAGTATAGGTTCCCTTCTAATAATTACGCTCCCCCCGAAACACCCAGAGAAGCTTGTCTTTCCCCTCGTAATCTATTAAAAGAAAGAAAATTCCTGATCTCCACTTTACAAATAATGAGAAACAATTTATTTGTTTAACCCTAACAATGAATAAATTAACAGAATTACTAACAAACTGAACAATTCCTCCCTAGACTACTAACTACTTCTTAACTGGTCTAAATTCTACTGGAATGCTGTTCAAATAACCACAAGTCCCACTTGTACAAACCCAGTTAGTAAAAATAACAATAAATTAGAATTTAATTTCTCCAAGTTCGCACTGTCTATGCCTTCTCCATTTTATCTCCAATCTCACAAATTTCTTTCTTCCGCTGATTCTGCTGTCTTGGATGATTTTGTCTTTAATTTCTTTCAGCGAGGACTTGGAGGTAAAATACCATGGTACCTTTGATGAGTCTTTTCAGAGAGCTCAATAATTTATCGGAAAGCCAAGTTTATATCTCAGATGGCAGACCTGCTTTCATTGCAGCTGAAGTTTGGCTCTCCCCTCAGATAGCAGTTGGCTCTCTCCCGATTTCCCAAATGCCCTCATCTCTATACCCGTAATGGCATATTCGTATTTTCTACGTAGGATTGGTTCAATGTTGTCAATACCATCAGTTTTTAAATTCAATTGTTTTTTGGTAGCTCAGGGCCTGCTTCAAATTGATTGGCTAAATTCAAACTTGTAGTCCAGATACAAAAACAAAACTGCTGTTTTGCCTGCCAACTGTAAGACCTTTTGATATACTTGTTTCAATTTTGGGGCTCTCTGTACTGGCAACCTTCAGCTGCTGCTCACAGACATTCATTTTTAAAAACCTTTAAGGACAAAACAAACCTCATCTCTTAAAGGGATGACGCACTCTTTTTCCCACTATCATTTTTACCAACAAATTCTAACTTCCTGCCTTCCAATTCACAAATACTCCGCAACTTCACATAAAATAAGGAATGATGTATCATAATAGAAAAATTTGACATTCCACAAATAAAACAACACTGTTCCAAGTCCATAACAATTTTTCAACACAAATCATGAACTCACCACAGCATTGTTAAATCCATCTACACCTCATTCATTGATGCGTACATTTTTCAAGGGTTTTTACAGTTATACCGATAGCATAAAAGTGCAAGGTCTTATCAGTTCAATGATTTCTATTTGACTGTAGACTATTTGAGACTTCAACACCATACATCATACAGAAGCATAGAATCATTGTCAATGACTTCTAGATATCGGCTCTTAACTATGCAGGTAGCAATGAATATCATGTCAGTTTCAACTGAGTAATAGAAACATAGAAACATAGAAGGCAGGAGAAAGAGGAGGCCATTTGGCCCTTAGACCCTGCTCTCCCATTCTTCACCATGATGGCTGATCGCCCAACTCAATAGCCTAATCCTGCTTTCTCCCCATAACCTTTGATCCTATTCATCCCAAGTGCTATATCTAGTCACTTCTTGAATACATTCAATGTTTTGGCATCAACTACTTCCTATGGTAATGAATTCTACAGGCTCACCACTCTTCAATACTAAAACTGAACCTTGTCATTCCAAAGGTAATGATGCAGTATCAGGGAAAAAAAAATGTGGCTAGAAATACTCTAGATAGACAAGTGGAATCAAGCAAGCATCTGAATGGGCATGGATTGGGGGAGGATAGTGTCAAAGGTTACTGAGGATGAGAAGGATGGTGATGGACAGTATAACATGGTCACACATGACTTTATTTTGGATCATTTTAGTGCCTGTGTTAATGTCTAAACTGTTATTAGGATGGTAAATAATTAGGAGTGAATGATAAAAGTCGTGTGTCTTGCGTGCTAATTTGTTAATCGTTTTCAAATATACACATAAAAGGAAAGTCCACCAGTAGGTGGCTGTGTTTACTGGTGTGTGGTTGTTGAAATAACAGTCTAATTAGAAAGTGTAGATATTTGTCATCAACTTCTTCAGATATGCTTTGATACAATTCTAAAGGATGTGGGCCTTCTGCCTCAGATGATGGGACACTTTCACTGCACCACAAAAGTGGACTTGGACTTTGACTAAAAGAATTTAACTGTTCTGAAAATTCAACTGAAGATAAAAAAAATTCAATTCTTCCTGTCCCTCTATTCTCGTTTTGATGTTTCTGCCTATGGTTTTTGCCTAGATTAAAAACAGACTAGATCAATATTAGATAATCTGGCACATATACATCCTCTCCAGTCACATCTTCAAACACGTATCACTTTTTTTAACTTTGAAGTGCTCATTGAGGAGCTGATCTATTCATTTGTTTCAGAAAACAGAAGTTTTGTCAGTATCCCTCTGAAACTCCCAAAGCTTAGGATTATGGAGAAGTGCCAACACCACAACTAAAATCAATCACGCGCTACTATTTTAATACCAAATCCCTTACAATGCAACCAATCCCGTTCCATCTCTCCCGAGCTCTCCCTCCCTTTTGGTTCATTACATTGCCCTTAGTGGGTTCTGTACATAAATTGTACAATTGGAATCAGGAGTGATTTAATGGTGATGGTTCAGAGCTGAAATTGCCACAGGTGACTTGGTGGTGAAAAAAACCTGTTCACTAAACAAAATTAGGCTGGATGTGTAAAAAGAGGGTTGTTTGGATTTTCTTCCATAGCTTCTCATTCATTCAATACCATTTTTTCTGGAATAGAAATTTAGTATTGCCTAATTGCTACTTTATGATTAACCCTTGATGTCCTACATTATTATTTGTGACTTCAATTTATGGTCAATGCTTTTTATCTTAGTTTCACAGTTATAGTAAGATGAAATGTCAGGATATTTATTCAGGCCAAGGCAAAACAAAGAAACTAATTCTGTTTTTTTAACCAGTAACAAAACACCAGTCTTTTCCCTTCGTGACCCAAAATCACAATGAAGCCTATCTTGGCAGAGACAAACTGAGTGAGCACTTACAAGGAGCTTATCCTTAGATTTTATCGCACACCGATAAACTTTCTAATTACATCTTAATTTTGTCATGAAAATGCATTATCTAAAATATTAATCTACAAGATCATTGGTTGGTCATGTCCTGCAGTTTTTGTAGACTATATTTTTCAAAGCAAAAGACACCGACTACAACAGCAACAATGTTGTACTTGTGAAAAACACAAGCTGATAAAATGGAGTCACTGAGTCTATAACATTTTCAGAGAAAGGTCACACAGCTTAGTTTGTGGGTGAAACATATTAGTTTTAAACAGCCGTCAGAGAGAAACTGACCAGGCAATTCTTTGCACCCTTTAATTGTCTGAGAGCCCTCACATCAAAGTTTGAGAGTTGAAAACCCATTGGAAAATCTCATGACTGCAAATGAAGGGATTTTAGAAAAGAAGTTTGAATCTGCACCGCTGGCTACAGGATAAAAGATTTGAACGAGCTACAACTGATCAGAGGAGAAATTCCCATGTCAATGGCTCATGTGGAAAATGACTTTGCCTGCAGACCAGCATTTGAACAATCTGTGAATAATATTGTTTTCTGACTTTTACTGTTGCCTAACCAAAGTGCTTTTGAGATAATAGTCTGCAGGATTTTACAATCTTTTTCAAGGCTTCATGGGAACTGTGTGTGTTTTTTTATGTGTTATTTTTTAAGATTTTCTTTCTCTCAGAGGGTTGAGTGTTTTTGGAATTCCCTTCCTCAAAAGGCAGTGAGTGCAGACTCTTTAAATATGTTGATGGCAGAGGTAGATAGATTCTTGAGTGCCAAGCAGATGAAAGGTTATTCAGGGATGTGCAGGAACGTAGAGTTAAAGTTAAAATCAGATCAGCCATGATCTTACTGAATAGCAGAACAGACTTGAAGGGCTGATTGGCCTACTCTTGTTTCTGGTTTTTATGTTCACAAGGGTAGTTAGGCATATTTGCACTTTTTAACTTTTTCCAATAATTCTTGCAATTTTTTTTCTCTTTATGCAACAAAACTAATTATTTATGTGCTAATTTACAGAACCTGGCTGACATGTTTTTGATTCTGAAATATATAGTCTATGTATAATTAGAAGTAACATCACTTCCCTTTTCAATTGTATGATGTGTGGACAAGGAATCCAGCCCTCTTGGACATAACAACGTACCTTCCAGAAGATTCTCAATTTTCAATCTCCTGCAATATTATTTGCACACTTGCATATGTACCTTTTAACTTCGGAAGTCACATTTATTTTCTGGGCAAATTTTACCCAAATCATACAGGAGATAGGAGGTATATGTTTTTTTTAAAATCAAAGGTAGCCTCTTTCTCTATCAAAACATCCTTCAGGGGAAAGTCTAATGTTGCCTTCCAGGTAAGTAGGTCTTTGTGTATAATAATTTTAACCTCTGCATTCCAGACAGAAACCAATTCATTGAGAAGAATCAAGTGCTCCCAATCTCAGTCAAACTGATTGTTTGCAGTATTTTAGATGTCACTTAGCAGATGCTGCAATTTTCTTCCATTGATACTGCAACTCGAGTGAATTGCAGGAAGCAAAAATCAAGCAGAGATAAATATCAACACCTTTACATCTGAAAAGCCACTATCATCAAATGAAAAATCGGCTGAAGTGCTTCTTATCTGCCAGAACAAAGTATTCATATGCATGAATTCTACTTTTTTTTGTCAGAATTAGCTACCTGATTCAAAGTTAGCCAGTAAAGGTTACCACTTATGCTGGCAGAATGAGACGTTGAGTGTGGAGATGGATTAGAAACAGGAAAAATGAAGCTTAGCAATCTGTCCCATGTAAGCCAATAGCTACAATAATTAATTTTGCAAATAAAGTGTCCGAATCTATTAAAAATGGCCATTACAAATTGCAAACTGATCATGTAAAACCACAAATTAATCAGGTTCAAAGAGTATAGGTTCAGTGAAAATCACTCGGAAACCATATGCTAAAATTACCATAGTTAACCAACCATTGCATAGTCATCAAACCTTAAATTAAATATAATTGTGTGAAGCTGTTAGGTGAATGAAGACAAATACAGACTTCTGTTTCTCTTTATTCCAGAAATCACTGAAAACTGGAGAGATGCCTAAGAACCAAAGAATGCACATGTTACTCCTTTTTTATTTGAAAGTAGCAAAATTAGCCCAGAAAACGACAGAGCAGTGAGTGTGACATCAAATGGCAGTAAGGTTATGAGAAACTTTATTAAAGAGAATGGAGGATCTGGAATAAAAATCATAAACCAGTAGAGGCTTGTGGAGAGAAGATTTTGGAAACCTGTAAGGGTATGCAAAAACAGCTTCATAGAAGCACCTTAATAGGTGTTGTACTTGGATTTTAGTCAGTCTTTTGATAAACGTCTTTTGTAAAAGTTGATAATGAAAATTAAGTACGTGGGAGTTAGTAGAAATATTTTACAATCAATGCATTATGCAATATCTAACAGGCAATATTACATGGACTGTCCTCCGTCTGGGGAAGTGTCAGTATTTATTTCCCATGTGGATGAACTTGCAAGGTTCTAAGGCCAAACAAGAGAAGTTATGGTAGGGAAAAAAACATATCTGGGAATGAGGCAGATGACAGATGAAATTCAGTATTGAGAAATTCAATGTCATGCATGCCAGACACGGGCTAAAGTTTACCAAAAATCACCTAAGTTTCAATTCTGCAGAATTTCAGAGAAGGTTTCTCTCCATGAACACTAGCAAATTTGCTCATGCAATTCTTTGCTGCCTTCCTTGTTCTGTATGCACCACACCTCTATGGTGCTACTCCATGCTATCTTACATTCACCAGCAGTGGAATTACTCGCCACAGCCAGGAACTCCCAGGATTTGCAACTCTGGCACCGTATTTAAATCTCAGCTGTGCAGCAGCTTAAAAGCTGCCATTCAGAACCTACAGTTCAGTGTATTGCTGCAAAATTATAAAGGACATTGCTGAGCAAGAGAAGTTGGCATTCCACTATGCCAACGGGGACCTCGAGGACCTGGTGGACAGGGTGGTGGTGAGGAGGGCCATCCACTTCCCTCAGGACTGCCAGACAAGAACATGGCACCAGACCCAGCCAGCCAGCCTCACAATAGAGGAGGTGATGGCCGATTGGTGTTAACACTAGATTATTAATCCAGAGACCCAGGTACGTTCTGGGGACCTGAGTTCGAATCCTGCCCCGGCTGATGGCAGAATCTGAATTCAATAAAATCTGGAATAAAGGGTCTAATGATGACCATGAAACCGTTGTTGTTTCACTGGCTTATTAATACTGTTTAGGGAAGGAAATTACCATTCTTACGTGATCTGGCCTACATGTGACTCCAGACCCACAGCAATATGGTTGACACTTAAATGCCCTCTGAGCTATTAGGGATGCATAATAAACATTGGCCTAGCCAGTGATACCCACATCCTGTAAATCAATATAACAAGTTACCACCTGGGTCTATGCAGTGTCCATGCTCTGGAAGAATGCCAGAACTGCAGAAGGTTAATGACCTTTTTATGCTTCACAAGGGTAGGTGCTTCCCTCTGCTACCTCACACTTATTCAAACTCTGCCACTGTGTCCACGGTTGCATACAGCATCTTCCTTCAATCACTCTCATGCATATTTCCAATGCCCTCGTCAATATCAGATGGTCCACGCAGTTTCATTCCTTTTCCCAGACTTTTCAATGGTTGATGTACAACTGATCAGCTTACTCAGCCATTTCAGATGGTAGTTAAGCATCAGCGACATTGCTGTGGGTCTGGAGTCACATGTGGGCCAGACCAGGTAAGGATGGCCGTTTTCATTCCCTAAAGGGCATTAATGAACGAATGGGTTTTATAAATAGTGGTTTCATGAGACATTTAATTCCAAGGATTTTATTGAATTCACATTCCACCCTGTGCCATGATGGTATTCAAACCCAGATCTCCAGATTACTTGTGTCTCTCGATTGCTAGTCTACTGACAATGCCGTTACCCCACCTCATCCCCTTGAGACTAATTGGGCGCACTCCCCAGACTGATATCAGATGATTTCCTTGAATTACTGCATCAGTCTCCTCTAACAGATGACAGTCCACCTTGACTTGACTGATGACTATTCCACTTAGAATCTGAGACATAGCCATTTGCTGAAGCACTAACAGGGCGTTTGCCACGTAAGCTGCTGGCACATGCTGCAGGTCTGACGTTGATGTAGCACAGTGTCATTCAGCAACTGCTGGAAACCATGACAGGCAGCCTGACTTTGTGCCTGTGCTAAAAAGCAAGGCAAGAAAGAGGTACAATGAGGTTGTAAGTTCTGTATGAAGCTGGAATGTGCAAAAAGGGAAGGCATGGCAGGGATGCTGTGAGCAACCAAGCTGATGCAAAATGATGAACATGGAGAGATAAAGCTAAGAACCCTGCTCCAATCCATGAGATAAATGCCTGTCCCTGCTCACCAACTGACCAGACTGCAGCTTTACACTGTGTAAGAAACTGACATGCTCCAAGGTGCAGTACTGAAATGGAGAACTGTATCGTAAGTGAACCAGGATGGGCCATAAGGATATAGCGAGGCTGAGCGTCTCTGATGCCAACCTCCATAGAGTAAGTATTCTGGAAGAATACAGAAGATGAGACCCGGCCTGATTGAGGGAATTAAATGATTAAATTTGCAGTGATTGTAATGAGGTCAGCCAGCCGGACGAGTTTGCTGATTGAATTGTTAGTCTGGTTCAGTCATGGATCCCCATCTGATTTATAAAAAGGGTGAATGTCAGATATTGACACTCTGGTGCCTGACTCTGAATGAGGCAGTACTATAAAGCTAAGGGCTGCTGATATGCAAATAAAGGGTGACTTGGTGATGGGATACTGGCTTCTGTGGAGTTATTTCAGAAGTCTTTCAAGCAATTGTACAGCTTGGACAGGTTCCAACTGAAAAAGAGAAGGTTAGATAGACTGTCATCAGGAAATCACTTTGAAATGAGTAATTTAAGATGTGGGAGTATAGTAGGTGCAGCATATTTGGAAGGAATAGTTAATGGTGGATTCATGTTCCCAGAGCTATCCACTGCAGTGGAGTTTCCTTCATCTGTATTATTTTACTGGAATGGTGGAAGTCATTTAGGATAGGCCTGATCCTTTTATTCCCATTTAGCAATTCCTATTCTCCTAGATTCTTATCCTGCGAGGACAGGAAAGTCTGTGTTGAGATCATATAGGATCTGTGCTGGATAAAATAAGATTGGAACTAAGGTGACTGCATACCCAATAAATAATGCTAATAAGCTGCAAGTGTTAAAAGACAATTTTTGTTTTCCCTTAACAACGGTCTTCATTTTCAAGCAAGGTGACAGTTTGATCACTTTCAAATATTCATCAAGATAATGGTCATCATCCAAAATGCAGTTAGAGTCAAACTGTTTTCTGCTAAACACACTAACCTGTGAATAGGTTGCACTAAAAGCACGAAGTTCTAATCTATTGTGCTGATTGCTCAGAAATTGATCAGTTTCATCTAATTTGTGTTAAAGAAATCAAATTTCTTTCCCCAAAAGAATTGTACTTATGATCTCAGAAGAAAGATCAGTTTGTACCTTTCTTCAGAATGTAACAATACTATTCAGCAATAGTTTTCAGGCTATAAATGTGAATGTCAAGACAGTGCCAAAACACAAAAGTCTTTATCCTGGGTAATAGAAATGACCCCAAATGACCTCTCTAAGGCCTGGTAAATTAGAATTCATAGGTCAACAAATACTGCAGTTTAAAAAAGGGCTGTATTCAATCAACTGCAATTTATTACAGACAAAGCTTTTAACTACTGATTAAATTAAATTTAGTATTCATTGCTGGTGTTCACCACCATGCTTTATTGAATGTAATAGGGGAGGACAGCTTTATATGAAGGAGAGACCTTTTCTACCTGAACCTACTAAGATTGCATTTTAAATGAAACATAAATCAAAGTTTCAATACGTGCCCGTTTTAATGCCACGGTCTTGTCTGAATTTTTTTTTTGCTTATAGCTGTGATAATTTTTAAAATTGCTCACAGATAATATGAAAATAAGACCAAATGTGTTTGACTTCATTTCATTTCTAAATTGGAAACTTGGATGAGGTCAAACTCTTTCAGCCTACCATTCCCTTGAGAACATGAACAGAGTACAACAGGAAGCCTGCATAAACTCCACCAGTCATTGTTTTGTTTTGGGGGGGGGAGGGAAGGTGGGGCTAATAGGAGTTTGAGCTGAAATGTATGGAATGTTGGATAAATACAAGATTCTTTTTCTTTCAGTCTCATACAACCACAGATGTTGACCAAAGGATTGAGTTTAAGTTGATGTCCCATAGATTATGACATTACCTTTACACATCACCACTGTGCCATTCAGAGAAAGTATATTGAATTTGGGACAGTGGCTCATGAGGAATTAAGTTCTAATGGTTCAGCTCTGGACAATGAAAATCATCTATAATTAAAGTATCAGTTCTACTTGAGTAGAAGAAATAACAGGTGCTGATGCAACTTCAGAAAATAGGTCTCCACATCAGCTGAAACTATTAGCTAATAACAATTGATAGTTCAGCAAGACATATACAAGCATTATTTGATCCTGTGAAATAGGCCTTCAATTTCAACTCTAATACTTTAACTACTTTCCATTACTTTCTTTCCCAGAATGAAAAAGGTTTCAGCCAAGTAACAGATGGAACAAAATATTGGAATGGACAGCTGTGGTTTTGGAAGAATCGTCAATCCAGTTTTCTGAACAGCTATTAACAGAGCCTCTGGGCTATTGCACAATGGGGAAAGGAAGCTACTGTAAGTAGATGTGAGTGGGACCTGCACAAAGCATTAACCAATATTGATTTTTACCACAGTTCTGAATTTTGCCGTTGTGCTAAAGCAGGTCTGTGAAAATTAGTTTATGAACTGCCAAAAATTCTGCTATATGGCAATTAGGAGAAACATGTCACTCAGAGAAGAGGTAAATAGGCAAATTTACTCAGATTCAGATCTGGAAGTTATTATGCATGGTGAGCCAGCAGAAGTTCTACACCTAACCACAGAACTAACTGAAGCGAATAATGCGTACAAGTTTTCATTGCCCCATGTTCAGCTTATGTACAACAGCTACTTCTGGTCCATGAGAAGCTTGAAGAGGATGAAATGACGTAAGGGTGCAAGCAGTAGATCTAATACACCAAATGTAACTATCTGAACGTCACAGGTAAGCAATGAATGATCAGGAGACTATGAATGTTTGTGCCATCTTCACCAATCTATCTATTATAATGGAATGGTTCACACACCAATCACATTGTAAAGGATCTTCTAACCTTTGTCCTAAATTTTTCCTTTCACTGGTTTGAATCTGTACTTTTACACCAACACGTTTCGTTTAATGTAATATTCAAGTGTAATTTTTATGGTGCAAAATATACCAAATCATTACAGACAAATTCCCTTCAATTCTGAAGAGTCCATTTTCTCTTCATGACTTAGACTTTCAATAGTAGCCTTGTGATCATGCGCTGCAATATTCTTACTGCTTCGGTATCTTATCTGGGTGACAAGAAATGGTCAATACCCCAAGTGTGATCTGACCTGAGCAGTGCACGGTTTGATTGTGACATCCTCTGACTTGTCCTCAATTATCCTGGCAGTGTCGTTTAATACCCTAATGACTTTGGTGATTGCTGGTCTTCACTAGTTGGACAAGTCGATCCAGAATCTACTAAGGCACCTAGCTCTTATTGACTTCATCTTCAGCTTTTTCAATACTGCTCATGCAATGAATATGTTCCCTATGTTTCTATTTGTCAACCTTGAATTTTATGTGCACTTAAATCTTTTATTGAATCCATTCTTTAACTGAGATGCCTCACCGAGCTAGAGTGCTCCTGCTAGCTCTGAAATATCTATCTGTATTTAATTCCAAAGATAAACTGGGAACAGTGCAATCACAGTACAAATTGCTGTGACATCCCAAATACTACTGTCATTACCTAAACATAAGTGTGTTAACTAATGTTTCTGATTAATAGCTTACATCTATACATTTTACAGATTTCCGATCTTTATTGTACCACTTATGCTTTTGCACATAATAGATTAAAGTCAGACTAATGAATACATTCAGAGATAGTAGGAACTGCAGATGCTGGAGAATCCGAGACAACAAGGTGCAGGGCTGGATGAACACAGCAGGCCAAGCAGCATCATA
>NC_063353.1:25766971-25881085 GCF_021869965.1 Rhincodon typus | reverse complement strand
TCCTCTCCACCTATCCTCTCCTCTATCCCTCTTCTATCCGCCTCCCACTCTCTCCCTATTTATTTCAAAACCCCCTTCCCCTCCCCCTTTTCTGATGAAGGGTCTAGGCCCGAAACGTCAGCCTCTCTGCTCCTATGATGCTGCTTGGCCTGCTGTGTTCATCCAGCCCTGCACCTTGTTGTCTCTAATGAATACATTGTTTGTTTTAATTTTTGTGACGCAATAAACTTATTTGCCCATTTCAAATCTACTGGCACCATTCACACAGCCAATAACTCCTCAAAGTGATTTCCATGTATTATACGTCCCCTTCTTTGTCTTTCTTGGAATTTGATCAACATTATCATCAGATAATGGTTTTAAGCCGCTTTAGCTTGCCTACTGTCTAGCCTGTCATATCTGGGGAGAACACATTTCTATGTCTCTCCCTGTGAATATGTGAAGGAAATGCATTCTAGCGAATTTAACAGAGCACAGTTGTTTCAAGGAAATGGATGGATTGTTTCTTGGAGGTGTGGACTCTGAGGTGCAACAGTGGTAGTAACTACAGGATATAATATATAACTATAGGATATAAGGGCCCTGAGTTGATGTTTAGAATATAGCAGATGCTAAGGACTTTTGTGGTGCAGTGGTCATGTCCATATCTCTGAACCTTGAGGCCTGGGTTCAAGCCCCACATACTCCAAATAACAAGTCTGGACTGGTTGACTTAGGTACCTGCAACAGATGCTAATGTCCATTAACATGCTGTATCTGAAACCCAGACCTGGACTTTGAAGGAGAAGCAAGGCATGAGAGACAAATATGTGCTGATGTCGCTAGTTGAGCCACTGCAAAAAAGTATGAGGGAGACTAAATCATTCTGCTGTGCTCTTTTAAGTAGATACTATAGCAATGTGTATGAATATAGGAAATGCAGCATAGGATTTAAATGTTACTTATTACAAAGTGTTTGAAAATTAAAGTGCATGATAACAAATGCAGTTGATGGATATAGAGATGTCTCAGGGACAGAAAGTAAAGAGTAAGGCTAAATGGATTTTTGTTTCAACAAGTCAGAGTATGAGTGCTGCTGTGCTTTAGCGATTTGATCTGTGGTTTCTTCAATTCTCCATTTAAATATAGGATTTGGACACAGACACAACAAAAATTGAAGGTACTGAAACTAGCCAATATTAGATTAGGGGGAATAATAAACTGATGAAGGCCATAATAGATTGGAAAAGCGCAGAAGGATTAGTGGAGTGAACAGGTTTTGCATGCACTTCAATACAGAGAAAAAATAAATACTATTTTTGGAAAGAAAATAAGTAAACATAAATATATTTACAGCAATCTGCAGTATACATAAATCTTAAAGTGGGAATATGGATAGAAAAGAGCATGAACCCCAGATAAGCTGTTAAATTTAAATCAGACTCCCAATTAGTTTATGGAAATCTGGTTTAAGCATATTAATAAAGTGTCCCACCTCTAAAGTGGGGCACTAGCATGGCACATTAACAATCAGTGTAAAAAGACTCAACTGTCGCATGAGAACAGATTCAGGCACATTCTGTCTGTTTTAGGCCTAACCCAGAGGAAACCAGTTTGAATCTTGCAATGGCTTAATACCAAGACCAAAAGCTCAGTCATTGAAAACGCAATTAATTACATATGAAATGAAGCATTTTGAAGAATATGACTGGGCAAGGGCAGGGAAATGGCTTACAATAAGCAATTCTAATTAATGAGCTAAAAATAGCGTAAAAATTGTAAAGTGATTAATAGAATATTGTGGTTAGTTTTGAGTGCCTTATTTTAGCAAGCATGTCAGGCTACGAACAGAGAACAGAAGAGAATCATTATGACAGCAGGGCTGAAAGACGTCTATTATGGGGAAACACAAAAGAAACTGAGGCTTTTTTCAATGCAACAAGGGGCTATTTGAAAGAAGTGTTTAAAAGGTGAGGGGTTTTGGTTAGATAAACTGAAAATAGCATTTCCACTCATTAGCAAATTGACAATAAAGACCACACATTTAAGCACTAACAAGGTACAGACTGTAGTTACTTATTCAATGAAAGCTTCCCTGTGTATACGCATTGTTGGAGAGTACATCCTGAAATGTCCTCTTGAGATCGTGCAATCTGTGAGCACTGGACAAAACAGGTCGTGATGGTTTCTTGTGGAGATTGTGGTGACCAGTAGAGCAGTAATTGCAAAAATGCTGCTACTGCTGTCCACATTGCCTCCATTGCTAAATGTGATGTTCGGCTAGGGTAACTGTAACACAAACTTTTCAACCCATTGTCCCAACATGGGCATGGAATCAAGTGTATCTTCAACATAGTTTGTATCTAAAACAACGTCCTGGGTCACAAAACAGATTGTACTGGTACTGAGCACGTCAAACCTTGCTAAAGTGTTGAAATTTTGTAACTCTTCACCATCTTGATGTTCTTCTTTCTCCTGAATATATCAATAAATCATCTAGCAATGCAAAGAAAACTTACAATAGGTTCAGATTGCAAGGAATCTAAAAAGAAGTTGGCTTGACCAAAGAAGTAAGAGACAAAATGAAGCTAAAGAAAAATCTGACAGTAGTACAAGAACTAGTGCAGATCCCGGCAACAGAGAGAGGTGGCAAGAATCATGAAAGATGATGAGAAAAAAAGAATATGAAAAGCAATTTGCAAGGGATTTCAAGATTTGATGTAAGGGAAAAAAATGGGCAGAAGTGATGTGGGATTATTGAAAACAGATAATGATGCTATTATCACTGAAAGTAAGAAAATGGCAAACATGTTGAACAGTTATTTTGTACAAGTATTTTACAGTGTGGAAAATCATAAAATGTGGAACATCCAAGGAAATAAATCATGATTCAGGGAAGGATACCCACAAAATTAACAAAAGTAATGTAACAATAAAAAGAAAACAATGGTGCTATTAAGTGACAAATTCCCAGCATTTCTATCCCTGGTTTTTAAAGGAATAGATGACAACATTGCAAATCCCTGCACTCAAATCTTTTAAAGTTTTCTCTATGTGGGAACAATTAATTTGGATTAGAAATTTGTGCTCCTCGTTGCTAAAGGTGATCAGAGTGACATAGCATTGTTTTTGTAAAGGAGAGGTCATACCTGAAGAACCTGATCAAATTATTTAAATTGGTAACTAAAGTTGTAGCCTGGGAGTTGTCTAAGGCTGCTATTTATGTGGACTTAAAGCATTTGATAAAGTCCCTCCTAACTCTCCAATGGCTCACATTGTAGCTCTAGAAGCTGAAGCAAATTACTGATCAGGTTTGGAAATTGGTTGAGCCAAGAGACTGGGTAGGAATAATGGGCAGGTAATCTGATTGGCAGGACATGACTTGAGGATCTCTGTATGTGTACATTGCCTTTAAGAGAGTTCACCTTTAATGACTGCATGTGTTGTGGTGTTTAAATTGTAGTGACTGCCTGGCAGTTATTCTTCCCTGAATCTGCAAGCTGCATACACACACTGGGTAAAAACTGAAACTTTAAAATGTTTTTACAACATGAGTAAATGCTGAGCTGTTATGAACCACTGCAAACAGCTTGAGGAACAAAATCAGTCAGTTGTTAATCTGGAACAAAACCTGGCTATTGTACATTAGGATAAGTAAACTGTGGAATAGGAACTGCTGTCTATGAAAGAAAGAATTGACAACATAAAAGGAATGATTGACAATAAAACTGGTAATTGTGGAAATCAAAAAAACCTCCAGAAAAAGTTACCATCATGATATGTGAACATATCTGTATATTATTTATACATTAGAGGCTCATGGGCTCCCTAGTTATGGCAAATCAATAAACCTTCTTAAAGGCAAGGTAAACATATAACATGACCCTTCTCTCCAAATGAAAGTTCACCTTCCAGGACTCCATGTGCTGTATGTATACAATGTTGTGACTCGGCCTGACTGTTAGTCTGCTGTATATCTGCAAGTGCCATGCAGAAAAATCAGTTAATTTAATCTAAAACTGCTTCATAATTTGAGGTGTTTTACTGGCTTAAAGAAACCAATTCAGAGAAAATCAATAGCAATTGATTATTAGACCATTTTAACATGACACTGCAAGGATCTGTGTTGGCCCTCAAATACTCACCATATTTTTACTAACAACTCCAGATAATGGGATAGAAAGCTTCATATCAAGGTTTGCCAATGAACCGAAGATAGAGTCATTGTCCGTTGTGTAGATAGAAGAATAAATTTGCAATTTAATAGTGACAGATTAATGAATGGTCAAAACTACCAAATGGATTTCAAAGATCATTAATTTTGAACCTAAAAGAATAGAACAGAATACTTTATAAAAGTAAAAAGCTGGAAACTGTGATGTCCAAAACTACAGGGGGCCCACATGAAAAGGTTAATGAAAGAGCATAAACAGGTACAGGGAACAATTGATAAGGCTAATGGACTGCTGGTCTTTGTATATGAAGCAAAGGAATAGAAGTTATGCTATGTATAAATGAAGTTAGCTGGTTAGACCAAACCCGGAGTATTGTAATCAGAGATAGTAGGAACTGCAGCTGCTGGAGAATCTGAGATAACAAGGTGTAGAGCTGGATGAACACAGCAGGCCAAGCAGCATCAGAGGAGCAGGAAGGCTGATGTTTCAGGCCTAGACCCTTCTTCAGAAAATTGTATTGTAATCAGTTCTGGGTACCAGACCTCAGAAAGCATATCACCATGTTGGATTGGAATAATACCGGATTCCAAGCATGAAATTGCAATAATAAATTTCACAAACTAGGATTGGAGATATTTTCTAATTAACCTGTTTGGCGTTGTTATGACACACCTTGAATCCAGTTCTCCTGGCTCAGAGGTAAGCACCCAGGAACTTAGAAGATTAAAGGGTGATTAGATCAACATTGTCACAACATTACTAGGAACAGATAGAATAGATGTAAAGAAATCGAAATGAGGAACTCCTTCTTCACTCAATGGGGTGGTAGAAGTTTAGAACTCCCTTTCCCAAATGGAAACTGATGTTAGATCAATTGTTAAGTTTATAACTGAGACTACTCTTAGTGAAGGTGAGTTCATACAGTTAGGTCATAATTTAGACACAATCTCACTGTCTTTCTTACCTCTAGGCTTAAAAATTCTAATACTCTCTTTGTTGGTCTCCCAAACTCCCATTCTCCATAATTTCAGCTCATACATGCTGCTACCTTTATCTTATTACACACCAAGTTCCATTCACCAATTACTGATGTGTTCACAAGCCTGCATGTTCCAGCATCTCTAATTTAAATTTCTCATCTGTGTTCAAATCACTACAGCTGTGTTCCTTCCTAGCTCAGCCACCTCATTTTCAACTGCCTGATATTCTTGAATCCTCTCACTCCAGCCATTTAAGCACCGCCAACCCCCACCACCCTTTTGTTCCACTATAGGTGGCCATGTCTTCTATCAACATCTTGGCTCTGAGTTCTAGAATTGCCAACTTAATCCTCTCAGCTCTTCCAACCTTTGGATACCTTCTCCTAAATTTTCATCCCTTTGACTTTTAGTCACCCCTCCATGAAGGTATTCCTTTCTTTGCTGTCAATCTTTGACTGCATGTTTGAAAAGGCCAGTATTTTGGTTCTGCTTTGTTAAAGGCTTTACATAAACGTAAAGTACTGTATGCAAATAGTCAGGTAATTTAAGAAGTGAACAAAGGGGAAGAGAAGAGAAGTCACATCAAAATCAACTATCCGAGGGGGGAAACTGGGGATTTACTAAACTGAGACTGAATATCAAAGCTACACTTGCAAGCTAATTAAACACACTGCATCAACTTTAAATTGTGCAAAGAAATAAGCAAGAGATAACCTGTGATTTTTTTTGTATGCAACAAGAGTTAACACTTATAAAAAAAAACCATTACCTTGGTCCACTTCCACTGTATCCAATAGGGATTCTGCAAAGCTTGTAATATTGTACAGATAGCAATGACCAGAAAAAAAAGACTCAGTTGATCCAATGATTCTTTTAATGTAAAAGTCATGGTTTTACATTGATGGAGAAAGTCTCTAACATGGGAGAGACTAATAAAATGCAAGATATTCCCTTTAAGCACAGGGGAAACTGTTTTGCAACCATGAAAGAATCCCCGTGAGCCACTACCAGCCCAGACACACGTTCCCAAGGGAAATCTGAGTGAGATGTCTTTCAAAATTTGCCTTCAGTCTATACATCAAAAAAAATCAATAACAACATATATATCACAGCAGAGTGAGTGGCTGTGCAGTGAATCTAGATTCTATAAAAGGGGAACTGTCAATCTTTTGGGAAGTTTTAGGTAGAGTATGTTACCTTAAAACAATCTACTTCAAAAAGTCTACTTTCAAACTGGGGCATTGGCTGTCGAGAGAATTTATGATGCAGAATCCACCTACAAACCCCACAAACCAAGGCCAGAGTTAAATTTTGAATAGACTGTTTTGTTTCCTCATAGACTGATCTCAGTGTCAGAGACTTGGGCTGGATATGCAACACTTACCTGAGAATTGTCAAACTGTTTAAACTCTGGCATAATTTGATGATTAACAGTGTGACTTAATCCAGCCTCCAACCACATGCTTTACCCACACCCCACCAACATATTTCCCATCCAGTGCCTCCCTATCAGAATTCCCACTCTCTTGCTAACATCTGACCTGATTAACCATTCCTCTCCTCTACCACAACCCCCCCTCCCCCCCAGATGCCCATTCCTACTCAGTCCTTACCAACCTGGCTGCCAATTCCCAACCGTCTCTTCACCTATTCACTCATCACCCACTCATTCACTGAAAACCTTTGAGGTCTTTAAACCTTATCTGAAAATAACAGCTGATGTCATTAAACTAGGGTTTGACCCTCTTCTGTGGATGACTACCCAGATCATTGCTGCTAAAAATGGGAAGGGAGGAAGCAGCCAGGAGGACACAAAGTTTGGAGCACAGTGACTTTTGCAATCAGTGGCAATCGCACTAGCTTGCTGGAGGTCAGAAAGTTAGTGCAACAGTTGTATAGGACACTCCATGTCCTTCTGGTCATTACTGTGCCTGGCCCTTGACCGTCCTCTGCCATTCTTCTCCTCCTTTGCCGCAGCACCAACAAGTAGTGCATACACAAGACACACTCTGTCCTCCTTAAGTGAAGTGTGGCCAACAGGCTGGAAACGATTTGGAGACAACACAGTGCGGAGCTGGAGGAACACAGCAGGCCAGGCAGCTTCAGAGGAGCACGAAAGCTGCTGTGCTCCTCCAGCTCCACACGGTGTTGTCTCTGACTCCAGCATCTGCAGTTCTTGCTATCTCTGGAAATGTTTTGATCAGATTTGGCCCTCATACCTCACTGCTTGACAGTGGACCAATGTGATCTCACTGATACACATCATATGCAAATCTACGCAGTTTGCCATATTTGGATAAACAAATAAAGACGGGTAGATGTTGTTTCCAATTGTGCTCCTCTGTTTCTCTTTCTTTTCCTTCAGTATGAATGAGTGCAGGATCTAGTTTCATGGCTAACAGTTTTTAAATTACTTCCAGTTAAATGATGTAAAGACAGAAGCTATTCTTTTTGCACTCTGCCACCAACTCAGTCAGCTTGCCACTAACCTCAAGCCCTCACCAGCCACTGTTTTGAACAAAATTGTTATCCCTTTGATGCTACTCTGAGCTTCTTACCCAAGATTCATACAATTACGAAGAAACTTACCTGCCCATCTTCCGCACTTCAGGTCACCTTTAAGCTTGACTATTCCAATGAATTTCTGGTCATTTCTACTCTCTGGTCTGTGCTCTATCCCAGACAAACCTCCACCTTCTAGTCTGCGCTCTGTCCTAGTCAAACCCCCAACCTCCGGCCTGTACTGTATCCCAAACCAACCTCCACCCTCCAGCCTGTGCTCTATCTCGGATGGGGTTCAGCTTGCCAATCACCTCTGTACTCAATGACCTTTTATAGGTTGTGCACTTCACCTTTTCAAATGTAAAGTTCTCCTTGTTGCATTTAAGTTGCTTTGTGGCATCATTCCACCTTAACGTGGTAAACTACTCCAGCTTTACAACCCTTTGGGAATGTTGTATTCCTTCAACTTTGAGCTCTTTGCAACATATAACATCAACACTAAAAATGTTTACATCCCTCCTGCAAACATTGGTGCACCTGAGATCCAATTGATCTGATGGTCTTCATTATCTTAATTTATTAGTAATCGACATATCAGACATAGGACCAGCTTCATTCAGTCCACTGAACATAGTCCACTATACAAATAGATCATGATTGATCATCTACCTCCATCTCCATTTTTCATACGATATCAATGAACAAGTCATCCAATGGAGTATAATGTGGGAAAATGTGAACTTTTGCACTTTGGCTGGCAGAATAGAAAGGGAGCATATTTCAATAGACAGAGTTTGTAGAAGTCAGTGATCCAGAGTATTCAATCTGGGCAACTTGGTACATAGAACCATAGAATCCCTACAGTGTGGAAACAGGTCCTTCAGCCCAACAAGTCCACACCGACCCATCCTCCTGTAACCCACCTGATCTACACCTCCCTGGACACAATGGGCAATTTAGCATGGCCAATCCACCTAGCCTGCACATCTTTGCACTGTGGGAGGAAACCAGAGCACCCAGAGGAAACCCACGCAGACACAGGGAGAATGTGCAAACTCCACACAGACAGTCGCTCGAGGGTGGAATCGAACCCGGGTCCCTGGCGCTGTGAGGCAGCAGTGCTAACCACTGAGCCACCGTGCTGCCCTATGAATCACAAAAAGTTAGGTTGCAATTGCACCAAATGATTTGTAAGACAAATTTAGTTGAGAATTTAATTTAATAAAGAACTTATACGATAGCATTAAAATCAATCCAGAAAGGATTACTCAACTGGTTCCTGGAATGAAGGAATTAAAAGGAAAAGGTGTATAGGTCGGGTCAGTATCCATTAAAGTATAGCAAAATGACAAGTGGTCATATTACAGATAGAAGATCCTGAAGGGACTTGAAAGAGTGAATGGTGAAAGGATGTTCCTTGTTGTTGAACTAAGCACCATACTTAAAAAATAAGGAGTTTTCCGCTTAAGGTAGAGATGAAGAGATGTGTTCTTCTCTCAGTGTCATTAGTCCATGGAATTCTCTTTCCAGGAGAGCTATGGAAGCTGGGGCATTGAATACTTTTAAAAATGACTTAGATCAATTCCATTCTAAAAAGGAGTTAATTAACCCATCTCATCTTGGGACCTAGAAAATTACAGGAAAATCCCATTTGCCTCCAACAATGTGCCTTAAAAAGCCCTTAATTGGTTGAGTTGACACTTAATTACAATGGGTAGCCCTACTGCCCCCTATCCTCAACCTCTGTCTAGGCCAACGGATGGGGTGGACCTGAGTGACCAGAGGACAGTTAGTGGCATGAAATTTGGTCACTAAATCCTGACTAACGGCCAATGCAAACACCAACAACAAAAAAGTGTCCATCAAGTAGCCTAATGCTTCAGGGTCGAGCTTCTTGATTGAGCAGGGTTGGATGCATCACAAGCAAATTTGTCACAGGTGTCTGCATAAGAGAAGCAGATGAAATATGAGCAAAGTCACTTCACAAGAAGTTAATCAGGCTCAAAAAATGGGCACCATCAGATTTCCATCTGAGAGCACAAAGCCACTAGAAAATGCAATTATTACAAAGGATATCGGGTAGTATCCAGCTTCCTTAGATATTTTCACTTCCGTGATCCTAATGTATTTCTACCTCAGTGATTTACATGGAAAACTACATTAATGGATAATCCATTGAATGTTAAAATGATAGGACATACAAGAGCTAAATAAGATGCCAGCATTTCTTTTCAATCGATCAATACTGCACTAAATAAACTGACTGTTTACTAGCAGTCGATTATCCTGGTTCTTGATAAAGTTAGTGATTTTGTTACCAACATTAATTCTCCACTCTCGTAGTTACCACGCACCATCTCTGTACACTGAAATGATTTCTGTGTAAAAAAGAAACTGGAGGAACACTACACCCATGCATTCTGCTTCCTGATAAAACAATAGACGCTATGGGAGTGATCTCAAGGTTCTGATGTTATTTTAATTGCTCAACAATGTTAGTTGTGAAATCAAACCATTCCTCCAGATGTGGTGTGCCCTTTTAGCATTATCTTATGTCTGTTTGAAATTCCATCTGCATTCATATCCATTGATATTAATTGCACAATATATCAGAGAAAGGTTCATGCACTTGCATTATTAGTAAGCTGCAATTCCCCACAGTGAGTTCTTGGTCTAAAGCCAGTCCATCATATCAAGGATTAAATTGGCTGGCAGGCATTTTCTATGTAGGAGGGCAGAACAGAAGCAATAAAAATAAGTAGACAAAAGGCTGGAGGCTGCTATGGCTATTGAGTAGCCTGAGACAGGAGCATAGCATACATGCAAATATTTAATGTATCCCATGGACTACCAAAGACCCTCTGGTCTACAGAGGGCAAACCTGACTACCAGTATTATGGCAGAGAGGTCATTAAGGTAGGAGAGTTGAATATAGCCTAGTCCAGGCACAGGCGAATGCCTGCTCATAATAAGAACACCCCAAAAAAATCTCTGTGCAGCATGCAGTCAAAAAAGAATTCAGACACTTTTCTTTGGTTAAGCCCCATGAACAGGAGAATCCACCTTGGGTCTACAGCAAACCTGCCCAAACTTTTCCCACGGTGGCCCCAATTTGTGGCTTGCAAACCATCGTGGCCCGTCAGTGAGAATTGAGTTGGTGGGGGAGGGTGGAATCTGACAGCGCAGGTGCTGTACGTGAGAGCGGGAGGTTAGCTGTTATAACTCAGTCAGAGCTTCAGAACTCGCGACCACTGAAGTTGGGTAGGAGAGGAGCAGAGAAATGGAGTTTGGGGGCCGGGGAGGTAGCGTAAGTGGAGATTGGATTTTAAAAAATTCAAAACAAAACAGAAATACTTTACTAACTTTACTAAGACCTTCCACCCCAAACCTCAAGTTCACCTGGACCATCACTGATATCTCTCTCTCCTTCTTGGACCTCTCTGTCTCCATCTCTGCTGACCACCTCCAAACCAATATCTATTTCAAGCCCACTGACTCCCACAGCTACCTAGACTACACCTCCTCTCACCCAGCTTCCTGCAAAAATGCCATCCCCTACTCCCAATTCCTCTGCCTCCGCTGCATCTGCTCCCAAGATGAGGCGTTCCACTCCCGGACATCCCAGATGTCCTCGTTTTTCAAGGACCGCAATTTCACCCCCTCAGTAATCGAAAACGCCCACGACCGCATCTCTCGCATTCCCTGCACCTCAGCCCTCACACCACCTCCCCACAATAAAAACAAAGACAGAATTCCCCTCATCCTCACGTACCACCCCACCAACCTCCGGATTCAATACATCATTCTCCGCCACTTCCAGCACCTGCAATCTGACCCCACTACCAAGGATATATTTCCCTCCCCACCCTTTTCTGCCTTCCGGAGGGACCACTCGCTCCGCGACTCCCTCGTCCACTCCACACTCCCCACTAGCCCAACCACCCCCGGCACTTTTCCCTGCAACCGCAGGAAGTGCTACACCTGCCCCTACACTTCCCCCCTCACCCCCGTCCCAGGCCCCAAGAAAACTTTCCACATTAAACAGATGTTCACCTGCACATCTACTAATGTGGTATATTGTATCTGCTGTTCCCAATGTGGCCTCCTCTACATCAGGGAGACCAAGCAAAGGCTCGGAGAACGCTTTGTGGAACACCTACGCTCAGTTCGTGACAAACGACAACACCTCCCAGTCGCGAACCACTTCAACTACCCGCTCCCGCTCCCTGGACAATATGTCCATCCTGGGCCTCCTCCAGTGCCACAACGATGCCACCTTAAGGCTGGAGGAACAGCGCCTCATATTCCGCCTTGGAACCCTACAACCCAATGGTCTCAATGTGGACCTTACTAGCTTCAAAATCTCCCCACCCCCGACCTCATCCCAAGACCAGCCCCTCCTCTCATCCCCACCTCCCTGACCTGTCTGTCTTCTCTCCCACCTATCCGCTCCTCCCACCTCACTGACCAATCCCCACCCCAACTTCACACCTACACTCAGCTTCAGTAGCTTCAATCCCGCCTCCTTGACCTGTCCATCTTCTCTCCCACCTATCCGCTCCATTATCTACCTGCTATCACTGCCCCCCCAACTATTTATTTCGGAGCCCCATCCCCTCCCCCATTTCTGAAGAAGGGTCCTGATCCAAAACGTCAGCTTTCCTGCTCCTCTGATGCTGCCTGGCCTGCTGTGTTCCTTCAGCTCCACACCTCATTATCTCAGACTCCAGCATCAGCAGTTCCTACTATCTCTGAGTGAGAAATATCAATCAATTGGTTTCAGATGTATAGCCCTGACTGCACTGCAGATTGTTTCTGAAAGGGGATCCCACATTTAATAATTAACTGTGTTTGGATCGATCAATATAAATGCCCGAACAACAAAGTCATACTTAATACTGAAAAGTAGGTCACTGATGGATGACAGACAACTGGTCACACCTCAACAGCTTTGAACAAATCTTAAAATAAAGCTCGAAGAGACAGGCATTGATTTTCAATCACTATGCATTGTGTCCTTCAATTGTGAATCCCTGCTACAAACACGGGGAGGCCAGATACAGAATCACAGCTGAAGAATGGCCTTCAGGCCTTAGTGAGGGCCAAAAGGACACTTAAGCCCTTACCCCAAATTCTTCTCTCCAAACATGTTTCTCCTGATATTCCTCTGCAGCTTTGGCAAGTCTCTGTAAGAAAACACAAGACAGTTGATTAACTTTGTTGTCAGAAATATATTTCAATCTTTTCTCACTGACTGATCTGAGATACTGTCTAACAATCAAAAACATTTGCACATGGGAATATCTTTTGCAACTGTAACAAATTCTTCATTGCTCGCTAAGTTCCAAAGTTGATGGAGGTTTTAAATATTCATGTTGTTTCTGTATAAAGCAGTAAATTTACATATAATACATTTGCAAATCTACCACACCTTCAAGGTAGAAAATAGGTCTTATGGCTCACCAGTGAATAGGGTCCCTGCCTTTGAGCCATAAGCTTAAGGACTTGTTAACCATGGAGGGTACATTAATAACATGGTCAAACAGGTTGATTACCAACCTGTCAATACTTCCAATAGGCAGGTGGCAAAAGCAGGAGACGTGCCTGGTCAGTCATGGTTTATGCAGAGTGGTGTCTCTCCAGCCATAAGCTTTTGATGATAGGCAACCTACCAACTACAAACAGACATCAATACATGTTGTGACTACCTCATGTTCTCTAGACCTGAAAAGGCCTCAAAATCTCAGCATTCCAAACATTTCACACAACTACCTGGGAAAAAATGTACACAGTGAACTAACAGAGGTAGTAGGTGAATAAGGCACAGGGTCGCAGGAAGGAAATTACGGAGATTTAGGCCATCCTGGTTGGGGTCATAGTCACCAATGTTGGCACAAATTGTGGGGATGTGGAGAATGTTTAGATGCCCCTTTAGTCAGCGTTATGGAGGGTTCAAGTTGCAATGTGCAAGGAGCAGAGATGGTGTTGCAGGAGATTAGAGATAAATTAATAATTTTCCATTTGTCAAAGTTATGTCTATTTCCTTCTGACAAACAGAAGTGTCCAGAAGGTGTTTCTAACACTAATGAAGAAAATATTGCCACAAAATTTTGCAATTTTGATTCAATGAATGTTCACCGTGATCAAATGGAGTTTATATCAATACTGCTGTTACTTTATAGTTTTTATTGACTCAGCCACTGTGCACTAGATTCAGTCAGTGCCAAGTGATTGTGATTTCAGAGAAAGACAAGTGAGTGACAAACAGCTGAGTGAGACACAGAGTCTGAAAGAAGGTGCAACACAAGAAAGCTTGTATCTTTAAAGCACCTTGAACATCTCAGAAAAGTATCACAAAAGTCCTCACAAAATAATATTCAAATTTGGTCAGTATTATTACGCGGGCAATAGGTTTAGGTACCTAATTTCCATGAAGAACAATGTGATGAATAGTTTAATTGTTTTTTAATATACCCTTTCTCTGGTTGTGCTGCTAAAGAATACGTACAGTTTCTGCTGAAGTAAGGTAAGTATTAACTTTATTAAGAAACAATTTCCTGTGGTTTCATCTTGCACAAGACTGACAGCAAGATTATGTGACTGCCACATATGTCATTGGATGTGAAAAGGAATGTGGAATTAAAAGTCTAATAATGATCATGAAACCACTTGTTGATAATAATCACACTCCATCTGCTTTACTAATGTCATTTAGGAAAAGAAGTCTTTACTTGATCTGGCCTACATGTGACTCCACAGCAATGTAGTTGACCCTTAACTGCTCTCTGAAAAGGTCTAACCAGCCATTCAATTGTATCAAACCACTAAAAGTATCAAATGCCTGAAACTAACAGACCACTAGACAATAATCTATGCACCAGAAACAACAACAGTACATACCGGTTGAGAAACAAAATCAGGAAAAGAAGGATGTTTGGAAATGTTTTTACAGCCGAACACCATTTCAACAATAAACTTAAAACAAAATACCTGTCAACCTTGCAACATGCGCCTTATCACCATCTGGAGACCAGTGCCACAATTAGGAGAGCTGTCTCACAGACTAGTTAAGGAACAGTCTGACATAGTCATACTCACAAAAACACACCTCACAATGTCCCAGGCTCTACCATCACAATTGTTGATAAGTGTGAGGTCATCCGTTTTGGTAGGAATAACAGCAAAATGGACTATGTTTTAAATGGTAAAAAATTGCAGCATGCTGCTGTGCAGAGGGACTTGGGTGTCCTTGTGCATGAATCGCTGAAGGTGGGATTGCAGGTGCAGCAGGTAATTAAAAAGGTAAATGGAATTTTGTCCGCCATTGCTCGAGGGATGGAGTTTAAAAACAGGGAGGCTATGCTGCAGTTGTATAGGGTCCTGGTGAGGCCACACCTGGAGTGTACTGTGTGCAGTTTTGGTCTCCTTACTTGAGAAGAGATATACTAGCACTGGAGGGGGTGCAGAGGAGATTCACTCGGTTCATTCCAGAGTTGAGAGGGTTGGATTATGAGGAGATACTGAGTAGACTGGGATTATACTCATTAGAATTCAGAAGAATGAGGGGAGATCTTATAGAAACATGTAAGATTATGAAGGGAATAGATAAAGTGGAGGCAGGGAGGTTGTTTCCGCCAGCAGGTGAAACTAAGACTAGAGGGCATCGCCTCAAAATAAAGGGAAGCAGATGTACGACTGAGGTCAGGAGGAACTTCTTCACCCAAAGGGTTGTGAATCTGTGGAATTCCCTGCCCAGTGAAGCGGTTGAAGCTACCTCACAATGTTTTTAAGGCAAGGCTAGATAAATTTTTGAACAGTAAAGGAATTAAGGGTTATGGTGTGCGGTCGGGTAAGTGGAGCTGAGTCTCAAAAAGATCAGCCATGATCTTATTAAATGGCGGGGCAGGCTCAAGGGGCCGGATGGCCTACTTCTGCTTCTAGTTCTTATGTTCTTAACTGTCTTTTATAAGTTCTGGCAGGACAAACACAGCAGGATGGGAACAGTGGTATACAGTCAGGAAGGAGCAGCCATGGGAATCCTTAAAATTGATTCTGAAGCACAAGATATCTCATAGCTTGAGGTAAACATGGGTGAGGAAACCTCCTGCTGATAAGCACGTACTGCCTGCCTGAGCTGATGAGTTAGTACTCCTCCCTGCTGAACACTGCTGGAGGAAGCACTGAGGGTGGTAAGGGCACAGAATGTACTTTGAGTGCGGGACTTGAATGTCCATCAACAAGGGTGGCTTGACAGCACCACTACTGACCAAGCTGGTTGAATCCATAAGAACATAAGTGCTAGATTGGGTCTGCAGTCAGTGGTGAGGGATCTAAAAAGAGGGAAAAATAAACTAGACCTCATTCTCATTAACCTGGCTACAGCAGATGCATTGGTCTATGACAGTGTTGGTAGAAGTGACCACCACATAGTCTTGTGACACAAAGTCTCATCTTCATACTGAGGCTACCTTGCACTATGGTGTATGGCACTGCCATTGTGCTAAGTGGGATAGTTTTCAAACAGATCTAGCAACTCAAAGCTAGATATCCATGAGGTATTGTGGGCCATCAGCAAAGGCAGAATTGAATTCAAAAACAATATGTGACCTCAGTGTTACATCTGGAGAACAGAGTCACAGTGTTGGTCACCATACTTAGAGTAAGATGTTAATGTGTCAGCATCCCGATGGCCATTCTTTCCTATATAGTTGTATCTGCATTTAACCAGCAATCCATTGACAGTAAAAGTATTAGTCCACCCTGAAGAGAGAACAAAGTGCCAGAGAAATGCAAATGTTTCCTTCCTTCAGAATGGCGTGTGGAAGAGGTAAATACAAAGGATCATACAATAAAAAAACACAGAAACTGATCAGGAGGTAGAAACTGTAGTCAACATTACCACAGAGAATCAAAATCAGGAAAAGAAGGGTGTTTGGAATTTTTTTTTACCAGCTGAACACTGTTTCAACAATAAATTTAAAACAAACAAGAAAACCGGGCATCTAGACGTCATGGTAGAAAATAATGATATGCAGTTCACATCATAAAAACAAGTTTACAGTCTAGGCATGAACTGAGAGTTGGAAAAAGCTCAAACAGGCAGTGTCTAAAATGTGTAAAGTCATGCTTTAAGCAATATAGAGGGACTCATATGAACATTGAACAAAATGCCTTTCCTTTCTTCAATATATACTGACTTTGTGGATGATTATTGTAAATTTAGAAATAGAAGGTTTGAATCAGCTACAACAAAATGTCCTATTACAAAATACACTTTCAACAGGAAATAGCATATCAGTGAATCCTTTCTGCATTGCAAGCTAATCATTATTCCCAACATTAAAAACCTGGAAATGTTTATCTAACGTCCATGCAAAGATCAGATAGCACAAAACATCAGCACATTTTGCCCACTCTCTCTCGTCATTCTCACGACAGCTTTGTTATTATTGTGATATCTCATTGAAACAAAATGTCAAGTATTACTTAAGGGTTCATTTTAAGTTAGATTCAAAAGATAGAACATAATGTGTGAGGAATAGGGAAAAGAAAAGTTTCTGAATATCTAATTATTCCATAAAAGGTTTGAAACTAGATGCTGCATGCAATTCAAAAAAGTCTACAGTGAAACATTTTCAGTATTGGATTGTTCCGTGTATGTCACATATTGACAAGGATATAGAAAACATAGCAGTGCATGTGCAGTTAGCCATGAATAATCAGCAATCTAGACAATAGAGTCTCAATGGAAAGATGATTGGACTAATGCTGCACATCTGGGAATAGATATCTATCACTGCTATTTTAATGAGGCTTTATTTAAAACCGTGACGAAATGCTCAAACATAAAGCAGGATCCATCACTGATTGAATGGCTCCTTCACCTTTCAAAATGTCAAGGTCTTTCACAAAAGATCTGTCAAAATGATTTTCCATAACTTTATAGTCACAAGAGCTATAAAGCAGTTCAGAAACGTGGAGGCACAAAGGATAGAATTTAACAATTTTTAAGCAGGGAATTAACAATAAAATCTAAAGGTATTATAATGTTGTTTACAACTTAATTGTGGTGCTCGATTGTCTCCACAACCATTTCTGTTCTACTTTCAGCAAAAAGAGAATAGTAGACTCAATGATGTAAGATTCTTGCTCTTCATGGAACTTCATGCTCCTGTAACCATGGTGTTATCGTATCTAGGTCCGTCACGTCTGTTTGCAATAAATAATACTTTAAGCAGTCACAGCATTGGGAAATTCATTGACTTACATTTACATGGAGGTCTTGCTTTTGTGATCGCTTCCAAATAAAAAATGACTGCAGCAAACTTGAATTATTGACACTGTTATCCAACATGTTGATCTGATCACAGCAAGGATCTTCATGTTCAATGCTCATTGTATTACCGTCGGTGCAGGAAGATTTTAAGCTTTGCTTCAGATTAGCTATAATTAACTTTCAACCGAAGAGATGAAGCCAAGAGACCACTGGCTTAATTTTGATTTGGGTGAAAGGATCCTGAAAAAATATCTGATGATCTGTGGCTTGAAGCCAAAACTTCTTTCAATCCACACAAATTATGTCCAGTAATTGGTCTATAAATTCTAGAATTCGTAGAATTTGATTAACAGGAAAAAACACTTACATAGAGCTCAGAGAATAACTGTTATCAAGATAAAGATAAGGCCTTCTCATTTTTTTTTTGCTCTGAATTCCAGTCAACCAAAACTATCAAAATAGCTGCAGGTAAAACTGTTCAATAGCTTAAAATCAGCAAACCATCTTTTTGACAGGAACACATGAAGTAAGTAAAAGGCCATGTTATCTTCATAAAGAATAATAGTAGAATTTCTGAAGCCAGGTTCAAGTCCTGTCAATCATGCTTCTCATAAATTCTGATTTAAGGGCCCTTGTGATGCAGTGGTAGTGTCTCTAACTCTGGGCCTGGGTTCAATCTCATCTGTTTTACATGTTGCATCACAACATGTTTGAACAGATTGCTTAATAGTATAGCCAAGTTCTAAAGGGTACAGTCACCCTTTTGTGATCGAACCGGGGACACAGATCTGGGGTGATTGGCAAAAGAAGCAATGGCTACTTAATGTGTAAAACCATTTTTCCTCGAGTGGTTTGAATCTCTCAGATTCTATCATGGCTTTCAAGAGAGAATTTGATCATTACATGAAGAGAAAAAAACATTGCAGGGGTGTGGGGAAAACGGCAAGGCAGTATCACCAGGTGCACTTCTCTTGCAGAGAGCCAGCAGAGACATAAAAGGCCAAGTGGCCCCCTTCTGTGCTGTCACCGTTCTTTGATTCAATTAACTAAAAGTATACCTAACTTCCATGGAGCAAAAGACAGCTCTCCCCAGATACATACATCATCCAAGAGCTGGAGCTGACCAACACAATAAAATTGGATTTTGGAATTCATCTTTGAGGGCTAATTATTAGGCCCAACTCTAAAATAGAACTGCCTAATTACAATTAAGCAACTCAAAATAATTTCTATAAAGATGGAAATGACATGCTTAACTAAAGCTTACCCAATTGACAATATTCCTTCTAACCTTCCAAGTCTGATCATGTTGTCCTTGTCGCTTTTGTTATTATAAGCCTTAGTAAATATATCAGAAGAAGCTTATGTGGGATTGATCCCTATCAGAAAACAGGTGCTTTACATTTCTAGGGATCACTGTAAATCCTAACGAAAAGGTGTTTAACAGTGGTAATGTCCCAAACTTTTAGCCAGAAGGCCCAGGCTGAAGACCCACTTGCACCAGAGGTGTGTATTAATATCTCAGAACTGGTTGGTTAGAAAATATCTAAACCCTATCCAATCTAACGAGACAGATGTCTCTGCTCATTCAGAAATAAAACAGGCCCTCAATAAAATGGGTTTCATTGTTCTACTTTCTGAGCATATCTACAAGCAGGAAAGGTCCTATAACCACATGAGAAGGGAACAATGGATACGCAAATATTAGTGCAGCTAACGAGGCAGTTGTTCTGATCATGTGGTAATATGCACGACCAACAACGTTCTTCAATTGACTTGCACTACAACTGATCTCAGGATTTCATACTGATACACAGTTCAGAAAGCACAGAACATGTTATAATCGCCAGATAAATGAGAAAAATGTCACCCATGAAAAACAAATTAAAAATGTGTTGCTTGCAGTAGGTTTCAGAGATGGAATTTTGTTCTTTGAATGATGTGAAACAGTACTCTTTAGTGAATATTCTCCCTTCTTTAGAGCTGGTGCTACAGCTGTGTGAATACAATTTTGTGGGCCATTTGTAGTGGCTCTACATTTCAAGGCTCATATGACTTCTTCAGAACATGGAGTTCCAAAGAAGAGTCATTTTGGACTCAAAGCATTAACTCTGTTACTCTCTCCATGCACACTGCCAGACCTGCTGAGTTTGTCTAGGACTTACTATTTTTATTTCAGATCTCCAATATCTACCATATTTTACTTTTTACTGTCAGCATGCGTGGTCCCTCAAGCAACAAAAGCCTCAGTATCATCCACCCAAAACTCCAAGACCAGCTGATTTCAGATTAGGACACCCTATACCTCAGGTGCAAACAACTTTCTGCACGTAGATGTAGTAGGTTGGAAAGGAGAAACGAAACCTTACACGGGCACAAAAATGGCATCTGTGATACATCATTAGCCACAGGATCTCACATGCATACATTTCTATGGAGGAGGTGGCATTGTAGTACTCTGACTGGAATCCAGAACCCCAAGCTAATGTTCTTCGAACATGGGCTTGAATCCCACCATGGCAGAGGGGGGAAATTGAATAGAAATTTAAATAAAAAAAAAAGCTAGTCTAATGGTGACCATGTAACCACAACTGGTTGTTATAAAAACCCATCTAATTCACTAATGTCCTTTAGAAAAGGAAATCTGCCATCCTTATATGATCTGGCCAACATGACTCCAGATGCACAGCAATGTGGCTGACTCTTAACTGCTCTCTGGACAATTAGGATGTGCAATAAATGCTGGCCTGGCCAGCGATACCTACATCACATGAAAGAGTTAAAAAAAATTCACTTTTCTTCATCAGCTGTGTGATTGACTGTAATTTTTGCTGCCGCTACAAAAATCAAGATAGAGATGCTAATCTCCTTAGCACCTCAATAATCAGTCAACAGTCAAAGCACACACATATGACATTTAGGTATCAATACCCAAATAGTGAGACATGGAGTTCTCTGACAGGGAGGGCAATGGGATGCCTCTACATGGATCTTTTATATCATTTATGCTGCACCAGATTTATGCTGCACAGGCCATTTAGAACACATTCAATAGGAGACTGTAAGTGTAGTAGGAAGAATGTCAAAGTCTCCCACCACCTCTACCCCAACATTACTCAAAAAAGACAGTATTGCCTATAGGATAATGATGTGCAAATGTTACACTCCATGGCGTGAGGTGAGCAGCTCCTATAAACTATGAGACTCTGGAATGTGTTTGAGAGTTGAAGAACCTCAAAGCTCACTTGACATGACTTCTACTTCACAGCCATTACTCGGAATAATCTGTTCAATGCCATGTTCAGGATTGTTTGAGGCCAGGGTCTGTAGTTGATACAGTAGGGATCAATGCATGGGATTCACATGCAGGATTCTGTAATAACAGATGCCTTTTACATGTACTGTGTCTGTCTGATTAATGTAATTTCCCCTTAAAGGGCCTCTTTTTTTAATTCATTTGTGACACATTGGCATCAGTGACTGGACAGCATTTATTGCCTGATCCTAGGTGCCCCTTGAGCTGACTTCTTGAACCACTGCAGTCTGTGCACTGTAGGTTGACCCACAATTCTGTTAGGGAGGGAATTCCAGGATTTTGACCCAGCGACAGCAAAGGAACAGCAATATAATTCCAAGTCAGGATGGTGAATGGCTTGGAGGGGAATTTGTAGGTGGTGGTGTTCCCATGGAAGTGGTCATGGATTTGGAAGGTGCTGTCTGAGGATCTATGGTGAATTTCTGCACTGCATCTCCTAGATCGTACAGACTGTTGCTACCGAGCGTCAGTGGTGGAGAGAGTGAATACTT
The DNA here is from genome assembly GCF_021869965.1 of Rhincodon typus. Classification (NCBI taxonomy): domain Eukaryota; kingdom Metazoa; phylum Chordata; class Chondrichthyes; order Orectolobiformes; family Rhincodontidae; genus Rhincodon; species Rhincodon typus. Next base: position 25,859,366 of record NC_063353.1, on the reverse strand, counting down.
ACATCCTTCACAAGTCGAGAGATAAAAGGTAAAAGTGATATTTAATTTGCCTAATCTGGGTGCAGTAGCAGCCACTTTCCATTTTGATTGCTCACTTGCCTTTTCCATGGAAACAGAAGGCAACACAGGTAACATTTCACACAAGTCAGCTTGTTAATGTACGTGCTCCCCCCCCCCACACCCCAACCAAACCTTCATCTTCCTTTCTGCCTTCCTCTTCCTGTCAATCCCCACAATCCCACCCAACTCTTTCATGTCCCCACTTACCCCCTCCCCCCACCTCCAGCGCCAATACTGCTAAACATATTTATGCATTACCCCCATTGAAGCCAGCATGGTGATGATCAATGAGCCCCCTCCTGTAGTACCCTGTGCCCTCTCATCCTTTGTCTCCCACCCTCATGTGTTCAGTTGCCTCCTTCACAATTACTGTCTTCTCTGCAACCCAGCATGCCACTTCCAACCTCTACAATTTACTTTCCCAACTTCCCACCACAAGCAGTGGCCCCTGATAACCTCCTCTTGATTTTCAGTGAACAGACCCGCACAATGACCATAGCCCACCCCCTTTCTGACCAGTAAGGACAACCCTGAACTGATGAATAACTGCACTCTAGAATTGTTAGGTTGTGTTTCACCGGTGCATGGTTGATGGGCCAAAGGGCCTTTTATTCTGTGCTGTAGACATGACCATGACTTATGACCATGACTGGTGTCTGAGCAACTCCCCAGGTGTCTTACCATTAAATTCACAGCGGACATGCAGGACTGACTGTGGCCCACTCGCCATAGTGATACAGAATTCCTGACCAGGGATATCCAAGTAGCTGCCTGACAATGTCAAATACCTTGGACTGGGATCAGACAATGCACTTGAGTTACTGCGCTGGTACCCCGCCACTGATGACAGTCACCCTTGACTTGACTGAGGACTGGTCCCCTCAGACATTTGAGACATGGTCATTTGGTTAAAACACAGTCAGTGTATTTGTTACGTAGGCTGCTGCTACATGGTGTAGGTGTGACAATCCTTGACTGGTTACTGCTGGCAACCATGACAATGGCTTTGTGTCTCCATGAAAAAGCAAAGCAGAACACAAGTATTGTGACACTGTAAGTTCTGAATGAGACAGGCAAGGCACACTACAGACACCTTGAACATCCAGGTAGGCTCAAAGTGAGTGAGTACTAAGAAAGTAAGTGAAGACCGCTGAGCTGCACTCTGCTTCGATGCATGAGATTCTTTTTTATTTGCTCTTGGGACATGGGTGTCACTGGCTGGCCAGCATTTATTGCGCATGCCTGGTTGCCCTTGAGAAGGTGATTGTGAGCTGCCTTCTTGAACCATTGCAGTCCACCTACTGTAGATCAACCCACAATTTTCTGATCTCACCATGTTTTCCCAACTGGCTCGCCAAGGTCTACTTTGTTCAGGGGTGGGAAAGATTCCATTTTTTGTTTGAAAGTAATAAAGGACAGCTGATAATTTGGGTCACAGTATCGACTAATATAAATATATCTCAAAATGAATCTATATCTTGATTGATAATACGCTCCTCTATGAGTCAACTACACAACATTTTAAAATGTGATATTAAAATACTAAAGATGTACTGGATTTATGAAATGTGATTTATGTTCTCTACGGCCAATTTTCAATTTGCAAGTAACAGCTGAATTTAGGATTCAATAGCATTGAACTCATGTTCTCCACCATAAATTGGACTGGACTAACATTCCCAAATGTAATCTAAGACAGCAAAACCCATCATTTCACAATGCATTCTTATCAAATTCATATGTGTCCAGTAGAGGGAGCATGGTCCTTAAGGTAATGCATTCATTTATTTGGTTAGCCCTGGGCTGTTTTAGGGAACTGACAAGAGCAAGCTGTGGAAGAAATAAATACTGCACAGAGCACACACTCTTTCATTTTAAGACAATTTTCAAACCCAGTTCAAAAGAATGAATCCATGAAGAATATGTGGTCTTCAACAAGGAAATGTTCAGGTTAATAACACTGGCTAGGTGTATACATGGACATTTGATCATGTGACATTTTAAGCATGTGGTTTGCAATTCCACATATTAATATGCTGAATTAATTATTCATTATTATGAAAGTACACCGATCACATGACAATTTGAGACAAAGGCACTAGATCTTCAAATATCTCACTTACCTTTTTGAATGTCTCAGAATCACTAAGGGTCCATTACAACATTACAATTTTTATTTTAGACATTAACGAGATTTAGGAAACTGTGTTACACATAATTTTTTAAAGCATAGCAAGTATGGGTAAACCATTTCCTGAGCTGTGTTTGTAGCTTCCACTGTATTTCTTTCCCATGTCCATTTACCCACACAATCTCTTTCGTTCCTAGGTTTGCCTTCATATTATCTGTATTTCCATCACTTGTGGTGGCACATTTTGCCTTTGTCTGTTATCCTAGCCAATCCCCAGCTCCTTCTCTGTCACTCAATTGTGCGTTATGACTTACCTGGTCCAATCCTCTTTCCAGGACTCCAGTCAAGTAACTTAAATTGAGAATTGGAATCCTGTGGGGCCAACAGTTATTATTTTAGGAATAAATTCCAAACCTGTGCCTTCCTAGTCACCATCCTACCCCACCAACCATGCAACACTTTTTGCTCTCTCCTTAATATTGCCTGTTTTACCACATCTATGGTGATATGGGATCCAGCATTGTCACAATTATCTAAGGCAGATAGGTACAACCCCACTCTACTGCTCTGGTTTGCTAGCATAGTACCCAGGAGATAAATCTTAATTCCAAGAGACTCCCTTAGGTTCTGCAATGTTGGCAAGAGGTAAGTAACTATCATATTAGTGTCAGTCAGTTCTAATAGAAAGCAACTTAATTTTTACACTTAGCAGTTTATTATTTCCAGCAGTCAATATATTATTGTACATTTGTTATTTTATATCAGAGCAAGATCAAGCAAGACTTTGTTCAGAAAAAGTATAAACAAAAATAATGCACAGAAAATTGATTTTGTTCACATTTTTGAACAAGTACTTCACCTTAACAGCATTTAACTGATGATAAAGATTAAAACCTCACACAGGTTGTGCACTTAATCCTCAGATATTTATTGATGTTGAAGCAAAAATGCTTGCTTTGCATAATATTTGGACAATCTTTACAAGATCGGCATGTTACAAATTACTCTGGCTGACTTCAGACAACCTGCGAGCATTTTTTTTTTCACTCAGAACTTAGGGAAGAGGGACTGATAACTTTCTCAGTGCCAGAAGATCAATTGACAAGTCTGGGAGACTTCCAGACAGCTTGGGAGGGATGCAGTCCTCCAGTGGGCTGAACTAAGTCAACAGAAAACCGACTCAAACAGAAAGCAAAATGCTGTGACAGATCTGAAACCTTAATTATCTGTTTCTTCTTTCCACAGATGTAGACTTATTGATATTTCCAGCATTTTCTGTTTATTATAGAAATAGGCTGTATTTTACTGTGGACTATATTGGTGATCATTGCTCTACTCAAAACCAATCCATCACTGCCTCTTTCACAATATTTGATCTCAATTCATCTTGCAGATTCCAAATGTCCCCAGCATTTGAAATGTAACTTGTAAATGCGCTGAAAATAAAGCCTTGCACACCTTTGATTAGTGAAACATGATAAACATAACGATGTGAATACTTAATCCCTGTGCTTGGCAAACTATTTTCCAACATGAACTCATTTTAACACTTGAAAATTAATGTGATGCCAGATACCAGCAAAAACAAAACTGCATTGTAACAATTTGGAACAAAAGCAAAGTTGCTGGAAAAGCTCAGCAGGTCTGGCAGCATCTGTGAAGGAGAAAACAGAGTTAACGTTTCCGGTCCAGTGACCCTTCCTCAGAACCGTAACAACTTGGGCTAGCTTCATTTGAGTTTGCACGTTATGGCGTATAAGTTCCAAAGTGTGTGTTTCAAAGGACTTTGTAAAAATATTATATGCATGCACATAAGCTGTCAGCTAAGCTCTTCATATTTCCCAATGACAGATGACTTATTGAAGCTCTTCAGCCCCCAGCTGCCATACTTGAAAATGAATGTACTGGTGGTACTAGACCCCCACTTGAAGTAAATGATTCAGACCAGCGTGTGTCATTTGCCAGTTTTACTGGTGTTTCCTTCTGGGTGCCCTCTTACACAGTAATCAGTTTCTCCCCTCCATAACAATCAGCCCTCCACTTCACCACCAAACCCCACCTTCATAATTCCTCCCTGCCCTATTTTTAGTCTCGTGCCTGGGAAGTAGAGTTGCTAATCTAGGGTAAGAAACGTATAGGAAAAGAGCAGAAACATGGTAACATTTGAAGCCATGATCTCCCTACTAGTCCTGCACTCAATGGGGGACTTTGTTACACTTGCATCATGTGCTCACTTGGCACTCACTGCGAGATATGCTTCCTCAGGTTAAAAGACAATTTGGGATCACTGTCCATCCCTCACTATTTGGCAGCAAGCAACCAATTGGCCCAGGAGCTGTTCAGCCAGTTGTTAGTTCAGAGGAGAGGAAGCCTGTGACACCAAATGTTGCTTCTGCAACACTAGTGGCCCACAGATTGGGAACACTGATTTAAACCTTGTCCACACACACCCCCATGCTCAACCACTAACCATATAATTGAGCTACAAGATAGCAACATTGAAGTTAAGGATTGAACCCCTTATTCAGGCTGTCATATTTACTGTTTAGGAGATTTTTCGACATAATTAGTGTATCAGAAAATTGGCATGTTCAACTTCTAAATATATTACACTGCATTTCATAGAGCATTCATGCGTGGAAGTTGATGAACAACTCAATCAATCATTCAACTTGCTGGTAGTTTTTATGAGGTTTAAAAAGAATACATGTGTACCAGCTACTTATCAGCTTGTGAACAAACAACATATGCTGCATACAATGAAGATTGTTAAGGCAGGTTATCATTCCAGTTCAAAAGGACGCTGGAACAAACCTATAATCAAGTAATAGTGAACTGGAAATATATCTTTATCTCAAGAAGCAGCACAAGAGAAGCTGCTTCAGCCTGAAACAAAGCCAAGTTCAATAGCTATCAGACAATTTTCTCCACCTACCTTCTCCTCTATCCATCTTCTATCCGCCTCCCCCTCTCTCCCTATTTATTTCAGAACCCCCTTCCCCTCCCCCATTTCTTAAGGAGGGTCGAGGCCCAAAACGTCAGCCTTCCTGCTCCAATGATGCTGCTTGGCCTGCTGTGTTCATCCAGCCCTGCACCTTGTTATCTCAGACAATTATTGCACTGCAGTTAGTGCATTTTCACAGTATTTGATTCTGTTTACAATAATATAGGTATATAATAATTCAAATTTTACAGATTAAAGTTGCACACATACAAGGGTTTGAATGTTAGTATCACACAATAGTAATTCTTGCTCAAAATTAAACACCATATGTCTTTGAATGGAAAGAAACTTGTTATCCTTATGCAGTCTGATGTCTCACAAGTGATGTAGGAAGCTAACTGGTTGCATCAAGCTGCTGTAGTAGTTGAAGAAGTAGACCCACTGCCATCTTCTCACAACATCTTGAAATAAGCAATAAATGCCAGCTATTTTCTCCAATGGATAATGCTTGGTGAGAGGAACACCGCTGTAAAGTAGCAACCGTGCTTAATTATTTCAACAGCACCAACAATCACTTGCTAGTAATTGTGCAGCTGAAGTAATGGGGCATGCTACATAACTTCCCATGGTTTATTTAGCAGGACAAGCACTCAGACCTGAACCTTTGTCCTCATGTCAAGTAGTGGGGGTGAGGAACTCTCCTGGCTCACCACACAGCCTCAGAAGAAACTGAATGCGGGGATCTTCACTCCAGCGGGGTTTGTGGCCTAGGATGAACTCAGGCTTTTCGCCATTTGATGTGGCATAGCAATGACTGCAGGGTCTGGAAAGTGTAAATGTGGACTGTTGGAAAGTTCTGCTCTAATTCTCAGGGGCTTTGTCCTATATTAGGCTTGCCAGCACTCATCTTTCACCCTCCTTCATGCCCCACCCACTCCCCATACCTCGGCTATGCTATTTGCATGCCAACATATGCCCACAACTTCCAACTGCCCTGCATAACCTCCAGGGCCAGCCATGCTCACCTCCTATTCCCAAAGGTCAATCATACTCTTCATGCTAATGCACAGCCCCACTCACTCTCACTGTTTCTTGTAGCCCTATCCTATTTCTATGCCAACTCATGTGAACCTACTCAACATGTTTTACAGTTATCTCCTCAATGTCAATGCACCCTCAAAGGCAGCATCAAGACTCACGTTAAAATGAATGCGAGTAAAGTTCGAAATATTTACACCTTTTCTGATCTAAAAAGAATTCCCACTCACGAAAGCTCATTCAAACATTTAATTTCCCTCCGGTACTTAATCATGTATAAATAACAAACAAGTTTGTATTCATCATCCAACCTCAAAGACCACTGATCCTATAATAACCTCTTTCAGCTGTCAATTAAACTACTAAATTAGGATTGCCTACTGAGATCATAATAGATGGTAGAAAGTAGCCAAACATTAATAAATGACATAAGGATAGCCTTTGGGGCAATATCATCAAATAGCTGTTACTAGGGCAGATTTTTTCACTCCTCTAACATAACTATTTTTTATAAAAAATTGTAAAGGCTTGATGATGTAAATAATTTCACTGCTCGAGTTTTATCTAATCTCTCAAGAATATATGCGGGCGGTTTGTTAAATTCTTTAAAGGGCTGCGGATTCAAAAAACCTTTACAACTTGGTAGTTCTACAGATTTTATCAACACCTCAAGAACATTTACTAATTTGCTAAAAATTCAGAACTCCAACACTAAAGGCCCTTACTGCAGTGAAGGCAAGGCCTGCTTTTTCTATATTTAAACTCCCAGTTATATAACACTTCCTGGAGTTCTACTGAACGTCTTATGTATTGTTAATTATCTTTCACTTTTAGAAAATGAGCCAGTTCATTAGAAATTAGCTCCAAGAATATCACAATTTAAAATACCAACCGTATGATTTTTAAGGGTTATTTAGCAATATTTTAATTATATTTATCACTAAACACAAAAAAAAACAAAATCTCTCTTACAAACCCACGGAAAATATTAAATTGAATTTAGTGCAAGCCACACAGCAAGGGAACTGCATGTTTAACTAATGATCTGTACTTTAATAAGACCGAATAAGATTATATTATATTTTGGTTGACTGATTGAACCCTCTTAGAAACTGTAACAAAATCAACAGTTAACTAGTCACTATCCTTATTAACATTCTATAATATCAGCAACATCACACTACATTTCAAACTGCTGAAGAAGTATGCAAGATGTCTGCCATGTTCAAACCAAACAAAAACCAAACCAGCAAATTGCAGGTAAATGAATGTCTTCTCCAAACCCTTCAAAGTAAATGATTTTGAGATAAAGATTGGATTCACAAAATTGCATTACGTACCAATCAATGTAGCATCTCTAAAAAATTATTCTACAATACTGCAGCACAGCCAAAACACCAACTTCAAAAAAAAGGCTGCTTTCCATCTCAATTAAGTATCGCATTTGCTTAGTAATGTCAAATTTCATTGTCTATACATTATGTAAATAACAAAAGCTACATGAACCATCAATATCTAGTTTGTTTAAATTCAAATGTATACATTTGTAATTTCACTTTGTTTTTACAGCAAAAAGTGTTTAATCAGTGTTATACACACCCTACAATCAAATAAATTAATTAACACTTTTACCTCACAGAGAACCATTGGTTCTTTTAATCATTCAGAGAGAGGTACAGCCAGAAATTCTCAAACCTTTTAGATCTGCAAGTTTCCTTACCAAAAGTTCCCCACTTAGTTAGTCCAAAAATGTACAAGTACTGTATTTCAACAATTGTATTTTCCATTGGACAATTCAAAAGTGACTAGGTTCCAATATATATTTGTTTAATGTAGAAAAAAATTTATTCTCTGGTGAGATACATCTCAGATTCCTTCTTAAGCAGCAATGTGTTACTATATCACAAAATAATCCATTGCTTATTTTACAAAATCTCTTGCTCAAACGAGTCCAAAAATACATATTTTGTGTTTCTGATGTATTAATATCAGCAGCCTTCAATAGAAAATGATTCAAAGGCCAGAAAAAATCCACGTTTTATCCTCATCGATAGTTGTGTTAAGCGAAACCATTTTTTTTCTGTCAAATCTTCTTGTGTGTTTTTCTTATCTATCCTTTAGGCCACTCCTTCTCCTGCCATGCACTATCAATTAGTCTGATGGAAATGTTTCATTCTGATATGTTTGCTTTCTTTGCATCTAGCCACATTAGATCCCTGGGTTTTTAATCATTGCCCTGCTCCAATTCAGTGAGAAAACAGGTCATTCTCTTTGATTAGCCCTCATTGGTCCAATTTGTTACTCAAGGCATCTGTGTTGCTGGGTGGTGTGAATCTATCAGGAAAGTTTCCTTCACTGAACTGAACCAAATCTCTAACTGTTCATTAACAAAACTAAAATTCTGCAAGCATTTTCAATTGCAGCCAAACTTAATAGGTTTTGTTCAACTGCCATGGATTGCCATGGATTCCCATGTGTAAAATTAGGTTTCATATTTTTTCCAGTTAAGTTGTTGTAATTCAATTATCACATTGTCCATTCATTATGTATGAGCCAAACAATCTTGTCAATCATGGATCTAATTCCATGCAGGATTCCTTCCTGATATTTACTAATTTTGTACTCGTGTTCTGTGTTCATAAGTTAAGCATGCTCTCAGCTTCTCTGGCTTGAAAATGCTTTATCTTCTCTGAATCTTTTTCTCTCCAATAATAAAAAACTGCAATTCTGCAAGGATCTTCTCCAGGCTTGCAGATAAAAGCTCCAGAGCCTTCTACCGTTTTTGTCGAACCCTTGCCCAAACATTGACATTCGTTTTGCAATACGGAATTCCTAACTGAAAATAATACCTAAAACTAAAAGTCCTCTCTCATGACCTGTAAAGCATTATTCTGGCACGAAAAGAAAAATAAGTTTTGCTTGAATGTTTAGGATGAATTTTCCTGAGTTTCTCCTTGATCCATTACGATGCTGGACCAAAGAACCATTTACTGGGCCTTGCTCTGTGATGCAGACCAAGGCAGTCAGGTGTCCTTGAGACACAAAGGTTAGTCTGCAGATCATTGATTTCTGACCCTTCCTATGAAACTTTGGTGACTAGGAAATTGGTGTTCCTGTGGAGAACAGATCTGAAAATTAATCCTTTAAATATGTATAACTGAGGTCTTATCAGCTTTTCCATAACGGTGAATACAGACTTTAGTTTTACAATTTTGATGAAGAGCCTACGCATGCACAATCTGTTTCAATCAGTAAGTTTTGTGTTTAACTTGTGATGATAAATTGTGTGTGAAAAATCATAGCACGGGCAGCTAAACATTGATTGGAGTTTTTAAATCCATGATATTTCATCCAGCAGTTAAGTATAAACAGAAGCAGTAGGTAGATTTAATGATGAGGAGGCAGACACAGAAGAGCTACACTTAAGAATTCAACAGTGAATGCTTTACAGTTATCATAGCCACCAACTGAAACACCATCTCCAAAACCGCAAACAATTTGGTACTCAAATCTGCAATTTTCTGCAGCTGGACCAAAGAAGAATAGTTAGTGTGCAAAGTGGAAATAATCTATTATGGTGCAGCAGAAGGTATGCTTGGGGTTCCAAACAAGTATTGTTAGGGGAATGTACTCTGCAGCTAACTGTTGTGTACCCAGCATTTTGTTCTTGGCACTCACACGAGGAAAACATTCCACCACCTCAGGGAAATGACTATGTGGAACTGCTTGGCTCAGCAGAATGTGATTAATGAAAGCAGTCAAAGTTTATCATAACTCTGTCATTTTATTTCAGAAGCAGCATGGCTTCCGAAGTCATAATTATTGCACATTACCTCTGTCACTTCTTACATCAGCAAGATAGGCTTAAAACTAAGCAAAGCCAGAACTGTCTATATCCAAAGGCCTAATTAGTTCATGACATGATGGATCATGGGAATTCAGGCAACTAATAGGAAGTAAAACCAAGATGTTGGCCTACCTCACTGGTAAAGCTTCCAGGAAAATCAATATCAAAAGCCCTGATCTAATGTGCGTTCCAGCAGAGTTTTGATACTGTTACGGTATGCATTACGTTGTGTTTTTAGAAACTGATGTGTGTCTTGAAGACTGTGAATAAATGACAGCAGCTGCCATTACTGGAACGAACCTAGTTCCTGCTGTTTCACCTGTGTTCAGCATCCACACAATTCCAAATTCCAAAGAGTTCCATAAGCAATGCCACATAAATCCTTGAAATCAGATCAGGCTGACCTACTTATAGAGGTGACATGGATCTTGTCCTTACTAATTGCAGCAGATGCAACAACAGATATATTTATCATTCGAACAAGAGTGTACTCTCTGAAACATAAGGATAAGTAATGAAGGATTTTGAATATCACAGGTTAACATTGCAATAACGCTTAATCCAGCAGTTAACCTGAGGGAATAGAGGAGGAGTGCGAATCTGCATCTAACCTGCAAGTTTCTGAAAGCTAGTCTTAAAGAAATGACTGTGTTTGTGTCAATACACACACACAAACCCTATTTCTGTTGTTCATGATGAGTCAGAATATAACATTTTTGTGGTACGTTCCAACATCAGATTAGCAGGATCATGTGGGTTAGTCGTTGAAGTTCAGAAAATGCAGTTATAAAGTACTCCAGCATTGGAGAGTCATTAATGACTTGTATGCAGTGTGTGGGTGGGAGGGTCAGACACTAGCAGTGGATGAAACCTGGATTTGAAGAGGGAGCAAAGACTTGTTGTGGAACCGCACGTCTTCCCTGAGATAAAGAGCCAAGATTACACACAGTATTCTAGGTGCAATCTAACCAAGCTTCTATACAACTCAAGCAAAACTTCACAACTCCTGTACTCAAATCTTCTTGTGATAAAGGTTAACATTTCATTAGGCTAATAAATGCCATCATCTTCTCTCTGCTACCTCACACTCAGTTTAACTCCACTACTGTATCCACCAGGCACGTAGTCAAACACTGGCTCGCTTGCATGCAGTATTTTCCCTTAATGGTTTTCACACATTCCCAATCCTCCCAAACAATTAATCCATCCTGTCCTCTGCACCTGACACTCACTCAGATCACCTCAGCAGCTTTCCAGATTGATGGGCCAGCCTCTGGAATAACCATAATTCTCTTTGACTGAACAAAGGAGTAGTCCTCTAGAGACTTTCAGACATGGCTGTTTAATGAAGCACATTTAGTGTGTTTGCCATGTGAGTTGCTGGCATGTTCTTTAGATGTCACACTGACATGGCATGATGCCATGCACCACATGTCTGTACCCTTGACTGTCCATTGCCGAAAAGCATGTCGAGCTGCCTGTCTTTCTGTCTGCACAAAAAGTCAAGGCAGAGATACTGTGAGCATCCAAGTAACACTAAATTAGTGAGTGCTAAGGAACTAAGCCAAGAGCCCTGAGTCACACCCTGTTCTAATCTATGAGATTGGCAGCAGCACTGCACTTTCACGTGGCTGCAAGCTCCAAATTGGCAGCAACGAATAGCTGAACTGTATAATAAGTTAGTTTGTTGACTTGCTTACTGAGCTGGCTGGTTTTTGTTCAGACGTTTCATCACCATGCTAGGTGACATCATTAGTGGTGCCTCTGGTGAAGCGGTGTCATTCTACTCCGCTTGGAATTTATACCGTCTGGTCCGTTAGGGTGAACACTGTCATTTCCGGTTTTGATCTGTATAGGTTTGTATATGGGGTCCAATTCTATATGTTTGTGGATTGAATTTTGGTTGGAGAACCATTCCTCTAGGAATTCCCGTGCGTATCTATGTTTGGCTTGGGCTACTATGGTTACGTTGTCCCAGTTAAACTGATGGCCTACATCGTCTGAATGTGTCGATACTAAGGAGAGTTCATTGTGCCATTTTGCTGCTAGCTGATGTTCGTGTATTCTGATGGCTAGTTTCCTTCCTTTCTGTGCAATGTAATGTTTGTGGCAGATACCAAGATGAGTCATGATGGTGTGGTGAGGCTGGAACTTTTCTGATACCAATTTCTGTGGAATGAGTGTGGTTGCCCATAGACCAGGCTCTGAGCTGTCTGGCCAACACAAGAGGCTCAGAGAAGATGCCAACAAGCTGCAGCCACCAGGTGCCCACTTAGACTTTCAGGTTGGGAACTGGATCTGTTGGGTTTCTCTCTTTTATGTAGGTTAACACATGGAAGCAGGGCCTAGATTCTCATCCACCCTTTGAAAACTTAAGGGGAAAATCATGTTTTTTTTTTCCTTGACATCGAGAGCCTCTTTTCTTTTTCATTCTTACTTTACTTCCCTGACTTTCTCATCATCGCCCACATCATCAAACGCTGGGAAAATTCTATTACCCAACTCAAAGATCATTTCACTGCATCCAAAGACAAGAATTTCAGGTGATCTTAGTACCTTAGAATCCCTACAGTGTGAAAACAGGCCCTTCGGCCCAACAAGTCTACACTGACACTCAGAGCATCCCACCCAGACCCATTCCCCCTAAAACCCATCTAATCTACATATCCCTGAACACTATGGGCAATTTAGCATGGCCAATCCACCTAGCCTGCACATCTTTGGACCGTGGGAGGAAACCGGAGCACCCGGAGGAAACCCACGCAGACACAGGGAGAATGTGCAAACTCCACACAGACAGTCGCCCAAGGCTGGAATTAAGCCTGGGTCCCTAGTGCTGTGAGGCAGCAGTGCTAACCACTGAGCCACTGTGCCGCCCTAATCTACAAATAGTCAGTTGTTAGTACAGAATTTGATCTTTGCTGCATAAAGATACATTTTGTCGATGTTTCTGAACTTGCACTTATCAGGACAATTTGCAGGAATTGTCAATTAAAGGGAAAACTACATTTATACTACGTTTTGGTTCATTTGTCAGGGCAACGACTTGACAAATCAGAGACAACCCGCTTTGTTTAAAATTTAAACCAAGCTTGTCAGTTAACTGTCAGTCAGTCATCTTCTAACAGGTACATCCTCAATAGCAATGCCCTTATCAGTCAGCACATACTTGACAACCAATCATCTCTCTCCTCTTTTATAGGATAAATGTTGTTTTCTCTTTACATTGGTATTTCTTGCAAAGGGTGCAAGACAAAAAGCTTTGACAAAATCTGCTTTATTGCAGCAAATTTCAGATCGTTCTTACTGGAGTGCTGACTCAGCAAGTTGCCAAACCATGTAAATAACACCAGATGTAAATCAGATGTAAATAATCCCTTCTTTGGGATTTAAAAATATAAATGTAAACTTCATCAATGGATTGATGACCAATGTTGCAGCTAATCTGATTCAACACAATCTACAAAACTACAATCAACAAAGTTTTATGCTAGAATGGCAGACTGATATGCACTTAAAGAATAATGAGTATGTATTATAATTTGCTTGAGGTTGTTGTATAAGCAGACATCATTTCTGTGTATTTCACACAAGCATCTTGATTATATTATTCTTTTTGCAGTTGGTTTTTGGAGGATATTGGAATTAATTTTGATTGGAATAGCTAACTATCCCTTCACCCTTAGTTGGATCAATTGATAAACATCCATAATTTGGTTTAATATTGTTGCAACTAGAAACGTACAAATGAGTCATATGTTCCAATGATATCGGGTACAGATTTTTAGCTGCTATAATAAAGCAACATGAAATCCTAAATAGGATTGTTTTTCAGAATATTGCTCATACATCTGTAGAAATTGGAATTTATCCAAACCATGTTCACTACGTACAACCCATCGATTTTAATTAATTCTCTCCCCTCTTCTTTAAGTAAAAACCTGATTAAATTACTTACAGTCTCAACACAACATGAAACAGACGATACATCTGCCTGATTTTGAGACAGCGATGCTTCTTCACTTCAATGTGTCCTTGCAGCAAGTGACCACAAAAGGTCATTAATCTCTTCACTAGTCCACTTTGTTAAAAGGAAAATTGTATCTGCAGTTATCTGATATGTCCTATCACAGCACTTCATAGTGATTTCAATATGTGAAGCATCTTGTGATATCTCATTGTGGCAAGGCCTGGTGTAAGTGTAAGAATCATCTCACCTGCCGTGAAGTCATGCCACAAGTGCTGATTTTTCTAATCATATTACGTTCTCTTTCTCAGATTTCAGTGCAGACTCAGAATGCTGTAACAGGTCAAAGATTTCCCCCACAATACAAACTCACTTTCTCTGAAAACAATATTGTAATGGTATCACAGTGCAAATATCCATTCAGCCATCCTGAGAGACTTATGGACAATTTTATTCAGCTCTGGGTTTATTTGTGTCCCAACAGCTGAAGTCTGCCAGGACAATGACTCCATGTCACTGCTTAATGAAGATGCTTGTACTGTATGATTAGTAATTGTTCCTTTCTGATGGAGCATTGTTATACGCCAGGAATCTGTTAAACTAATCGTGAAACAATGACTGCATAGCAGATTTAACGGGTTGAATATAATGTTGGTGGCAGGGTCCCATAATTGGCAAGGGAGTGTGACCTGCTAGTTCTTAAAACACTGAACACATGCATATTATGCAACTTGACCTCCATAGGAAAGACTGCGCTTCCTTACATGTAATATATTTGGGACAGAATTGCCACAGATAGAGACCTCTATCCTTCATGTAGGCATTGGAAATCATAACCAAGCACAGGGGATTATTAACTTCTTAGAAATGCCAAACCTAATAGCTCATATTGAAAGTGAAATATTATTTACTAGAATAATAAAATTACACATATAAGTTATCAAATATAAAAATAATATTTTTCACAATTATCACTATTTCATTAAAAAAATCATCAAACCAAATTATTAATTTTATTTTCAAACTCCCATTGAATATTTTTGTACACATTATACACAGGGGTTTCAGGATTGTTTTGTCAGGATTACTGTGCAAACTCCCTTAGAGTGTTGGGAATGCTACCACTGCGCCACCAGACCCTTTCTTATATTTACATTTTAGGATCATAGTCTCCTCGAATTACAATTCTTTAAGTAATTCTCAGCATATTTTTTGGAGGACCTTTCGTGCTGATTGGGTGCTATTGTTTTGACAACTAACTGGGACAACCAACTGAGACAACTAACTCTACAGCTATCTCTTGTAAGCAACAGAATGTAAAATTATTCTAAGTTGCACAGCCAGACAAATGACGAGCAGCTTATTTTGAACCTTCTAGCTTTAACCCCAGATTCTTTCATGGCTTCAATCTTCTGTTGGTTCAGTATTGTTGTCTCCTCCATAAACTACTCCAATAGTTGCCCACCCTCTCCAACATTATTTCTTTGTTTTTCTGTGAAGTCCATACCTCTTCCACTTGCTGCTTCAGAAATTGTTTGGGTTCTTCAATGTCCTGCTTTGAGTTCTTTCACAAGAGCATCATTTCTGGTAAATATTTTTGAAAGTATTGCCTCATCAGTGACTAGCAGCTGCTTGTTATGTATGCTGTGCATCTCCTCCTGCATTTGCATGTCTATCATTTTCTCCAGCATCAGCTCAAGCTAATGATTCTGTAGCTGCTCCTTCTGTGCCTGATCTGTTTTACATCTAAGTTTCTCCTGATCTTCCTGTAAACCAGAAATTCTTTCACTGGATTAATGATAGAGAGCTAGTCCATACTGCTTCCTTTCTTTCTGTTTTAGCTCTTCAGTCATCTTTCTGAGTGGAGAGGAGCGATACCATAAAGACTTCATCATCTCAGAGATGGTATTCTCAAGTTTGCATTTAAACTGAATTAACGGTTTAGCCTTTTCCTCCTGAACTTCCATTTTATCACAACAGCAGAGTTGAGATTTTAACTTCACTAATTCACAAGGAAGTGTTCTGTTCTTCTTCATGTTCAGTTCCATAAATATTTCTTGAATAGTTGCTGCAGTTTCTGATCTGTCTCTGATGTCCAAAAATTTCCGGGAATTGTGACTAATGCTAATTGATGACATGCTGCTTTCCCTGCAATTGCCACACTAGCAGTCTCTACAACATAGATCAGCTATAACTTCAGGTATGCTAATTGCAATTGTACTCCAGCACTATTGATCTTGTACATAGTATTGGTGAACTGTTGCATGCTGAAAGTTTTACATTTGTAAGTTTCATCATGGCTTCCATGTCTATGGGTATATTATTTTTTTAATTCACAGAGGTGGTCTATTGGCACATGCCTCGCTGTCTATCTAGGCCAGCAACAAATAGTCATCGGTTTGCAGGGCATAGATGATTTAGATTTCTGCAAACATCTCAGATGGTGTGATGATGGCAAATGTTTGCCATGAGACTGACAGTGTGAAAATGTGTTCACCATTCATTGTCTCATTGTTGAATTGTCAGATTCTATCTTGTCACTTCATATATCTGCCTCTGCTGGGATAACAGATGGCGTTTATTCGAGCATGATGCATGTTGGTAGGTCAGTGCAGGGTTCTTTGTGGCTGCATTAACCTTTCCTCTAGAGTACTGCCTCTGCCTATGGCCTTTTCTGCTACTGCATTGCAAAATTGATTAAGTGCTGGATGTTTCCCTCGTACACACTTTCCACATGTTTGGGTGTTGTATTAATTGTGCCAACCATTGAATTTTTCACAGGACAACTTTGTTGACCTGCAATGATCATTTTATATTTGTACACATTGTTCAGTAGCTTTTTGGTACTGTAAGTCTTTGGTTTGTCTAGCAAATCTTCTAAAAAGCTTCCATTGGGAATGATATGATCACTAACTCAACAACTCTGTTTGCTAGTTCCCCATCCAAAGAATGAGCCCTTTTCTCTGCATCTGCTCTCAAAGTGAATTCAGTAAGCTTCTATCTAAATGCCATGAATTCAGTAAGCTTCCACCTAAATGCCATGAATTCTAGTTGATGAATCTGGAAGTTTAATCCAACGCTGCATTGGTTTTCTGAGGTGGTCCATATTTTTGAGGATATTTTAGCTCTTTGACTAATAATCATGACATGTTAAATCTGTGTGGACCTTAATTTCCCAATTGCTAACTAAATATTAATAGCTTGCTTTTCTGCATTGAGCAAACCTGAATCTAGAAACAATGGCTTTGAATTCTGTTTAAAAATCTCAACTTCTGTTAGGAGATCTTCTGTGTCCCAATTTAAAGTAGGGAATTTTGTTGACATTGTGACAATTTACCTTTCACCTTCCCTTGCTTGCTATTGGTCCAACATAGACAAGTGATTAGAGTGTTTCTCAAGTGAGTTAAACTAGACTCTTTAACTACTTATGAGCGTACTGTTTTCCAATACTGTGATAAACAAATTGAGGGTTGTCTTAAGTACATTAGCATGATTTAAGAATGTCAACCATGTATTTTATCCAGAGCTTGTTTGTTGAATGTTCAAACACAATATACCTCATCAGCACAATGCTCCTCACTGCTGTTCACAATGTCATGTTAATGATAATAGACTAATAATCAATCACTCATCAGGGATTGATTAACCCTGTGAGTGGATTTATTTTTTATTAAAGGCAAATCAGGGCAGGACTTATGCACATAATGGTAAGGTCCTGGGGAGTGTTGCTGAACAAAGAGACCTTGGAGTGCAAGTTCATAGTTCTTTGAAAGTGGAGATAGTGAAGAAGGCATTTGGAATGCTCGCCTTTATTGGTCAGTGCATTAAGTATAGGAGTTTGGGTGTCATGTTGTAGCTGTACAGGACATTGGTTAGGCCACTTTTGGAATACTGCATACAATTCTGGTCTCCCTGCTATAGGAAGGATTTTGTGAAACTTGAAAGGGTTCAGAAAAGATTTACAAGGATGTTTCCAGGGTGAGACAGTTTGAGCTATAGGAAGAGGCTGAATAGGCTAGGGCTATTTTCCCTGAAGCGTCAGAGGATGAGGGGTGACCATATAGAGGGTCATAAAATCATGATGGGTGTGGATAGGGTGTATAGCCAAGGTTTTTTCCCTGGGGTGGGAATGTCCAAAACCAGAGAGTATGGGTTTAAGGTGAGAGGGGAAAGGTTTGAAAGGTACCCAAGGGGCAACCTTTTCATGCAGAGGATAGTGCGTGTATGGAATGAACTGCGAGGGGAAGTAGTGGAGGCTGGTACAATTACAACATTTGAAAGGCATCTGGATGGGTATATGAGTAGGAAGGGTTTAGAGGGATATGGGCTAAATGCTGGCAAATGGGACTAGATTAATTGAGGATATCTGGTCAGCATGGACAAGTTGGACCGAAAGGTCTGTTTCCGTGCTGTACAACTCTATGACTTATGACATTTCAAGTCATGAAGCAGATATTGCAGCAACCAACTGATTTCCGTGTAGAACGTACAACATCAAAGCAGACAAAGTGCCAGGAGGAGTGCAACATTGTTTATACACAGCACATCGACTCCTGAAATGGGAGTTCTCTGAAAGACAAGGTACACATACAAGTGCAACGTGCATGGCATACACTAATGCAGCCTGGAACAGTTACTGGGTTCTTGTGGCGCAGTAGTAGAGTCCCTAACTCTGAGCCAGAGACCCGAGTTCGAGTCTCACCAGCTCCAGGGTGTGAAATAATATCACTGAATAGGTCGATTTAAATAGGATCTAGAAGTAATCGCATGCTTTAAATCAAATAATAAGTTTATATTTATGAGCTTATAAAGGGCTTTACAGTTTAACTTGGAATCTCACGACTGTATGAACATGCCTCATAAGGTTTCTGTTGCTATCCAAAATCTTCATGTATGGGGTCCAACTTCAGAATGTGCTCTTATCTCTCTGATAAATCACATAAACACAAACTACTCATAATTTACCTCACTTCTAAGTAGTAACTTAAAATCTCCTTGTTCATTGAAGTAGGCAAATGCATAAAATGCTGCCTGGTGATATTGTTGCGATAGCAAGTTTAAATCTTCAATAAGTTTAAGAATGTAAGTCATTATATTTCACATTGGTTATCATAACAGACTCAGTCTGGTTATAATTATCTTCTTGGTTTCAGCAATGCTATTAAGGCCAGTAACTACATTTATATTTTAATCTGTTTCTGGGATTCATTTACTGCAAAGAAAAAACCCTCACAGGAATTTGTGAAAAAAAAATGATGAAATCCAAGAGGTTGTCACAATTAAAAAGCATCTATAACAGTTGAACCAGTGCTGAATTATGTATTAATTGGATCCGTGCCTACTCATTATTTTGATTATATATCAGATTAGTGATTGAATAATAGAATATTAAATCCCTAATTTATATCTCAGAAGTATTAGATCAAAATTACTAACACCCTATACTGTGTTCAGAGCACTGTGTTGTAAAGTGCTAATGTCATATTAGATTAATCCAACCTATTCTGACTTCTTTTAGATTTAAATAGCCATCTAACAGATTAAAGCACCAAAATACATTCTGGATATTTTCCTCTCAAACACTTTAAAGTTATTAGATATCTGAATAGTCAGAGTGAATTTAAGGGCACTGCAGTCTCTATTAAGTTACTTCATTGTTGGTTGGTTCTGAGGAAGGTTCACAGAACGCGAAATGTTAACTCTGATTTCTCTGCACAGATGCTGCTGGATCTGCTGAGTTTTTCCAGCAATTTCCGTTTTTGTTTCCGGTTGGATTCCATGCAGATTGGCAAAGCTCTCACAATTAAAATCTTTTTTTTGATATAGGATGAATGGTAGATAGTTAGGTGTGGTTAGGAACTTGTTTCCCTAAATGATTTAAGAGGGCAGTACAAGGTATCAAGGGAAACTTTGATCAATTTTGTAACTATAAAATCAGATTTGACTATAGCAATGAATTTATTTCATTTGTTTTAATTCCAATTAATATTCTCCTCTTTTACTGCTGTTCTGCCACCATCGTATCTCTTTGCTGAAGTCTCAATAGAGGATTTCACAAGAGCTCATGAAGTGTCTCTTCAATTTTTCTTCTTTTTGTACTAAAATGTGCCTGCCAACCAGCCTGTACCCTCACATCATCACTCAAAATTCAGAACTCTCTGTTTTTATTCTACTGCCTAAAACAGCATACTGATCTTTAATACAATCTGCTGCCAGTATCTCTGTTGATTATTTAAAGGACACTGTAAATTTTCCAAGATTGTAAATTTAACTTGGCTCTCAGAATGCAACTGTGTCACTGTCACTGCACTGATCACTCACTAAAACATTATTACATCACTTGTTTTCAATAATTATATGATATTCATTTTTGACATTGGTTTATACATGATGGAATTTCAATCTTCAATTAAGTTAAATTTCCTTGTTAAATGTTATCATTTTAATCTATGACCCTTTGTTTAGAGGCAGCAGGATTTTTTAAATTAGCTGTGTTCCGTTAGAAATCAGCCATGCTGCTCTATAAATACCACATTTCAGAATTCTTATTCTGAAAGTACTGACTCTCACAGATTACAGGTGTTGGGGCATATTGGTATTGTGATGAAAGGAATGTGATTTATATGTTAATGGGTTTTTTTCAGATTTTGGATTTTAAACTGATAACATAGAGGCTTTTTTGTAGAGTTTGAAAATTAAGTAGGTCAATCTTAACAGAATCATAATTTTAAACAAGTATGGACCTCCTGGAGTGTTAATGGGAGTTTGTTTATATTGAATTATTTTATATCAGGAGAGAAACAAAAGATAAGCCATCAGCCTATCAGAAGCTAGGAGAAGAAAATTTTGTTTAAAATTTAATATAAAAGCTTTTGAAGCCTGTTTGAAGTAGGGTCATATATAAGTTAAAACAGTATATCCAAGATAAGGAGATTGCTCAGAGCAGTTAAGAGAATATGTGACCTCAGTTTTAAAGAAGAGTCATCCTAGACTTGAAACGTTAAGTCCATTTCTCCACAGATGCTACCAGACCTTCTGAGTTTGTCCAGTATTCTCAGTTTTTGTTTCAAGTTACCTCAGTGTAGGGCTTGTAGTTTGAGAAAACTTCCATATCAGGAGTATTTTGTTGGAACTCTGCAGATTATTGAAGGACTGATAAAGTCTAAGATTTCAGCTGTTATGAGTCAAAGAAAATAGCTTCACAGCTTAAGGACCAGACCTGCTCTAAAGAAGCAGTTAAGTCAACCTACAGATTGGGTAGCAAAAGAAAATTTCTCTTGGCTTTAAATAAAGTGATGATGTTGGGGAATGGATGAGATTTTGTTATGCCAAGTGTTTAAAACCGTTAAAATGGTGTTTTGTGTAGATAGCTGGGTTCCCGCAGCATTGTGGTAGAATCTCTATCTCTGAGCCAGAAGGCCTAGGTTCAAGTTCCAAATGCCCCAGAGGTGTGTCATAATATCCCTGAACAGGTTGATTAGCAAATATATGTGTGACAACTTTGTTTTTATTTATCTTTCTTTTGCATAATAAATGCCTGCTTTATTGTTAAAACAAAATCTGCAGCATTGTGTGCTTATGTTCTAGTGAAAGACTGACACAATATATTCTTTACAAAGAACAAAATATGAACAATCAAACTCATTTCATTCTAGGTTCTGATTTGCCCAGTAGTTCAACATTAGTTGGGATCATAACACGTGGAGGTTCTTGCAAGCTCTGAGTTCATTGAATTTACGAGAGATGCAAGTCTCTTTAAAGAAATGGGAGATGAAAGTGATGGACATGACGTTACAATGACGTTTACTGCATGGATTAAAAAATGGCTTTGAAGGTGCTTAGAGTTTCCTGGAATTAGCAGATATGGCAGCGGATTATTTGAAATCATTGACCAAGGCTAAACTGAGAGAGTCAGTAGATAAATTGAAGGTATAAGTAAAAGCAGGATTTCAAAAGAAAGACGCGCATACAGTGATAATCCAGCATTTAGAATTAGAAGAGACATCCGAAACTGAGATGCCATAGCTAGAAGTAGCTAAGATTTTCTTAGAAATGAAAAAACAGGAGTTAAAAGAAAAAGAGGATAGAAAAAGAGGGAGGTGATAGCCTCATGGTATTATCACTGGACTGTTAATCCAGAGACCCAGATAATGTTCTGGGGACCTGGGTTCAAATCCCGCCACAGCAGATGGTGGAATTTGAATTCAATAAATATCTGGAACTAAGAGTCTAATGATGACCGTGAATCCATTGTTGATTGTTAGGAAAAAACCCATCTGGTTCACTAATGTCCTTTAGGGAAGGAAACTGCCACCCTTTACCTGGTCTGGCCTACATGTGGCTCCAGACCCACAGCAATGTGGTTGACTCTGGGCAAAAAGAGACGGGCAATAAATGCTACCTAGCCAGCAACACCCTCATCTCATGAATGAATAAGAAAAATACAGATAATTGTAAATGGGGTAAAAAGAAAACAGGGAATGCAAAATGAAGAGAGAGAAAAGCAGAAACTAATGAAAAAGGAGATGGAATTTTAAAAATGTTGATCTCCAAAAAGATAGGTAAACTAGACAGCCTAAATTGGAGAATGATTCTTATTTGAATGAGGGATTTGATTAAACAAAGAATTTATGCTTAAAACCTTAATTTACTGAGGATGGCGTCAAAAGATACTTCACCTTATTTGATAAGGTAGTTGGACAGATGATTTCAATCTGGGATCTGACTCGCCCAATAGTAACATCAGCTGGGATCTTAACAGTTTCTTATCCAAGTAGCAATCTTTGTAAGAGCACACCTCACAAAGAGTTTCAGCAGAAAATTCAATTTTGGCAGAGACATCTCAGTGAAGTCTGATTCCACTCTCACCTGCCAGTCACACGAACACAGCAGTCACCAGACAATTATCTGTAGTGAGAACCATGGTCACCTTTACTTTGATTCAACAAGGCTAACTATGAGCGAAATTTTTTACAACCTATAGTTCCCAGGTGAAATCAGCTAGCTGAGGGAAGGCTGTCGCAGAACCTTTCTGGTCTATGCAATTCAACATAATGCTCAGCAGTTGCAATTACCCACATACTTGCATGGTGAATCTCAGCTGTTTTTACAGGTTATCACACTAAACTTTTATGGAACACAACATTTCTATGGAATACTGATAGCTGAGATAAATAGTAAAGCAGAAGTATTATATGACACCTTTTGCAGAAAATGTGAACGTTATTATACTTTTCATACTTTTTCTGTTTCTCACTTTTTTTTAAGGGTATTTTATATTTTGTACAAGCTCCTGGTAGATGAATGGTTAACTCTACACACACGCTTCAGACATATGGCCTGAGTGGCTTATGTCAAACTGAAGACAAACAGTAACAGGAGTTAAAAGTCTGAATACTAAAGGGGAAGTAGGTATGGCTGCCTAATTGTCTAACTACATTACCAGAGCATGGTCAGAAATCCCATGACACCAGGTTATAGTCAAACAGGTTTACTTGAAAACACAAGCTTTCGGAGCCTCACTCCTTCCTTGGGTGTTAGTGAGAGAGGTAGTATCAGACATAGAATTTATAAAGTAAAAAACCAAAGGGTCACACCATTGATGAGGATGTGCCTTTTCTTATAAATTCTCTGTCTGATACTAACCGAAATGGTTCCAGTGACTGCTTTGTAGATAGCTCTGCAGAAGCTTCTGTATAAAAGCTGTATGCAAAAATTTCAGATTGACATAATTATAGCACTCTGTTCCAAAACAAAATGGCAATGGAATGTTATGCCACACATCAATAAATTCTACCTGGGCTACACTGGGATTCCAATCATCCTTTTCGAGAACTAAATCTAACAAGGACTTATACACTTAATGGTAAGGTCCTGGGGAGTGTTACTGAGCAAAGAAACCTTGGAGTGCAAGTTCATAGCTCCTTGAAAGTGAAGTCACAGGTAGACAGAATAGTGAAGGTGTTGTTTGGTATGATTGCATTTATTGGTCAGTAAATTGAGTATAGGAGTTGGGAGGTCATGTCGCAGCTGTACAGGACATTGGTTAGGCCATGTTTGGAATACTACATGCAATTCTGGTCTCCCTGTTATAGGAAGGATGTTCTGAAACTTGAAAGGGTTCAGTAAAGATTTACAAGGACGTTGCCGGGGTTGGAGCATTTGTGCTACAACGACAGGCTGAATAGGCTGGGGCTATTTTCCTTGGAGCGTCAGAGACTGAAGGATTTATAGAGGTTTATAAAATCATGAGGGGCATGGATAGGGTGAATAGCCACGATCTTTTCACCATGGTGGGAAGTATCTAAAACTAGAGGGTATAGGTTTAAGATGAGAGAGGAAACATTTAAAAGGAACCTAAGGGGAAACATTTTCATGAGGAGGGTGGCGCATGTATAGAATGAGCTGTCAGAGGAAGTGGCAGAGGCTGGTACAATTACAACATTTAAAAGGCATCTGGATGGGTATATGAGTAGGAAGGGTTGAGAGGGATATGAGCTAAATCCTGGCAAATGGGACTAGATTCTTTTAGGATATCTGGTCAGCATAGATGAGTTGGACCAAAGGGTCTGTTTCCATGTTGTACAGCTCTATGAGTCTAAGTGCACTTGTTGAATCTGTCTATCGTGCAATCAGAAACCATCAACAAATAAAATCCTGTAGTTTCCATACTACTGCATTTCACATCCTGCAATTCATTGGAGACCAATAACCACCACAAGGTACACACAGATGGATTACACTGGACTTTGACAACTGATCATTACCAAAACAAAAAAATTGAGGTGAGTCCTACAAAAAGCCAACTGGGAAGAAAACAGCAAGTATGAAATGTGGTTACGGTGTGGTTCCAAGAATTAGAATCTCATTCTTTGCTAGCAGTCTGCTCATTTCAACTTAGTTATCAGGAGAACATTTTGTATATTTCCTCATGAAATGTAGGTGACACTGGCTACGTCAGGATTTATTGCCCACCTACATTGAACTGAGTGGCCTGCTAGGCCATTTCAGTGAGAAGTTAAGAGTCAGCTATGTTGCTGTGGGTCTGGAGTCACACATAGGCCAAACAGAGTAAGGATAGCAGATTTCCTTCCCTACAGGATATTAGTGAACCAGATGTGTTTTACAACAATCACTAATAGTCACGCAGTCACCATTACGCTAACTTTTAATTCCAAAATTTTAGTGAATTCAAATGTCACCATCTACTATGATCAGATTCAAATCCACATCCCTGGAATATTAGTCTGGAACTCTGGATTAGTAGTCCAGCATCATTACCACCATGCCACACCCTCTATGACTGAAGGGAGGTAAAGAAAATGGAAGTGTGCAGGAAAGATCCAACCTCACCAATCAAACAGAACCAATTTCACGGATACAAGACAGTCAATTCCAAGTGAAGAGGATGACCCTTTTTGTAATTAATATCCAAACTCTAATTTGGTTTAAGTATCAAGATAGGAAACGATTCACTATTGAACATGGTATGGCACTGAAGAAGCTAAGTAATAAAATATTTGATTTCAAGGTGGGAATATGGATCTGTTTGGGGTGTAGTAATACTTTCATTTCTAACAAATAATAAAATGTATTCTAATCTAGTGCACACTATATCCAGCAGTAATTTGAATAAATTGCTCTTGCTGAGATGACAATGACCGTACTCCAGGAATTAGATTACACTTACGATTACCAATTACCAATTTAACTACCATTAAAATCTTACAATTATAATTGATTTAAAATTCTGCACCAGCATTCATCAAGCCCTTAAGACTCCAGGGTGAGGAAAGATATATTGCAATATTTATTCCCGTTGTAAAAATTCTTTGCCCAGACCCACAGCTTTAAACTAGACTTCCAGTCACATCTTCATTTTGCTCACCCATTATTTTTATGTTCAAAGGAATATATGATTCTTCCACACAACAAGAAATACACACTGGCAATGTAATCAATCAATTATACAATAAAAGTTCCCATTCTTCTTCAGTGCAGTTTACAAGGATCAATCCCAAGGTAGTCAGGTTTAAGAACAAAAATAAATTCACTTATGACCAGTCACTTACTTCTCTGAGCAAATCACCGGTTAATTTATCCAGCTATTGCTTTGTGCCACTGGTGGTCGATTTGAAAAGCATATGCAGATTCATAGCAGATATCATCAGCAAAAATACAACACAACAATCAGTACAGATGGAAAGACAAATGATTTTTAGACACACAAATGGATGGCAAGATCACGTATAAACTTGCAGAAATTTATATAAAATTATTTGTTTTACATTGTCAATTGAAACTCTAAATCTTTATAAATAACATATATAAAATCATTTGGATACTCCAGCCTATTTGCCTTGCTTGTGCCTCATAATTATTCAGAGATTATACCTTTGTGGTTCCGTTTTTCTTAATTGGTTCCTAGCTCCTCTTTAATTGTCAAGGTGATGTCATAAATCCCTTGCCTTGACACTAACTTGTAGTGAACAGTGTTAGTGAAAAAAGGGTGATTTATTGTATTCCATTACCCAATATAGTTTGATAGAATTTGTGGTGTTTATTAATTAATATGATATAAGGTAAGATATAGAAGAATTAGGCTATTCAGCCCATCGGGTCTGCCCCACCAGTCGATCATGGCTGATACATTTCTTAACCCCATTCTCCTGCCTTCTCCCTGACGTTTTAAGACAGAGATAGATAGGTTCTTGATTAGGAAGGGGATCAAGGGTTATGGAGAGAAGGCAGGAAAATGGGAGTGAGAAACATATCAGCTATGACTGAATGGCAGAGCAGACTTGATGGGTCGAATGGCCTAATTCTGCTCCTATAACTTATCTTATCATGTCATATTTATTAATAACAACCACAAATTCTATCAAATTGCATCAGGCAATGGAGATACAATAAATCTTTTCACTAACACTGTTCATTACAAGTAAGAGTCAAGGCAAGAGCTTCATGACACTACTTTGACAATGGAAGAGGGGCTACGGGCCAAATTATGAAGCATAAAGGTAACAATCTCTGAATAATCATGAGCCACAGCAAGGTGATATAAAGCAAATAAGATTATAGAAATGAATGCCTGATTCAAGGACTGTGGGATAAGTGGATTCCAGTTCATGGGGCACTGGTACCAATACTAGGGAATGTGGGATCTGCACCACTGGAACAGACTACACCTGAAAAGTACTGGGGAACAAGAGAAGATTTTAAACTGAATAGTGGAAACAAGAGCTCAAACTTTGAAAACCAAAAGAACTGAGGATGCTGTAAATCAGGAACAAAAACAGAAGTTGCTGGAAAAGCTCAGCAGGTCTAGCAGCATCTGTGAAGAAAAATCAGAGTTAACATTTCGGGTCTGATGGTAAATCAAAAAGTATAGACAAGCTGACAGAGAAAGCTATTAATATTGGAAATAATAAACAGACCATGACAGGAAAGGGATAGAGAGTATAAATCTAAAGATACTTCAGCAAATAAGGCTAGAGATTGCCAAAATAATAAATGGACAAGACTAAAGGCTCTGTATCTGAATATATGGTGGTATAAAAACACAATAGATGATCCAAGAGTGAAAGTAGAAGTAGATGAGTACAATCTGATAGCCATTATAGAGACAATGCTGCAGTATTACATTGATTGGGACACAAATAATGAATGGGGGCATGACATCTAGGTTAGGATATGCAGCTAAGAAAAAATAAAGAAGTGGCTTTGTTAACTAACAATGGAATTAGCACGATAGAGAAGGTTGGCCGAAGTTCAGGAAACCAGGATGGAGAAACAGTTTGGATAGAGGTAAGAAATGATAAATGCAAGTAGTCACATACTTCTGGGTGTAGAGTTCCCCAACAGTAACCACATAGTAGGACAGTGTATAAAAGGACAAAACAATGGGACAAAATTAAAAATTGAGTTCTGATAGAGTCACTGGACTCGAAACATTAACTCTGTTTTCTCACCACAGATACTGCGAGACCTGCTGAGTTTCTCCAGCAAATTCTGTTTTTTGTTTCAGAACTCCAGCAACTGCACGTCTTTATTTTGTTTTAAGAAACAGTGGGAACTTGTCAGAAAACTACAGTGATAATCTTAGAGGATTTTATGAACTGGAAAAATTAATTTGTTTGTATAAGAGTTTATGACTTTTTTAAAGGATAATTTCTTAGAACAGCATTGCAATTTCTGGAGCCAACAAGAAAGTAGGCTACACCAAACCCAGTATTGTGCAATGAGACAGGAATAATTAATAACCTCATAGTGAAGACACGCCCAGGTAGCAGTCAGCATCATATGATTGAATTTTGCATTCAGATTGATGGAGAGAAGACTGGGTCAAAATCTAGAATTTTAAAGTTAAATAACAGCAACTGTGAGAACATGAAAGAAGAGTTAGCTAAAGTGAACTGGCAAATTTGGTTAAGGATATGTCAGTAAAGATGTATGGTCGATATTTTAGGGGATATTTCAGAATAGATACATTTTGAAAGAGAGGGAAAATTCCAAAGGCAGACCCACCAGCTGTATAAGCTAAAAATAGTACCAAGTTTAAACATAAAGCATATTTGTGTAAAGATAGGTGGCAAGTCAGGAGATAGGACAGAGTAGAAAGAACAGCAAAAAAATGTCTATAAGATTACTAAGGAGTGTAAAGTTTGGAGTACAAAAGAAAGCTCGCTAGATATAAAGAAGATAGATATTATGAAGATCGATAATAGAAAATAAGGATACGGCAGATCAATTAAACAGTTATTTTGTAACAGTCATCATTATACAGGATATAAATGATGTCACAGAAATATTTGTAAATCAGGAAATGGAAAAGAGGTAGAATTCAGAAATATTATAATGACAAGGGAAGTACTACCAAATAAACTGTGAAGCTATGGGCTGACAAGTGCCCCAAACAAGATGGATTTCATCCTGGGGTTTTAAAAGAAATGGCTCATGATATAGTTGATGTCAAAGCTTTAATCTTCTAAAATTCCTTAGATTTGGTGAAGGTTTCAACAGATTGAAAATATCAAATGCAACTCCTTTATTCAAAATGGGAGGGAAACAGAAAGCAGGAGGAAATACAGGCCAGTTATCTAAACACCTGCTGTAAGAAATGTGTTAGAAACTCTTCTTAAAGAAAATATAGCAGGGCTGTGAGAAAAATTCAAAGCAATCAGGCAGAGTCAGAGAAAGGGAAATCACATTTAACCTATTTATTGGTGCTCCTTGAAGAAGTAACATATGCTATGGACAAAGATGAATATACAATATTTAGGTGATTTTTAGATGACATTTAATAAGGTGCTACATTAAAGGTTGTGGTGGAAATAAAAGCTCATGGTGTAAGGTGTAACATATTGGCATGGACAGAAGATTGGCTGGCTAACAAAAAACAGAGATTACATATAAATGGCCTCTTTCTGGTTAGCAAGTTGTAACAAATGCTGTACCATAGGGATCAGTGCTCAGGCCTCAACATTTTACAATTTACATAAATGACTTTGATCAAGGGGCTTAAAATATAGTTGCTAAATTTGTTGATTGGACAAAGATAGGTACCAAAGTACATTGCAAAGAGGACATAAGGCTACACAACGTATAGATAAGTTAATGAATGGGCAAATGGAATATAATGTGGGAAAATTTGAAATTGTCCTTTTTGTCAGGGAGAATTAAAAAGAAGCATATTATTTAAATGGTGAGAGATTGCAGAGCTCTGAAATATGGGTGGATCTGGATGTCCTGGTTCATGATTCACAGAAGGCTAGTATTTAAGTTTTGTCTTCATTATTCTTTCATGGATATTGGCATCGCTGGCACGGTCAACATTTGTTGCATGTCTCTAGTTTCTCAGCCTTTTAAGACGGCAATTAGGAATCAAAAATTGATGTGGGTCTGAGTCACATGTTACCAAACTGGGTAAGGAGTACAACAAGTAGTTAGGAAAGCTAATAGAATGTTATTTATTGAGTGGGAAAATGAACAGACAGGTAGGGAGGTTATGCTTCAATTATAGAGGGCATTGGTGAGATCACATCGAGAGAACGATGAACAGTTTTGGTGACCTTATTTAAGAAAGGGAGTAAATTTGTTTCAGGCAGTTCAGAGTTTTACCAGACTGAGGGTCATCTTATGAAGCAAGATTAGGCATTTAGGCTTCTATCTACTGGGTTCAGAAAATTACTCAATTGAAACAAAAAAGACTCTACGAGATTTTGACAGGATGGATATGGAAAGGATGTGTTCTCTAATGGGAGCATCTAGAACGAGGGATCACTGTTTAAAAATAGGGGATTGTCCATTTAAAATAGAGATTAGGCTTTTGTTTCCTCTCAGAGGATTGCGAGTCTTTCAAACTCTCTCTCTGAAATGGTGGTGGAAGCAGATTCTTTGAATATTTTTAAGGCCAATGTAGATGGATTCTTGTTGAGCAAGGGGTTGAAAGATTATCAGGAGTAGGCAGGAGTGAGGATTTGAGGTTAAAATCGATAGACTGGCTGGCCTTCTCCTACTCCTAATTAATTTGCTCATACACAAGTGGGTAGGTAGGTGAAGGTAACAGCAAGAGACCATGAGCAGACTCAGGTAGATTGCAAGAATGGTAGTCAGAAGTGAAGATGGATAAATAGACAAAAAGCGCTCTAGAATGGCATCAGCAGTGGAAGGGGCAGTGCTCATATTACTAGATAGTTTTGGTGATGACGCTTTGTTTCTGTGCAATGTCACGAGCTGCAGTTAAAGCTAATAAAGTCCAAGCTATACTTACCTATCCAATCTGAAAGATGTTTTGATACTGAGGGGAAATCACTTCCACATGTAGTTAAATCATAAATCTGTTTTAGAGAACAGTTTTATGATTTTGTAACAAATCATTCAATGTTTGTAGAAACTGTAAAACAAAAATATGTTTATTTTTCTCTCTCAAAACCTGTTCAGCCCTCAGCTAGGATGTGGGGGTAATCATGAGCTTGATCCAAAAGGTCAACCCACCCTCCAAGTATTGCAAGTAGTTATCATTAAAGCGGGGGGGGGCGTATGTTCCCCATAAACTTTTCCAATGGTGGTACAGGAAACCCATCACCCAAAAAATTCTGCTGCAAGTAACTAGCTGGACATGACCAAAAGGGTCAGCATGCTGATTCCTTACATGACCAAAGTAAGAGATAGCAGCTGATACTATGGGAACAATTTTGTTGCTCCTCCAATTTTGCCCTGATTGACAGCACAGGGAACAAATATCTATTGATAAGTTTTGCATTCATCCATAGGCAGCAGAACTACCTTGCTGAGATTACAGCCACTATTGACAAAACTGGAGCTTCAAGGCAACTGCAGCATTCAGTACTGAATTATGAAACAAAATAAGAACCAAAATAATAGAGCTCATCTCATTAATGAGGGTAGTGTGTGGCAACAATATGCATCATCTGGTTAGAAGTAAAATAAGGTTCAACAAAAAAATCTTTGATTCAGTCTCTTTCTGATAGATATAATGTTGTGTAATGTTGGGATGGGAGAGAAAAGGGAAAGAGAGGAGCATGAAATAATATCATTAACTTTTGATCCTAGTATAACCTGTAGATTTAATGATGTGGAAAGTTCGATATGTCTATGCCATTGTTACAGCTTCTAATGTAGTTGAGTGGTTATGTCCTTTCTGACCTTTGATGAGCAGATTTTCTTTCTCATAGTTGAAATATTTGGTGAAAATATTTCTGTACATAATTTCTTGTCGTTGATTTTTTTCCCCTTCCATCCCATAATGTTTGCTAGTGCGTGTTTTTACAGAGACCAGGGAGAACTGAATGTCAAAACTAACGTAAAGTTATTGGAGGGCAATGATTACAGTATTTGAAAATAGCAGGTTAGCCTTTTGGAGTTCCCATTGGAAAATGCTGCATCAATGGTAATCTGAGAGATATGCCAGATAGAATAACTGTGGGTGGAGACGCTTAG
Organism: Rhincodon typus; assembly: GCF_021869965.1. Lineage (NCBI taxonomy): Eukaryota > Metazoa > Chordata > Chondrichthyes > Orectolobiformes > Rhincodontidae > Rhincodon > Rhincodon typus. Next base: position 25,827,418 of record NC_063353.1, on the reverse strand, counting down.
CGCTGAGAAATTCAGCGATACTCTTTCCAAAAGTTGAGGCTTATTTTCCCTTTTGACAAAGTCATCTAAAATAGTAACCCTGAATGTTTTCTGCCTTCTCCTTTCAGATTTCTGAAACTATAATTGTTTGCTCTTTGTGTAATTTTCTTTCTTCATCAATGGTGAGTTTAAAGTGTTTTCCCCCATTTTGTATGCCTGTTAACCCTTTTCATAAATATTAGAAAACAATATTCTCTTACTTCCCTGTCCCCTCATGTCATGACCATTGCCTTCAAGCCATCAAACTGAGTGGTGAAGACTATTGCAAAATGTACTGGAAGCACTGGGTGGCAGCATAAGTGAAAAATATCAGCAGTGCTTTGAAGGGAAATTCTACAAACACCCCTTCAATGTCTTCAATCCCTTTTTTAAGACAAGTTGTCTTCAATTTCTTTACATCAACTCAACTTCCAGCCTTCTAATGCTCCTTCTTCATTCTCAACTCATCCAATAATCATGGCCTATATCTCAGAAGATTATAACACAACAACTCATTCATAGCTGTCAACATGTTTATCACCTCTGCTAAACATTCACCTGCTTAATAGATTAATGAGGCTTTGTAGCAGAGGATGGGGCATGCCTCCACTACAGAACTGGACTGAAATGATTTAAGGCCAATTCGCAACATTTAAAATCAATAAATCTTTAGGATTCAAACTCTCCACAAAATAATACAGCAAGCTGAAAAGTTGATGGGTATCTTACCCTCTCCAAAATGTACAACGGGCGTTGGAATAGTATTAGATGCCACTGCGTTAATAATCTGCATTAATCCATAACAATCATTCAAACTTTTAACGGGCCTGTCATTGTGAATCATTTTCTGCTGTTCCCACCCTGAATACACTTTAAGAAATATTTAAAGTCTGATTTCATCCAAGACAGTTTTGATTCAGCTACCTCCCTACCTCTCCCTCACCTTTGATGTTCTGCATTGCCCTTAATCGGCTTTGCGCATAAGTTAATCAGTTAGAAAACACGGGTAATTTACTGGGTGGTGTTTTATACCTTAAGACAAAGTGATTTTGTGATGGGAAAAATGTTCACTTGTGCATAACAGCACTTCTAGATATAAGGGAAAAATCCAATTTCTGATAGCATTGGCTTGAACACAAGTACTTTGTGAAGGAGTATTTAAGGGGTTGAAAGCGGCACATGTCAAAGAGAGGGAAAAAAACAATGTTGAAATACAGTCAAGGACTTGCTGACTAAATCTGTTGAAAGAATGATTCACCAATTAATAAAGCTTTTGAAAATTGGGCCTTCACAGAAGAGCTTCTTTCTCTGTTAAAATCCAACTAAATCTCAACTTTTCCTTTCTTGAGAAAAAGTTAGAGCTTATGATACTGATTTACACTTTAGTTCTTTGACAAAATACTGCTATAGAGAGATACTGTCCTCTGAAGGAGAATTTAAAATGAGTTTTTGTTCTATACTTCATGCGGCATTAGGGATGTTATAAAACTATATTTAAAAAAAAGGACATGAAGTTCTCTTGACATGATAGCTAACATTGCTGATCAACCAAGCACTTAAAGGAAACTGGTGCTCACAATGTTGGGGTGGATCAGTTAGTTGCACTCTTCACTCTGAGTCACAATGTGGCAGATTGAAGCCCTACTCCAGAGTTCCAGTTTGAGGTACTGTCTTCTGGGTGAGATATAAAAGCAACATTATTCTTCGGTTGTTCTAAAATATTTCATAGCCCCATTATTTAATTAACAGCAGAATAGCTCCTGGCCAATATTTATCTGTCAATCCTTTTTTGATTCACCCACAGGATGTTGCTGGCATTTACTGCCCATCTCTAATTGCCCAAAGAGCAGTTAAGAATCAACCACATTGCTGCGGGTCTGAAGTCACATGTAGGCAGACCAGATAAGGCTGATGGTTTACTTCCCTAAAGGACATTAGTGAACCAGATGAGTTTTTTGTGACAATAATCAGCAATGGATTTTTGTCCATTAGACTCTTAATTTCAGTATATTATTGAATTCAATTTCTACTACCTGCCATGGTGGAATTTGAACATGTGCTCCCAGAACATTACCTGGGTCTCTGGATTAATAGGTAGCAATAATACCACTAGGCCAATACCTACCCGTCATCACAAAAGAGTTGATTACCTAGGCATTGCTGCTTGTGTAAATTGGATGCCAGTTTTCCTATATTACAATGACTATGTTTCAAAAGAACCTCATTAACTGTAAAACATATTTGAGACATCCACCGGTTATGTAAAATTCTATATAAGTGCAAGTTTGTCCATATTTTATCTCATTATGGGTGTGAGATTGATATACACAAAACAGATGCATTTGCCTACACAACAGCAATCAGTACACTGGTTCCATATGGCAGAATATTTAATCCAGGAGTGGGAGGGTGCAAGATACAGTGCAGATCAGAGGACGTTCTCCCAGTTTTTTTAGGTCCTCTAGCCTTCACTCCCCCTCATCCCCTCACCTATGGGCCATCCAAATCAACTCATACTACTGCACCCACTGCACCCACCCCTTCATGCCAACTCAATACAAATGCAAGTCACCTACCCATAATCATGGCTATTTTTAGTTTCAAACAAATGTAATGACAATTCATATCTATGTATGCTAAGCAACAGCTACAAATAGCCCCTTAGAGCCCCAATACCAAATTAATGCTAACTGACCCCGCCACCTTTAATCCTTACATTCTCCATGCCAATTCATCCAGTATCCACTGGAAAACCTCAATATAATAAATTCATTCATGAAAGCCCAATCCAAACTTTTACAACTCAAGTAAGTAATCCCCTATAAAATAAACAAGCTCTTATTCATAACCCCACAAAGACAGCTACTCTTTCAATCACCTATAAGAGTTGTAAATCAAAGTATGATCTTAAGGATCTCCTGCTGAAGTAATTATTGACTGTAGAAAGCAGCCAAGCATTGATAAAGAGCCTTTTGGGTACTGTCGACAAACAACTATTGTTAGTCCTAAAATACAAGTTTTTTTTTTAATCCCTCACTGACATAGGTGATCTACTTTTTTTAAAGCACTGGAGATTTAAATAACTTTAAATTTCAACAGTTCAAAGGACCTTATTCATCCTTTAGTATTTATATCTATTCTAATAAAGGTGTAAGGCACACACTGGATTAAGGCCCATAGTACACCAAAAACAGTGTCTGTTGAGTTGAAATGGCCCTGCAGAGGCTTCCCTCTTGCGAATCATATGCCACATTCCATCCCCTTTGGTGAAAATGGAATCTGCTGAAAATATGGATGTAACTTCATGTTCAGGTCTCACCCAATACTTTTTTAAAGATACTTGAGGTTTCCATGCCTTTGTGAAAATCCGGATATACTTTAAATTTGAACAGTTTTGATGTCTAACTCAAAGATGAGAAGAAACCTCCTCCAACATTCCGATTGGTCTGCAATCTATTGCACCTTTTATCATCATATGCAAAATCATATTCTTAACAATCTCAGCATTCTACTCAACTTTCACATTGCATAGCTCTGCAAAAACCAGCAAAGATCCAAAATGTTATCAGTGTAATATGTTAAGATGAACGGAATAAATACTTGGACCCACATTTTGTTCCTCACAAGCCAAGTATATCCCCATCTTCAGCAGGTTAAAGTCAACATAAACTTCAAAGTCAGAACTCCTTACATCATCCAAGCTAGTGTTCCTCCTGCAAACTATCCAATACTTTTCAACTTATTTGTCCTGTCTTTATTAATGTCCACTAGTTATCTAATGCCCTATGAAATACTCTTTGTGCCATTTCTGTTGCTACAATGAATGTTGTGATGTGGCATGTTGATGACGTTTCATTTGGGCTTTGACCCATCATGTGAGTTTCTCAATAATGAAAATATCCGAAATAAGGGCTGCCTTTTGCAGAACAAATGGGAGTTACATCTATCTCCCATCCATTCACTTCTTCACTAAATTTTAGAGGAAATGCATCTCAACTAATAGGTTGAACATTTTCCAAATTTTAGAAACCTTCATAATTTTTAACCATGCCTTTCAATTAAATAGTTTCACACAACTTTTCACCATCTAAAAACTGATTCCAGAGGCAAAATGTTGAAAGACATATTTCGTCAGAATATTGTGCATTTTTTTGTAGAAAACGTAGGATTGAACAAAGCGCAAGTTTTCAAAAGTCTACTGGATCCCTGATCTGATATTACATTACACTGAGAGCATACACTGATGCCCAATGCAACATATTTCCATGAGTGTGGATATAAATGAAGTATTTTATATTAAATTTGCTTGACATTTACTTTTCTTTCCAAATTCTTTGAAAAAGGTTCAAGGCGCCACCTATAAATCTACAAATAGAAAAATTAACTCTTGCACATTTCAATTCATGTCACCATCTGCCCAACTCAAACAAAACTATTAATAAATTTGTAATAATAACAGATATTACGAAGTGAAAATGGCCATTTATTCCTATAGGCAATAGATACTATGATTTACATTGGAATTCAGCACAGCTCACTCATGAGGTATGAAGCACACCCTTTAAATCTTGGTAACTTATTCATCTTTAAGACTAATTAATCCTGAAGATAGAATATAATATCCTACGTACAAATATGTCATTGCTTAGTAGGGTAGGGAACCAATCCTGAAGAGTCAATCAGAGGAAGAAAGACATGAAACAATTGAGATAACAATAAATTTAGTGTACAGCATGTTACCGATTCCCTAATTGAATTCCAGGATATGCCACCTTTAACAATAATATGCATTTATATAACACCTTTAAGGTAATGAAAACATTCCAAGACACTTTATAGGAAGAAAAATCAGATGCTGAAGCTCATTATAAGATATTGAGGTGCATGACCAAAAGGTTAGAGAGGTAGAGAGCTTTGCAGAGGGAGTTTCAAACTTAGAGTTTTTGCATGGCCATCAATTGTAGAACAATTAAAATCGGGCATGCACAAGAGGCCAGGATTAGCAGAGCACAGGCATGTCACAGAGTTAGGCAGGCAGAGGAAATCACAGAAGTCAGAAGAGGTGAGGCATTGTGCTAACTGGAAACAAGAGTGAGAAATTTAAAATGAAGGTGCGCTTCAAAAGGTTTGTGGGCACAGGGATGATGAGTGAATTAGGTTTGGTGTGAGCAGCAGAATTTCCGATGGCCTCAAGTTTACAGAGGTTACTATGTGGAAAGTGGCATTGGAATAATCAAGTTCAAGGGGTAATTAAAACATGTATGAAAGTTTCATCAGCAGACAAGAGGAGGCCAGGGTGAAACTGAGAAATATTACTGAGTTTGAAATAGGCAAGTCTTTGCGATGGCATGGAAATGTGGATAGAAATTCAGCTTGGGTCAAATGTAACACCAAGATCATGAAAAGTCTGATTCAATCTCAAACAGTCAGTTGCCAGAGAGGGAGATGCTGGCTAGAGAACAAAGTTTGTGATGGGGAGGAAAGGCTAAAGATAACAGGGCAGGAATTTCACTACTACGTTAGCTCAAGTTGGGAAATGTCCCAAATTTGCAGAGCTACCTCAGTCTAAAAGGTCTTGTTACACCCAGAGATGGGATAAATTCACGTCTGCCAACTCCAGAATGAGATCATAGGCTTCCCAGGGGTTGGGTTCACGGTTCTGTTCATGTCACTGGATAATCAAAGCTGGTGCATGAGACCAAATTGCAAACACAGCTGTGTCCCAAGAAACTGGAAAAGAAGATCAAAAATTTGACTTCTACCCAGTATCTTACAATAAAATACTTAAGTAGCCCTTGAGATCAGATTTTCATAAATCTTATCCTGATATTTGTGAGTCATTTTTTAAAGTTGGCAATAAAGATGCATTTTTATTATGAAGCGACAATATCAAGTAATCCTACTAACTATTCAAATTTTCGGTTTGCATTAAATTCATAGAATATTCCTCAGCATCCCTCTTGATGTGTAATTGCTAAATGATATTCTTTAATATCCTTCCAGACTATTCATGGCTGCACCCTGAATAAAGAGAACACAACAAGCTGACACAAGTATTTCAAGTAGGCAAATGTTTCCCGACTTCATAGATGTACAATACAGACAGAATCAGATTATATTTTCTGGCAATAAGATCCAATAGGCACAGCGTTTAGATTCTATGATTTCATTATTGTGTTTAGTTTTAATGTGAATGCTCAGCCCATCTGCTGTGGAAATCCTCATCTGTGCCTAAATTAGCTCCAGATTTGATTATTCCAGCGCCCTCCGGGCCAGCTTTCCACATTCTTGCCTTCACAAAATTGAGCTCATCCAAAATTCCGTTGCCTGTATCTTAACTTGTACAAAGTTCCATCAACCCATCACTCCTTTGCTTGCTGAATTATATTTGTAAAACCTCAATTTTAAAACTCTTAGCTTTATTTTCCAATCCTTCTATGGCCTTGTCACTGCCCATCTCAGTAATCTCCTCCATGTCCACAACTTTGCAAGATCCCTCGACATTCCAGCAACTCTGGCATCTTCAGCATCCTCAATTTCCATTGCAGCACCATTAGTGGGAATTCTTTCATTCACCCACTTTTTAAACTCTAGAATATCTTGTCAAACCGTCATATATCTCCAGTTCACTTTCTCCCTCTTGGAATTCCTTTGAAACCTTCCTCTTTGACTAAGTTTCTGCTCGCTTGTCCCAATATCTCCTTTTGTAGCTGGGTCAAACTCTCTTCAATACCCCGTCTATTAAGTGCCTCAAGATATTTGACTACATTACAGGCACTAGATGAACACAAATTGTTGCTGTTATTGAATTAAATCAACTCTACAATATTCAAATCTGTCAATTATCTTGAATTTTGTCAGCAAGGTTAACCAATTCCAGTCAAATACTTTGCAATTAAATTTTCATGTTATCAGATCTCAAATCATCCTGAAATCCATACAAACAAATTAGTGTCGGCAATTTATCTTTGATTATTCATACAGGCTAAGAAGTCATGCGCACAAATGTCTTGTAAATAGGGAAAAGGCAGGGGCTGATCCATTCCATGTAGCTTTTGGCATATCACCTAGCAACCAATCAGTGACCCAGGAGTAGCTTGTACATAGTATACATTAGAAAACAAAGGAGCGGGTGCGGATATAATTTTGGTATTTGTTTCTCAATGTTAATGACAGGCTGCCAACCTACATTCTGACATGATCAGCAATCATTTTAATAGCAAATCTGTGCTATGTTATGGTCATTCTCTTTCACCACTGAAAACATAATTCCTCCTGATATGCCAGTCATTACTTACCTGGACAACTACAGGCCACAAAAAGTTTCTTTTTATTGACCCGACACTTTGCCAAGCTTCATAAGGAAATGATTTACTACCTCAATTGTAAATCAATGTCAGTGCAATGTATCACTTGTATTACACTTCCTGAATAATGTAATCTTGGCAGGAGCTGTACATCTGCTGAGTTTCAGCATGGGGCTAAAGGATCACGCAGACTGTTTCATGCAGTGGTTTTTTTCCTATTACAAAGAATTAGTGAGGCGCCTTCATGAATATAGTACACCACATCAATTCCAGTGATCTCATATGCACAGCAGGTACAGAATGCAAAGTAGCCAGTTTGGAGCATCTGTCAATACCCCAAGGTGCAGAAGACAACTCAGATCTCTGGCATTTAATTCGCTCGTACTGGATGCAAGTGTTCTCCAGGGAATCTCTATTACCAGAAGGCACTTGAACAAGTGCTGCCAGGGATATAAATTTATGCTCAGCAGCAACACTGAGTAATCAGGCCTGCCCAACAATTCAATAAAACAGTCAGAAGATATCAAAAACATGCATTAATTTAATCCCCGCATGACATGAAGACCTTGCAATTGTACATCATTTCCAAGCGATGCTGGGAGCTGCTGACCCCAAGAGGGTTTGTGGTGTGAATCCCTCTCTCTATTGATATTTAAATTTAATCCATAGTTGCAACAGTTCCAAATCAGAGTGCCCTTTGTGAAAGTACTATTTTGATCACAATGGGTAAGGAAATAATTATCATGCTTTTTTTTTGTTCATTCATTAATTCCTGCAAGCGTACTCGACCCAAAGGCAGGTCCTTGGCTCATGCCTCATCTTCAGTCATGTTTCTTGGCAGTTTTTCTCAGTGATGGTTTGCCATTGCCATCATGGGTCAGACAAGGAGGCAGGTCGCAAGTGTACCTCGGGCGAAACAGGAGTCAAACTCATGGTTGGTCTTATTCTAAACCGCATGCTAGCCACCAGGGCTAAACAGCACAATCCCTGTTCTTTTTGTCTGTCTTTATAATGCTGTTGGTCATAGGGAACAGTGCAGCTCTACCTCTACCTGCGGTACTTGGGTGACTGAGAGAAAACCCCTTAACGGTTCAACTCCAACGATTAAGATAAGTCAATGAAAATATTATTTCTCTTTATGTTAGCTAAATTCCAGAAGACAGACACTGACAAACAGGCAGACACTCACCACTCTCAATGCAGCTTCAATGCCATGATCCCAAATCAGATCCATTTTGAGAGAAGAAACTCAGCAGATCTGACAGCATCCAAGGAGAGTGAAACTGAGTTGACATTTCAAAGTCCAACAAGTCTTCTTTGGAACAGCACTTGTCCAGAATTCCCTGTTTTTATTTCAGATTTCCAACATCCACAATATATTGCTTTCATTTTGAGAGGATTCAGATCAAGGTCAGAATACCTACCTGTCCACGAGCAGCAGGAGGTAGCCAGTTGGGGAAGTTAAATGGACTGTTAAATTTGGCCCTTTTTCTCATTGCATCTTGATCAGATTGATACTTTCTCCTTCCTCAAATGTTCACACACCAACAAAGATCTTCAAATTTGAAGACTGTACCCTGGTGCCTTAATCCAAATTATCGGTATAGGTTATGAAGAATAATGCTCCTAGCACCAGTGGTTGTAGCATTCTACTACTATCCAGCTTCCATGAGGAGCTGTTAACATTGATAATGACTCTATATGAGCATGTAACCAATTCACTGTGCAACCCAGTATCCAACCTCCAAGCCCAAAGGATTCTATTCTGTGACACTTGGTTAAAACCTTCTTCAAAGTCTAATTATATATGTCTAGATTAGTATGTTCAATCACCAATGAAGTAAACTCCTCAAAGAATTTAACCATCTCTGTGGCCTTTTTAAAAAAACCGTGTTTTCATGTTAACAACAGCAACTTAGAAACATATGGCCTTTCACACAAGAAAACATCACAAATGTCTCAAAGGAGCTTAATCAACAAAGTCAGAGGAGATATTAGGATGATTTACAGAAAGCTTAATCAAAGAAGCAGAGTTTATGGAGATCCTTAAAGGAAAAGAGAAGAGTGGAAATACTTGAAGAATTCCAGTAACAAAAACAAAAACAGGAATTGCTGGAAAAACTTAGCAAGTCTGACAGCATCTGTGAAGAGAAATCAGAGTTAACATTTCAGGTCCAGTAACCATTCTTCAGAACTGCAGTTTCCAGTATCCACAGTTTTTTTGTGTTTTTGTTAAAGAATTCCAGGAATGATTCCCTAGATGGCTAAGGGAATATTAGCTAATGATGGACTGAAGGGACTTCGGGAGCAATGCAGGACTTGTTTTCAATAGCTCATTTGTTGTCAATGTTGGTGTACAGAGTAACCCTAATGATCCCTTTTAGCAACTGATGTGAAAACTAATGGACCTATAATTTTGAGACTTAGGCTTCAATGTTCACAATGTGAAAGAGAGTCTCCAATATTGCAAATATGGCAGATGAAGCTGAATATTCAAAGTGCCACCCCTGAATCAGGCGCCTACAATTTCTGTGCTAGTGTTGCATTTTGTAAACAAATGTTTACAGAGGCCGCTGCCCATATATATCAGCATCTGTCTCCAGTTAAGTTGATTTTAGTGTTCCAGGTATGTGAAACAAAACACCATGATTAGACCTGACAGGAACTAGTCTGAACTTTATAGATTTGTTTAGATAGCCAGGGTACCCTTTTTGAGATTTAAGGTGCACCTTTGAATATGGTCCTACAATACCTTGTGCCCTCTGAGCAAGGTATACACCCTTTGGGATTGTTAAAGGTAGGCACAAATGTACGTAAAATGTCATTGGAACTATCAAGAGAAACTCTCAAGGCATTTAAAAATACTGCTCTTTAAATATTTTTTTTAAAAAAAGCCACTGGGAGTGTTAAAATAATTGCTTGCAATTTCTTGAACCTCAGTGCTATATAACTGGTTTCACAATGTTCCATTTTTCATAGTAGGGTGCTGCCATTCCAGAGTTTAATTGGGACTCAGAATGCTAATGCTTGTTTCTATGAGGGATTAAGCACATGAATAAAATATTTCTTGTTATAAGAGATTATTTCGATGAAGGAATGTAAATGTGGCAAATAGATTTTGAGCAGTTGGTTGGTTGAGGGCTGGCTAGTTTATGTCTTTTCTTAGCTTTTTTTATACAATAATTCAACTTGGCGCCAGTGAACCAAAACCACAGCACTTCCTCCACACGAATTCCAGAGTCTCCTGGCCCAACTGCAAGAGAACCCAACAATCCTAGCAGGAAAGTCTGACCTACTGGGTCACAGTCTCCTGGGTTGGGCAGCCAGCTTCATAAACCAGTACCAGGAACAAAAACCCATGCCTCAGTATCTCTCTGAATCTTGCTACAGTGTTAGTCTCTCTCCAATCCAATTATATACAGCAAATTCACATAGTACAATTTTTCACAACTGTGGAAAATATTATACTGCATCTGTGTCAAAAAATGACTTGCCAGAATTAATAGGTTGATGTGTCAGTTTTAAAGTTTCTCCCCTCTTCTCCCAAAGACACAACTTCTTGGTGTGACACATTTCACGTATGCAGACAGCATACTAATTATCTCACCCAAGCAGTCATTCCAACAGGACTAGACAGCGTTGGCACATCATTCAACAATGGAAAGCACTGCAGCAAACTTGATGCTGTTTTCACCAGGATCTGTATATACTCATTTTGCAGTGGAAGTGTTAATTGGAGACTTGTTCAGAAGTAACTGTCCCGATGTTTAATTTTTTAAGAGATATTGAGACAACTTATACAACCCATATGCTAGCCCAGTGGAGATCATCTGGAACTATGTTAGTTGTATCATTTAGCACTACAACACAGCATGGCGTGCTTTGCTGAAAAGGCCATTGGCAGATTAGGCAGTTTTATTCAAATTTCAACCTTATTTATTCAGTGTTGGATGAGCAGTCATTTTCTCTAATGAAATATCGGGAAGGCTAAAGCCATTCTTTTTCATTCTTAGAACTTCATTCCTACCACAAACTCTGTGGCCCAGCCATTGATTCTATCCTTTTACCTGGCAACTGTCTAAGATTAATGTATTTGGTCCCAACGTCAGCTTCTGATCACATATCCAGGCCATCACCAACCCTAGCTATTTTCACCTACTTTATGTCATCCAACTCCACCCTTGCCTCAGCTCATGTGCTGCTAAAACTCTCATCCACGCCTTTGTTAATTGTGCTGTGTATTGTGCATACTCATAAACCACCTGTGGAACTGATAAAGTTTGGACTACCTTAGGGTTGGGTAAGATGTCTCAAAACTTTGAGCAACAGATGAAGCTAGCCATTTCACTTTGCTCCAAAGTAACAATAATGACTGGTAATTCCTATAGTAACATGTTTCCATCGAACCTAAAAGACATTCTACCTACCACACAACTGAAGGATGAGGTTTTTGATTTTCAGTGCTGGCACAAAGCTTTATTGGTAGCCCCTATGTCCCAAGTGCTCTCAGTTCTTATTAAACCACATGTTGTTTTGCAGCTCGCAATAGGCATAACACTCAAGAAAATTATTTCTAAAATTCATTCATGGGATGTGGGTGTTCCCTGGAGAAAGTGGGGTGAGCTGCCTTTTGAACCAGTCACATGACGGTAACTCGCAATGCTGTTCTGGAGGGAGCTCCAGGACATAATCCAGCACTAGTAAAGGAACAGTGATACTGTTCCAAGTCAGGGTGGTATGCGGCTTGGAGGGAAACTTGCAAGTGATGATGTTCTCGTGATTCTGTTTCCCTTGTGAATCTAGGTGGTGGCGGGTTTGGAAGGCAATGTCAAAGGAACATTGGCAAGTTATTGCAATGGTTCTTTTAGATTGATCACACTGTGCATCAGGCGTGAAGAGACTGAATGTGAAAGGTCATGGATGGGGTGTCAATTAAGCAGTTATTTCCTCCTGAATGGAGTTGAACTTCTTGTGTTTTGTTGGAGCTATACCCAGCCAGGCAAATGGAGTGTATGATCACAATGGACATCCTGAACTTTTAACTCCAGCATGTGTTTTTTGAAAGAGGTCTGATACAGCCAAAAGACAACTGTAAATGCAAATCCAGTGGCTGTTTGAAAAGGAGTCTTGGAATGTTACACCTGAAGATTTTAGAAAGCTGTAAGGGGAGAAATGCACTACAAACTAAACAGCAATGTCCTGGGTCTCAGACTGTGGAAAGGAATGGGAGAATACGCAACAGTCTGGGTGAGGGATTCATTTACACTATCCCTTTGCAAGAATACACAGGGAAAGGGGTTAAATGTGAGCTTTAACCCTGGTCATTGTGTGCTAGTGGGCAGAGATGTCCATGTGAGTTGGCAGGCTAAGGTAATAGGTTGTACTAGCCTGGGTTCAGGTTCTGGTGTGCTATGCATGTCAAAGTCAAGGAACCATCTACCAGCCACCCCTGCAATGCAAAGCATCTCTAACTCTGAGTGCTCAGAGTTAGTAAACACACCAGTTCAAAAGGCAACAACACAAAAAAATTTCAGCTAACCTACAAAGCTAAGAATCTCCAAATGGACTGCTCAATTATGAACATGCTACTCTGTAATCAAAATCATAGCGTAAATATCAATGTTCTACTTCCTATTTATCGCAAATGATCCAGAGACTCAAATCAATACATTTTAACTTTTGTTATAGACTCTTATCTGTGCATACATGTATTATGTTATTATTTCTTCGTCAGTTAGTAGCTAATAAACTCACTCTTTGGTTAACTAAAGCAAGATTGGATAAACTGCCTCAATTAAAACTGTGAATTTGTTTACTGTGGGAGAAAGGTTTCCCACTGGTGAAGGGATCCATTGTAAATTAGCCTTGCCCTTACCAGTCAGTGGACAGATGAATAAAGAACCAATTCATCTCTCCTCACCTTGGAGCTTACCAATTTGTGGTAGCCCATCTGGAAGCATAACAAATTAGGGAAGTTCTCTTGGGAAGTGGTTGCAACAATAGTGGATAGGCATTGGAAAGTCTGGGGGCAAGCTGTTTGCTGCACAATTTCTAGCATGTGACCTGCTGTTGTAGCCATGGTATTTATATGCTTGGGCCAGTTCAGTTTCTGTCAATAGTAACTCCCAGATTGTTGATACTGAGGGATTCAGTGATGGAAATGCCATTGAATGTCAGGGGGGAATGATTAGCTTCTCTTTTGTTGGATCTAACCACTTCCTGGGATTAGGGTGGTGTGAATGTTAATTGCCCAGGTCTTGACACATATGAACACTGACTGCTTTAGTGTCTAAGGATCTGCAAATGATGAACTTTGTGCAAACATCAGCAAACATCCTTAATTCTGGCCTTAAAACAGATGAAACCTCGTTGATGAGGCAGCCGAAAAGGGCTAGGCCTAAGAATCTTTAATAAGGAATTCCCGCTGCAACGTCCTGGAATGAAGATGATCAACCTCCAACAAACATAATAATTTTCATGTTCAGTACGATTCCAATCAGCGCAGTTTTCCCCCGAATCCCACGCACTTGCGTTTAGCTCGGGCTCCTCGATGCTACACTCAGTCAAACACTGCCATGATGGCAAGGACAGTTACTCTCCCCTCACTCTCAACTCACCTCCGGAGCTCAGCTCTTTGACCCAAGCTTATAATGAGTTCAGCAGCTGAATGGGCCTGGCAGAACACGCGCTGACCAACAGTGTGTAGGTTATTACAACAACAAAAACAAAATTGCTGGAGAGACTCAGCAGGTCTGGCGGCATCTGTGAAGGGAAAAACAGAGTTAACGTTTCGGATCCGGTGACCCTTCCTCAGAACTTTTTCCTTCACAGATGCTGCCAAACCTGCTGAGCTTTTCCAGCAACTTTGTTTTTGTTCCTGATTTACAGCATCCACAGTTCTTTCGGTTTGTGTTTAGTCTGTAGGTTATTGCAAGGTAAGTGCTGCTTGATAATGCTGTCAACAACCCGTTCCACCACTTTGCAATGATCGAGAGTATACTGATGGGGCAGTAATTAGTCAGGTTGGGTTTATCCAGACACTGCTGCGTAATTTGTTGTAGCTGTGCAAGGGTTATGGCAAGTTCTGGAGCACAGGTCTTCAGCATTGTTGCCAGAATATTGTCAGGGCCCATTACCTTTGCAGTGTCCAATACCTTCAGTTGTTTCTTATTATCATGTAGCGTGAATCTAAATGGTTGGAGACTGGCATCTGTGAACCTTGGGACTTCAGGAAGAGGCCAAGATGGATCATCTACCTGCCATTTCTGAACAAAGGTGGATGCAAATGTTTCAGTCTTCTCTTTTTCACGGATGTGCTAGACTCGCCATTGTTGAAAACAGGGGTAAGGGTGAAGCCTTTTTCTCTCATGACTTGTTTAATTGTTTACCACCATTCACAAATGGATGTGACAGGACTGTAGAATTTACATCTAATCTGTTGTTTGTAGAATTACTTAGCCCTGTTGCATATTGCTTTTGCTGTTTGACATGCGTATATTCCTGTGATATAGCTTCAGCAGTTTACTACTTCAATTTTAGCTATGCAATTAATTTATCTGAATTAATATGTACGGGTGATACTTCAAGCATTCCTCCGTTCGTCACTCACAGCAGACATTTAATGTTGGCTTGTGAATCGCGTGTGCTAAAATGGCTCTCACATTTACCAACATAACAATCAATGGGTTTCAAAATCATTTGCTACATGGATGACCCTTTGAGATGGCACTGAGAGGACAGATAAAGTTTATAAAAGTGTGAGCTTTCTTGTAAAGTAAGCAGCAGGTAAATGGGGTAACTCAGTGATGACTTAAGCATGATCTAAATCAGTACTGGAACTAGGCATTTAAACAGAGCCACTGTTTCATTCCTTAAATACCAATATTCTTGGTAATATCATTTTCTCATTCTTTGAATTTATTAGAGCATGGCTTCACAGCATTGTGTCCCTTGGCTAGATATCTACCTTAAATAATAACTTTGCACATCAATGACTTGTACTCAACTACACTGAATTACACAATGTTTGATTCTTTCTCCTCTTTCTGAGTTGCTTCAATTGTAGATGCTAAAATTTTGAAACTAAGTCTAAGATCATCTCATCCTACTAACTACAGCGGCTGCCAACATGTCTCTCAGCACTTGATCGCTTTTGTTTCTGCAGTGATACATATTAATTCCATGTTTTGTGAGAGACTAATTCTGCATGATTAATGCAGGAAACATTCACAGAGTTTACTCCATATGGTTGAAGATGGTGCAAAGAACAGCATGTACGGTATATTTAACTTGCCTTAAACAACAGTATGTCCTATGCATTTTATTCAGTATAGTCCGCAGGTGTACTTGCATCTCCACTCTCACTTGCCCTGGGAAGGAAGCGACAGAGCTCCTCAAATAAAGTAGAAGAAGGTACAAAATTATAAATCTTCTATTTGTGTTCCCAGAAGGCTTGAAGTAGGATCCTTTAGGGCGCATTGACACCCATGGCTTTAGCACCTAGTTTCGTCACATATGAATGCCAAAGCTGCAATTCAAATACAGCTCAAATCCAGAAATGAGATTGTCTTGATACTGGAAGCATTAGAAGGATAGTCTCATTCCACTTCAGAGTCCATTTAAGTTTGGTCTTCACACTTGCATTCACCCTGCAGATATGCTATATTAATTCAATCCAAACTACTTTGGAAAGATGTGAAAAAGGTGGGTAAATATTTCAAAAGAGAGAAAGAGTCTGCGTAAGGATATGCATTTGCACCAGTCTATATTTATTTACATGGAGAGAGTTTGATTTCAGCCATGTTAATGGAAGGTGTGGAGTATATACGAGGCTCAAACTCTGGGACATAACAAATCAAAACAGTTCAGGTTAGTCTGAAAAAAAGTTGCTGAGAAAATTCAGTGCCCTTGAGACACAAAGGAATTAATCATCGAATACAGTTTGTACAAAGATACCTTTATGAAACTTTTAAAAAAGACCAAAGACCAAAATCAACACAGTTGACACTCATAAAATGAGCCACATGCAATAGAAAAGGGTCCTTGCCAGCTGAAAGCATGGCCCACAATAGCTGGGCAACAGGACAGCAAAATACACAAGAGATCAAAGTCAAAGCAATAGAGATTTCTGGGAAAGTTGTTGGGCTGAGGGATGTCAGGGAAAGAGAGGATGAGGTTATGAAGGAATTTAAATTTGAGGATGAGAATTTTAAATTTAAGGTGTAACTGGATTGGGAGCCAATGTGTGCCAACAAGATAGGAAATAGTGAAACTTAGAATAAGATACCAGGTAGACAGTGAAAATAATCAGATTCTCCCTGAGATAGCGGTAGGGAGAAAAATAAAACTGAGAGTAATGGCATGGTGTTTTGTGACCAAGGTCAAGGACAATGACTTCAGTCTTGCTTCTGTCTAACTGGGGTAAATTAGAGAAGCCCACTTCTACCTCCTTCCCAAAATCCACAAACAGGGCTGTCTGGGCAGGCTCATTGTTTCTGTCTGCTTCTGCCCCTGAGAACTCATCACTTCCTACCTTCCCTCGATCTTTTACTCCCTTTATCCAGCCCTTTCCCACTTACATCCATGATTCTTCTGACACTTTACGTCATTTTCAGAATTTCTAGTTTGTGGGCTCCTGCTGCCTCCTCTTCATCATGGACCTGCAATCTCCCCTTTACACATCCACCCCCATCAGGATAGTCTCAGGGCTCTCCGCTTCTTCCTGGAAAAATGGCCTGAACCACCTCCATCCACCACCAGCCTCCTCCGCCTGGCAGAGGTCATCCTCACTTTGAAATCTTCTCTTTTAACACCTCTCACTTTCTTCAGTTCAAAGGGGTAGCCATGGTTACCTGCATGGGCCCCATTTCTGCCTGTCTCTTTGTGGGGTGGTCCAATCTAACCTCAGACCTACCCACAATTCTTTCTCCGGTACACTGATGACATCATCAGTGGTGCCTATCCTCTCTCATCCGGAATTGGAAAATTTTATCAATTTCATTTCCAATTTCTACCCCATTCTCACTTTCACCTGGTCCATTTCTGACTCCTCCCTTCCGTTCCTCAACATCTTTGTCTCCATTTCTGGGGATAGACTAACAATAACCGCTAAAAACTCACCGAATCCCAGTTACCTGGATTACATATCCTCACACCTCGCCTCCTGTAAAGACTCTATTCTGTTCTGCCAGTTTCTCCAACTCCAGCACATCTGTTCTGGCAATGCCTGCTTCCATAAGGGGCCTCTGAAATGCTGTCCTTCTTCCTCAACAACCACTAGGGTTAACAGAGCCCTCAGCCATGTCCAACCCATATCCTACAATTCTGAGGAATATCCCAGTTCTGAGGAAAGGTCACCGGACCCGAAATGTTAACTCTGATTTTTTTCTTCACAGATGCTGCCAGACCTGCTGAGCTTTTCCAGCAACTTTGTTTTTGTTCCCACAATTCTTCCCTCACCTCTTCCCTTCCCTCCCACAACACTGAATGGATGTGGATGCTACTGGGGTCGTAACTGAGGACAGGGGGATCCAGAGGATCATTAACCACCATTTCTGCCATCTTCAATAGGATGCCATTACCTGACACATATTCCTCTCCCCTCCCTTGTTAGCCTTCTGCAGGGACCGTTCCCTCCAGGACACCGGGGTCCACTCCCAACAACACCCCACCACCCCCACCCCCGCAACATTCTTGCAGCATTTTCCCATGCAATCGCACAAGGTGTAACATGACCACTTACTTCCTCCTCCTCGCTATCCAACACCCCAAACACACCTTCCAGGCGAAGCAGCATTTTACCTGCACTTCATTCAACCTAGTGTATTGTATTTGCTGCTCACAATGTGGTCTCCTCCACACTGGGGAAACAAAGCATAGACTGGACAACTGCTATGTGGAACACTTACTTTCTGGTCACCAAAATGACCCCGAGCTTCCTGTTGCCTGCCACTTCAATACACCACCTTGATCCCTGGCCAACATCTCTGTCTCAGGCTTGCTGCAGTGTCCCAGCAAAGTTCGGCACATGCTGGATGAACAGCACCTCCTTTTCTGCTTGTGCCCCCTGCAGCCTTCAGGACTCAATATGGAGTTCAATAATTTTAGGGCCTGAGCACCTGCCCCCAAGCCCCACACATCAGGCCTTGTCATCACATGGACTACCAACAACAAACCCACTGTAAGCTACTATTGGTCCCCATTAGCAGCTATTGATTTTCCCAGGCTGACCCTTACTTACTCATCTGTCTGCCCAACTGTTGTTCTCTTTCTCTGGGTTCCATCTCCACCTTTTGTTTGCTCCTCCCCTCCCCCCCAACACCATCTTCAGAATATCTACCAAACTTTTCCTCGCTACAATCAGTTCTGAGGAAGGGTCAGCAGACCCGAAACGTTAACTCTGATTTCTCTCCACAAAATGCTGCCAGACTTGCTGAGTTTCTCCAGAAATTTCGGTTTTAGTTGGAGCAAATTGTAGGTCATCCAGTCCTGGATATTGGGTGTTACAAATTGGAATGACTGTTTTTATTACAGAGTCAGTGGAACAGTCTCTTCAGATTTAACATTCAATGTGACATCAAAGCCTGAAATGAAGTTTCTGCAGTATACATCCTTCCATTAATGATCCTTCTACATGTTAAGTTCTCAACATACAAGTACAAAACACTTTATTGAGCGTAGAGACAGTAGCAAAGGATCTTGATGACAATGAATCGTCATTTGGGGCAAGAGAGCTCCTGGATTATTTTCTTTTTCAGACACACAAAATCTATTCTGAATTTTTCAGGATTTAGAAGGCTTCTCGTGCAGAGTTTTAATAATTTCTTTCAGAAAGTGTTTCTTTGTCACATGAAGCAATGGGTGTCTAAAACATGTAAAAATATCTTCAAACTATCTCAATTATACATTATAAACTACAATATAATTAGCTGACCAGTATGCGCTTACTCATGAGTGTCTTCTGAAGCAATTATTGTGGTTCCATTCCAAGCTAGGAGCAAACCGATCTCATGGAAAGCGATGTTTCACTATGGATTATCTTCAATTAACTATTAAGAGAAGATATATTTACAAAACACTTTTCACATTGCAAAATGCCTAAAGTACTTCATGGACATTACCAAACAAATGTGGCCAGCAAGCCATGTAAGAAGATTCCAGAGCAGATAACCAGAAGCTTGGCTGAAGATATAGATTCAAGGTGAGTTTTCAAAGACAGGTAAAGAGATGAAGCATTAAACAGAGGGAATTCTGAAGGCATGCATGGTGACAATGGTGGAGCAATTAAAATCAGGGGTGCTTAAGAGGCCAGAATTTAAGGTGAGCAGATGTAATGGAGGGTGGTTTAGCTTGAGGAGATTGAGGAGCATGGTCATGGAGCAGTCAGAAAACAATGATGAGGAATTTTGAATTGAGGAATTACTTAACTGGAAGCCAATGTAGGTCAACATAAGTCAAGTCTAAGAGTGACAAAAGCATGAGTGAAGATTTCAGCATCAGGCAAACCAAGCAGGGACTGTGATTGTTCAGAGATGGTATCAGTTATGGGGTTGATGCACGGTCAGAAGCTCAGTTTAGGATTAAATTTAATGCTGAAGTCAGGGAACACACTTGTTCAGCCTCAGGCAGTTATCAGGAAAAGAGACAGAGTCAGATATTGGGAAACGGAGATCATAGTGGGGACCATAAGCAATAACAGTGGTCATCCAAATATTTAGTTGGAGGAAATTTTGGCTCATCCAGCATTGAAGCAAAAAACAAGTGAGTAAAACAAAACAGCAGGGCACAGCAGTCCAATTTCAATTAAACGTCTAACTCCGAATGCAGATTCTGGAGCAGAATCCATATTAGTCAAGGAACCCTCGCTTGCTCCTGTCTGTGTCAGAGTCATAGAGTCATTCGGCACGAAAACAGACTCTTTAGTCCAACTCATTCATGCCGACCGTAATCTTAAATAAAACTAGTCCCACCTGCCTGCGCTGGGCCCATATTCCTCCAAGTATTTCTTATTCATGTACTTATCCAAATGTCTTTTAAACGTAACTGTACACACATCCACCACTTCCTCTGGAAATTCATTTCATACATGAACCTCTGAATGCAAAAAAGTTCTCCTCATGTCTTTTTTACATCTTCTCCTTTCACATTAATAATACGCCCCCAGTCTTAAAATCACACAACCTAGAGAAAAGACACCCGTCATTCAACTTATCTATGCCCCTCATGATTTTATAAACCTTTATAGGGTCACCTCTCTAGCTCCTACACTCCAGTGAAAAAATTCCAGTCTATCCAGCCTTTCCTTATAATTCAAACCCTACTTCCCAGCAACATTCTGGTAAATCTTTCCTGAACCATCTCCAGCTTAACAATATCCTTCCTTTAACGGGGTGACCAGAACTGGACACAGTACTCCATTAATAACACCAGGAAACAGTGATGGTAGTTCTCTTTGAAAAATATATTTTCCTACTTTTCAGTGAGGTGGCTAAATGCGGAAGGATGTATTATTGCTTGCCCAAATGGAAAACTGCTAAAAAACATAAGCAGGTGTTTTTGTTTTATTTCTGTCTGTGTGCTGCAAGGATTCTTACAATGGAGCATTAGCACATGACTTAAATCAATGTTTCTATTATCGTGATTTAATCTTTCAAATGCAGAAAAGTTGAATCAATTCAATAACAAATTTAAGAATAAAACAATCATTAAAAATTTTGAGCCATATATTCTCAGCAACGCGGCAATTGAAAGCATTTTCCCAATACAGTTTGGACACTTAGTTCCTTTTATTCTTCCCTCTTTTGTAGCATTTCACTTAGTTTGTGTTGATTGGCAGATTTTGTTTTAAGCCTGAAAAATCATGAATCCTTGTTTTGCAATATTTCAGACAATTAGCATCAAGTAGCTTTCTTTTATTCA
Source organism: Rhincodon typus (assembly GCF_021869965.1). Lineage (NCBI taxonomy): Eukaryota > Metazoa > Chordata > Chondrichthyes > Orectolobiformes > Rhincodontidae > Rhincodon > Rhincodon typus. The sequence continues at coordinate 25,806,176 of NC_063353.1, read as the reverse complement.
GAGAGTTAAGCCAAAAAATGTAAAAAAAAAATGATAATATGTTTTAACCCAACCTATCTGGGGTGATTTTGAGTTTGCACATTGGTTTTCACCCTCTCTAATTTTACTCTTCACTGAAACTGGGATACGGGCAAGTATATCATAGAAGGGGACAATACCAAGCAGTCCATCTGACCAATCTCATTAAAACTTCACAATAGGACACTTTCTCAACTAACAGTCCAATGCTACCCTAAAACATCCTAATCTACTGTCTCTACTTTCACTGCCTTACTGGACAATCTATTCCACACATCACTGCCTTTGGCATCAACTAGTTACATGTAAACGTTGCAATTTTTGTGTTTTAAGCTGACTGCTTAATTGATTAATTGACTGAATTAATTGAATGAGATTGCAGCAAAGTCTTTATTTGTCTGTAATAAACCATTCTAGACATTCAAACTCAAGCCCACCAGCTGAGATACCTTAAGCTAGGCATCAGGTTCGGAGTTCTGAACAGTAGTCATGTTAGACTCAAAATATTACCTCTGTTTCTCACTCTACTGATGCTGCCAGACCTGTGGAGTTTCTCCAGAACATTCTATTAAGTCTGGCTGTCTTTTTGCACTTTTGCATTTCCATTTTACTTTGCACTTCCTTTCTACCTTGTACAGATGATCAAATCATGCAATGTGTGCTCTTCTAAAGATCCAATTACCTTTTTCTCACCTTAATGCTGCTGTACTTGCTAGATGCTGCTGATTTTTGTTAACTATTTGCAAATCGAGCATGGAGCTGTACAACGCAGGAACAGAGGCTTCGGTCTAATTTGTCCATGCCAACAAGATATCCTAAATTAATCTAGTCCCATTTGCCAGCATTTGGCCCATATCCATCTAAACCCTTCCTATTCATGTACCCATCGAGATGCCTTTTAAATGTTGTAATTCTACCAGCCTCCACCACATCCTCTGGCACATCATTCCATACACACACAAACCTCTGCATGAAAAATTGGCTCGATGTCCCTTTTATATCTTACCCCTGTCATCTTAAACCTATGCCCTCTGGTTTTAGACTCATCTGCTCTGGGGAAAAGACCTTGGCTATTTCCATGCTCCTCATGATTTTGTAAACTTCTAAAGGTCACCCCTCAGCCTCTGATGCTCCAAGGAAAATAGCCCCAGTCTGTTCAGCCTCTTCCCTGTAGCTCAAACCATCCAACGCAGGCCATATCCTTATAAATCTTTTCTGCAATAGCCCAACATCATTCTCCAGTATTTTGCTCTGTAGCTTAGAGCAATTTAAGTTCTATTTCTATTGTTTACTTCTTTTCAATGATTGATTACTTTGAATGTGTTCACTTTAGTTGCTATCTGCCATTCATCCATGAAGCCTTCCAATCCATCCATAACCTTCAATTGTAGTTTGCCTCTTCTGTATTGTTTAAACTGCCTCTCTTCTTCACTATCTCCCAACTTCCATCCTCATCCATTATGTTATCATCTGCAAAGCTCGATAATTCAACCTGTCTCCAAATTCAAATTATTTGTACGAACTGGAAGCAGCAATAGCACTAGCACTAATCTACAGTGACAAGCTGCAAATGATTCCTTGCCATATTGATGCAGCTCCATTCACAAACACGCTGTACCTTTATTGCTTTAGCCAATTTTCAATCTGCCTGCGAAGTTTACCTCCTACGCACAGCAGAGCTGAACAGAAGCCAATGCACACAGAGTAATGAGCATGCCAAGAGCTGTGAAAGTAGAAAGCTGTGGAAGCCTCATGACTAAATCATCACTTGGCAGCTTTGTCTGTGTGTGCCTGACTGAACCAACATATGCATCCATGTTGGTCTTGCTTGCTTGCAGGGCTTAGTAGGCAATGGTTACAGCACAGCTATCATGAATTGTATTTCAGAGACAGGCAGCATTGAGTGGTAGGTGCCGTAGATACTGCTGAGGCTAGGTATCACTCAGGGATTTTTTTACCTCATTCTTTTTCATTTCAGTATCAAGTAACTAGAAATATGAAAATTATCTCTGAGCTGGTTTTGTACTTGTGCCATCATGTTGCCATTCCAGACCGCATCCAACTCATTTTAATCATTGCCCATGTTCTACAACAATTAGGTTATAAGGTATACAATTTCAGCTTAGCAGAATGCATTGGTTATGCTGGATGAAATAACTCCAGACAGGCCAGTAATCTGTCACCAAGTCACCCTTTTATTTACACGTGGAGAGTTCTTGACACTGATCCAGCTCCTTCAGAGCCAGCTCTCAGAGTGAGCAGGATGTTTGATACTTCTGTTCTTATCTGTCAACCAGGACTCCCTAATTGGAGCAAGTTAACAGACCCAATCAGCGAACTCAGATTCTATGAGGTCCACCCTCGTTACACTGGGTGAACCCTGTTGCATTTCTATCTTTCAGGAGTAACTGGATGTATTTTAATATCTAATTTTCACTCTAAGTTACATCTGGATTTTTTATAAAATGAAAGTAGTATATTTCCTTTATCAGAGCTGAATACTTTAGGCCATTCTTGTCTAAAAAGTGATAATTATTCGGTCATTTTTACATTTCTCTCCACACTGATTCAAGTCTAATATCCTTAGTGTTTCCAAGGTGATGCTGAAGCCAATAAAGTAATCCCAGCAAGTGTTTCCAAGATCACTATTCCTCAGGCAATGAAAGTGTAGGCAATGGTGGAGCACAATAACAGGTTAACTAAATAATTTATTTCAAGAGTAGTTGCAGTGCATGGCACGTCATTCACTGGGATAATACGGAAATCATTGGGCAGGTTAACAGCTATCAAATGCTGTTATACTGTTGCCCTTAAAAAGTGCCAACATTTTTTGTTGAAAAACAACCTTCAGAAAATGGTTCAAATTGCCTACTGGGTATTTAAAAGCCATGAGGCAGTTGTTCATGTAATAAGCAGTGACCTTGCATGGAAGAGAATGTCATAAAAGGCAAAAGATCAGCCTAGCTGCTGCAACACCTACGGGAAAATGCAGCTAAGCAGATTTAGCACTGCTGAGGTGGTCCAGGTACATTAAGGCCCAAATTGACATACACCTCAGGGCCTTAACGAACGCTGAACAGTCTGGAAGCACTGAATGTATGTACTTATGGTATGTTGGACACATCAGCCATTGAAAAGATACTAAATAACTCCAGCAACAGCTGCTGATGTGTTGAAAGCAGATAATAATGTCCACTATCAACTATTTCTGTCATCCGACTATTTCAAGTATAAAAAGTGATAATTAAGATTAAACTTCTAAACATACATCGCAACGGATGAATTTTAATTTCCTAGATCTTTATCAGTAATACAACTCATTGAAAAATACCTTGCCTTCAATAACACTTTTGACTCATGCAGTCAAGAATATTAATCTCTCAATTTGGATTGAGTGGTCTGCTTGAGCTTCTGCAGTCGTTCAGAATGTATTGCTACTGCATCAAAAATCCCAGAGGACTTTCACAATCTTCTCTGTACAACCAGCATCCTTGTTATTGCACCAGAAAAAGAACAAGGTAAGTTGTTCAACTGTACTGATGAGATGTGAGCGCATATGACCTTCAAACATGCATTTAGCGATAGCGATTCCATTAAGCGCAATAAAATGAAAACCAATCATATGTTCCCATAATAATTTATTTCGATAAATTAATCGTGGAGTTTGCAGTCATTGGAGAAAATGTCAGAGCATCCTTCAGAAAAATCCTTTCATACAAAGAAAGGACATAAGTACTGCAGCCGATGAGGAAGGAAGATGGAAACTTGGTATCTAATTCCCAGGGAATTGAAGTATTAAAGTTGGAAAATCTGCTGCCATTATACAGGGCTTTGGTGAGAACGCATTTAGATTACTGTGTGCTTTGCTTACCATGGTAAGAATGGTTAACATGATATTGACTGCCAAATTTATTCAAAACAAACATTTGTTCTTTTTTCTTCAAATAAAATGGAGAATGGACACTTTACTTTTGAAACAGAATGGAGTTGAGACGTCAGGTAACTTTCTTTTCCTTTTCTGTCAATATATAAAGAACTACACAAGGATCTGGAGGACAGCCAGTGTGCCTGGTCAAAACATTAAGAGGTAAATGATCTTTTAGAATATTTCGGTGAGAAAGCATTAAGATACAACAAACCTTTCCTGTGGATTAGTAACTGCTATTATCCAAAAAGTTAAGTACAAACCAGACCCGAAATATTAACTCTGATTTCTCTTCACAGATGCTGCCAGACCTGCTGAGCATTTCCAGCAACTTCTGTTTTTGTTTTTGATTTTCAGAATCCACAGCTCTTTTGTCTTTTTACAACCTCTTTCACAATGGAGTCTCAGATATCTTGGCTTTGGAGTGAAATTCCAAAAAATGAGAATGTGGAAAAATGTAAATGGATGAAAATCTGTAAATGGATGAAACTCAAACATCACTGTGTGTCAATATCCAAACTACCAAAATAGACATGTATGTGTGGGACCACCAGAGATGGGAGAGGTCCTCAATGAATATTTCTCCTCTATGTTTTCTGTGGAGAAAGACATGAAGTCTTGGGAACTTAGGGAAGTTAGTGGCGATACTTTGGAGACAGTCCATATCACAGGAGAGGTGTTGGAAGTATTAGAATGTATGAACGTGGAAAAATCTCCTGGTCCTGACCAGATATATCCAAGAACCCTGCAAGAGGCTAGAGAAGAAATTGCGGGGGCACTGGCTGATATATTTGCTCATCGTTAGCCACAGGTGAGTTCCCAGAAGACTGGAGGATAGCAAATGTTGTGCCCTTATTCAAGAAGGGCTGCAAACAAAAACTTGGGAATTACAGACTAAGCTTAACATCTGTGGTAGGTAAGTTACCTGAGAAGATTCTGAGGAATAAGATATACATGCATTTAGAAAGGCAGGGTTTGATTAGGAGTCGTCAGTATGGCTTTGTGCGTGGAAGATCATTCCTCACAAATTTGTTAGAGTTCTTTGATGAAGTGACCAGGAAGATTGATGAGGGCAGAGTGGTAGACGTAGTCTATATGGATTTCAGTAAGGCCTTTAAAAGGTTCCACATGGTAGGCTACTCTGGAAGATTAGATCACATGGGATCCAGGGAGAGTTTGTAAATTGGATACAAAATTGGCTTGATGGTAGGAAGCAGAGGGTAATACTGGAAGGATGCTTGTCTGACTGGAGGCCTGTGACTAGTGATGTGCCTCAGGGGTCGGTGCTGGACCCATTGCTGTTTGTTATCTATATCAATGATTGGGTGAGAATGTATAAGGCACGATTAGTAAGTTTGCGGATGACACTAAAATAGACAGTATCATGGACAGTGAGGAAGGTTATCAGAAATTGCAGCAGGATCTTCTTCAGCTGGAGAAGTGGGCCGAGCAATGGCAAATGGAGTTTAATATAGATCAGTGAGAGGTGTTGCATTTTGTAAAGTCAAAATTAAGGTAGGAGTTTCATGGTGAATGGTAGGGCCTTGAGGAGTGTAGTGGGACAGAGAGACCTTGGAGTTCAGCTGTACAGTTCTCTGAAAGTGGAGTCACAGGTAGACAGGGCAGTGAAGAAGGCTTTGGCACACTGGCCTTCATCAGTCAGGGCATTGAATGTAGAAGTTGGGAAGTTATGTTGCAGTTGTACAGGATGTTGCTGAGGTCGTACTTGGAGCATTTTGTTCAGTTTTGGTCATCTTGCTATAGGCAGGATGTTATTAAACTGGAAAAAATGCAGAAGAAATTTACAAGGATTTTGCCAGGACACAAGGACTGAGTTATAGGGAGAGGTTGGACAAACTAGGACATTTTTCTTTAGAGCATAGGAGACTGAGGGGGCATCTTATAGAAGTGTTTAAGATCATGAGAGGCATGGATAGGGTGAATGCGCTCAGTCTTTTTCCCGGGTTTGGGGAATCAAGGACTAGAGGGCATCAGTTTGAGGTAAGAGGGGAAAGAATTCTTGGGAACCTGAGGGACAACTTTTTTACACAGAGGGGGTATGCATATGGAATCACCTGCCAGCAGAAGGGGTTGAGGTGGGTACATTAACAACATTTAAAAGGCATTTGGACGAATACATAGGGAGAAAAGGTTTAGAAGGATATTGGGCAAGTGCAGGGAAATGGGGTTAGCGTGGATGTACATTTTGGTCGGCATGCACCCATTTGGACTGAAAGGCCTGTCTCCATGCTGTAGGACTCTATGATTCTTTGACTCTATGACCGGAGGCTACTTGTGAGAACAATCAATAACAGATACTACAGTAATTGACGAAAATTAGGTTCTGGATAAAGGATATTTAATCAGACACATTTTGGGCAGCAGTAGGCAAACAGAAACAAGAAATGTTTCAGATCAAAAAAAGAACAGGACCCTGCCTAAAATCCATCAGGAGGCAGAGAATTAGGCTTACCTTTACATATCACTTGGAGGAAGCAAATCAGATTTTCACTGTAAGGGTTTGACTGCATCTTGACTTAAACGAATTAATAAAAAGCTGCTGCTGCAAGTAATAAACTACCCTCCAGAAACCTCCACCCTTAATTTCTTCAGTGAATCAAAGGCGTGCAACATTTCAAGTTTTCATCTTCAAGGAAGTATTTGTCTTTTCTTGAGTTACAGCATCCAAGGATTTAAAACGCTTTTCTTTATTGAAACGTATCTACCTTTGGTTAATTGAGAGGTTGACAAACGGGGAACCATCTTACAACCTCTCCCCTGTCTATAACAGAGGTTATAATAGCATTAGAAGCAGTTCAGAAAAGGTTCACTTAAACGATGCCTGCAATGAGAGTTATAGGAGGAAATGCTGAGTGGGTTCGGCCTACACCCACTGGAAGTTAAATGAATGCGAGACAGAGCAGGCTCGAGAGGCCAAGTGGCCTACTTGTTCTTGTAATTCATATGCATTTTGTTGAAACAAATGATTCACAAGGGTCTTGACGGTACAGATGCTGAAAGGATGCCTCCCATTCTGCAAGAATCTAGAATTAGGTAACATACTTTAAAAAACTGGAGTCTCCCATTTCAGACTCAAGATGCTGAATGGCCTGTTCCTGCTCTTAATTTTTGTGTTCTAATGACAGTCAATGAATCCTTGCAATTGTTAGTTATACAGCAAAGGAATAACAAGCATATTTCAGACAATTCAGAAGTCACTGCAACTGTGCAGATTGGAAAGAAAAATGATATTAGTAGAATATGTAATAATTTGGGGTCAGTTAGCTAGACAGCTGGTTTACAATACAGAATGATGAAAATAGCCTGGGTTCATTTACTGCAGTAGCTGAGGTTACCAAGAAGGACTTTCCTTCTCAACCTGCCCCCTTTGCCTAAGGCATGGTGACCTTCAGATTAAATCAACACCAGTCGTCTCTCTCTTGCATTAGACAGCAGCCCTATGCTCTGTACTTTGCCTTTACCTTTTATGTACTGTATCAACCATAAATCAAGTCTCACTACTCCAGAGGTACTAATAATACCTCTGAGCAGGTTGATTAGAAAATATCAATATTCTAATGATTTGGACAAAAGATTACATAATTGCACACACACACACACACACACACACACTTACTGTCTAATACAGCAAGGACAAAATGTGGATGAGAATATCATGACTTACAAGATCCCCTGGAAAATTCTGCAACTTTATTCCTAACTACAATATGAGGGTATGTTCACAATAGAGATTGCTGTAATTCAAGTCTTACCCAAACTCTGCTGAGTGCAATTACAGACAAGCAATGAAGTCTCGTCAATTCAGTGATGTTACCATCTTGCATATAAACAAACAAAAGTTAAGTACACCTTCATCCCAGTGCCACAATTCCAGCTCCTGATTGCTATCCAGTGACCTCTGCTGTGCAGTGTACGTGTGCTTGCTAACTGAAGACAAAATCAGGCTGCAGAATATTTTATTCCACTGTCACACAGCCTGCCAGTGCTTATCAAATCAGCTTATACATGAACAATAGCCACTGGGCAAGGACCTGGAGGCTTGCAGACTGATATGCTTATTGTACAATCAATTCCTCAATATTGCATTCTGTTTCCTCTTCGATATATATCTGCATTTCTGTTCCCAACTTAGTTTGGTTCATTTTAGCACAAAGTTCTGTGAAAGTAACAATAATCTTTGAGACCTTACCTGGGCTATATTGTAGTTTTCCTCCTGATTGCTGAAGCAATTACAACTTCAGTGTGGAAGGTGAGTTCCAATAAGATGATGGTAGAAGCAAAGGGAGTGCTCCTGAGCAATGATGAAAGGTCATGAATCATGGCAGTTGACAAGACCCTTCAATAGCCACCTATGTAATCTTCTTTATCCTTAAAATTCCATTTCAATTTGCTGTTTTATGCACGTGTTTCCACACACAAGCTAGTTAAAGATGATTAACACCATCATTCAGTGGAAAACAGTCACCAGGGGTTATTATCACAATGTAAATCTGACAAAACAGCAACATTGTAAAAGATTCGCAAGTAGATGTCTAATTATCTACTTGGCCAGACTAGTGTCACAGGTAAACCTTATGGAAGAAAAGGTAATATAGAATGCAACTGGAAATAATGGACATCCTCACCACCAAATGGGCAATTGCAGTATTGACTGCTACCTGCAATAAGACAATAGTTCCAACTTTTATTCAAGTAACCTTTTTCCTCTGGAGTGATCAACTTCACATGTCTGAACATTCTTTTTTCCCCACAGATTACAGAACCTCTTAAAACTTTGTGTTTCAGGACAAAACTTACAAGCACAAATTGGCTGATTTGTAAATGTTTCTTTATGAGCACATTGTGAAAATATCTTTGCTCAAACTGATTGATGTATTTTTTTTCCAAACTAATCTTGGTATTCTTACTTTAAGAACGCTCTACTCTAGTGTGTTCCATTCATATCCAGTTTCCCATTAATTTCACAGCAGTAAACTAATCAATTGCACAAGTTTTGAATATGATTCCCTATTTGGATTCCTTATTTTGTATTCCTTATAGAAAGTCTCTTGGTCAAGTCTGATTCAATTAATTAGAAGTGGTGGGAACGTGGCTATGACATGCTGATAAGGTCATCACTTCACTCGAGAGGTGTAGCCTTTGCGACTGTTTTCGCATTGATTTTAATGAAAAGTGAAGTTCTGGCAACTTGATGCTAGTTGGTATTTCCAGGGGCTCCAGTGAGTGTACCGCTATGCCAGGTGGGAGCAAATACAATTAAAATCTGATTGAATTAATGTGAGCCTCAGCCTTGCAGAGGTACAATGCATTACCAGATGACATCAACCTAACACCAAGCTCTCAGTAGTTATTGTATTTACAAAATCAAGAATAGCACCTTTTTTTGATGGCATAGCTAAATCATCTGGCGACGCAGAGGCTATGTTGCCAGATTAGTAATCCAAAGGTGTGAGCTATAGCTCCAGAAACATGAGTTAAATGGCCTCTGGAAGAGTGTACACTTAATTAATAAATCTGGTACAAAAAGCTAATCATTAAATGCTAGATTGTTGGAACAAAACCTATCTACTTCACTAAAATCTTTCTGGGAGACCTTATGTGGTCTGACCTATATGTGACTCCAGACCTACCTAAATGGTTAAATCCTAAAGGCCCTGTGAATGGCCTACCAAGCAATTCTGTCCAAGGGCAATTAGGGATGGCCAATAAATGTTGGCCTTGGCATTGATGCTCATATTCCAACAAGTTTCTTTTTAAAAATACACAATCTGAGATTAGAGCAAGAGCAAAAGCCATAAGGAATGCAAAGTTTCAACCACTCTGACTTAATACAAATTTCCAAAGAACAGCCCCTACTTGTCAAACGTAGCATTTTCAATTTGTGCATCAGACATCTTTATGTCTCTCCATGAGAAGTGGAATTTCATTAATTACAGTGTGCTGTTGGCACATTGCAATCAAGCTTCTGAAATGTAATTAAATCAGACTGGTTCAAGAGTTTTTTTTTAAACCAAGAAAAGAAACAAAATAGGATTAGGGAACCATTTTTGAAGCAGGGAATATTTTCATTAGTGCCATCAATCTGCTACAATCATGTCACAACAAATGGATCCATTAACAAAATACAAGGGGATAAGAGCATGGTACAGTAAAAAAATTAAGAGAACAGTATACATACAGAACATTGTTCCCAGAACAATATTATAATAAGATTTTTTCTAAAGGGTTTTGGGAGTGCCTGCCCTGGGCATCAAGGCAGCACTTGATCAAGCACAGTACCAATGGACCATAGCAAAACTGGAGTCAACAGGACTCAGGGGCAAACCCCACTGCTGGTTGCAGTAATAGCTAGCACAAAGGAACATGGCTGTGGCTGCTGAAGGTCAATTAACACAGTCCCAGTCATTTCTGCCAAGGAGTTCCTCAGAGTAGTGTTGTTGGCTCAACCATCTTCAACTGCTTCAGTGATGGAGGGACGGTCAAAGCCAGGATGTTCGCTGATAATTGCACAATGTCCAGTGCCTTTCACAACTCCTCAGATACTGAAGCAGCACGTGTTCATGTACTGTAAATCCCAGACAGAATCCAGGCTCGGGCTGATAAGTGGTAAGTGACATCATGTCACAGAATTGTCAGGCAATGAACATCTCTGAGTGATGTGTAATAGCATTACCCCATTACTGAATCAGCCACTATCAACATCCATTGTTTGGAAGTTCACCTGGACCAGCTGGACTAACTCGATGTAGGGATATTGTTCTCCCTGTTTTAGTCCCCTCCCTTGTTTCCCCAACTTTTTGATTTTTGTTATTGTAACACTGCCTGTGGTGGATGTCAAGCTTTTTCAGTGTTATTGGAGCTGCCCCCATCCCAACAACTGGACATTATTCCATTAAACTCCTGATTTGTGCCTTGTAGATGCTGGAAAGGATTTTGAGAGACCAGGAGGTAAGTTACTCACCACAGAAATCCTACCTTTTGATTGTTCTTGTAGCTACACAGTATCTACACAGAAAATAAGAGCAAGAGTAGGCCATTCTGTCCATTGAGTGTACTATATTCAGTAATGATCATAACTGATGCTCTATTTTAATGCCATGTTACTGCTTTCTCCCCATACTCCTTGATCCCTTTAGTGTTTAGAAATCTAGTTTTTCTTAAATATATTCAATAACTGACGCCCCACACCATTCCCAATGGGTAATATAATAGAGAATTTCAAAGGGTTGTCACCCTTTAAGTGAAGAAATTTCACCTCATCTAGTCCTAACTGGTCAACTAGTATCCTGACACCATGACCCCCTTGTCCCCACTGTTTAACAAATCTAAATTCCAATGTTGAATTAGGCTGTAAAAGATTTGGAGAGAATCACAAGGGTTTTGGTTTAACAGAAACACCAGTTTCCATCTTTCCCTTCTGGATCCTTTCCCTGTCCAGAAGCTAAACCCCTCACTGGGGGAGAAGCCTGTTCCTTTCTTTTAAAAATTTAAAACAAAACAACTATCAATTAAACTAAACACACAATTAACAACAGTTATTGCCCACCAGGGGGAGTGTTATAATAATTAAAACAAAACCAAAACAGAGAGGAAACCAGGGAGGAAGCTAAATCAAAATGGAATCAGAAAGGGAAATAATGCACCCACAGGCCCCCACATGTTTCTGAAAGCTTCCAGGTGGACATTTCATGCTCCCTCTCTATGGATATCTGAGAATGATTGTGGCCACAGAAGAAGGAGAAGCAGTCGGGAATTACTATCTCTTCCATGGCCTGCTGCCTGGGCTTGTTGATGGTAACTGGAGCCAGGTCCAGGAGCAGACCCATGAGGAGGCCCTCTGCCCACCCCACTAAGTAATGTCAGGAATAGGAATACTTCAAATAGTCCACTGCTTCAAAAATCTGTACTTTCTTGCAGCAATTAGGAACTATCACAAAAATCTCTCTTTTTAATATGTATAAGCAAAGGCCACGTGAGGATTCAATAGCGATGTGCTTTCTCTTTCTTGGTCAGGCTGTGCTTCATCAGTCTCTGATGAAATTTACTGTGTTCCCTCCAGTTTGGTAATATCTGGCGTAGACTGGCATCTACTCAATTCCTTAAGATTCGGTACTCATCTTACGGCTGCCTGTCAGCACTCAGGATTGAGTCTATTTCTAAATAGCTGTTGTTGTTGATTTATTTCCCCCAAAAACCTTTGTTGTGAAAGTACAGATAATGTAGCTCCTACCTATCAACATTTTCTGTTTTTACTGCTGAACTGGTATTAGTAGCAACTTAAACCCACTCTAATCACCATACAATTAGTATTTTATTCTGGTAAATGGCTGAAGTTGCAGTACAATATGACATCTGCTATACCAACTTACACATTGAATCATTAGGTTACAATGTAATGAAATACTTCCTGCTTGGCCTTTAATGTTTGAACCTTTTGTAATCTTTGCCAACAGTATTTCTGTACTCCAGACAAAGAATGCCTAAACATTGCCAGCAGATTATTTCCTCATGTTAATTTTTCAGTCACCCTTGGCCGTCCCTCAATTCGAGGATGATTTTGACTGTAAAATTGCTATGGATCTTCATGTGACTGAATATGCTAATTCTCGACCCACAGAACTTTAAGGTGGGGCATGCCACAAGGTAGTTGGATCTGGAGTTCAAGATTTGCTGGCTTTGCTTGCCTTCTCTGCCACCATTCTGCCTCATATTAACATATTGTGACTTAAAACACAATGCAACCTGATAGACAAGGTGCTGCCATGTTGAACAGTTGGTAACAAGTTCCTGCCAGTCATTAATGTCAATTCCACTCAGCTTCAAAGAGTTGCCATGAAATGTTTCTTGGTCATTATGTGGAATGTTGACCAGATGCTGTTTCATTGGACTTTCTTTCATAGGGAATCTGCCAGAATGCTTGTGAAACTGACTTCAAGAGGAATACTAGCACTTATTCAATAGTCATCTCACTGAATTCAGAAAGATGCAGCAGAAGCCTTACTAATGGAAGTTCTCTACCACCATTGCATGTCACTGACAGACAGTCCAGGTCACACTGCAGTACACTAGGAAATTTTTTAACTTGCTTGGTAATTGTTGGCAAACATGCATTTCTGGTGTTAGAGTTAGGATTAGGGTGACTGTCCTGACCTGGTCTTGGATCTCCCAGTCAATGGTTGCCTTTTTAAGAGAGTTAACTACCAGACTTTGACAAGTACTCAACATTTTCCAGAGTCACTCACTCAACATATATGGGCAGTGCAATACTTGGCTGACCTGGTGTATTTTGTTTTGATTTGGCAATATTCAAGGACAGGCTGATTATCTTATATGTAGAACTGAAAGGAATGGAGAATTGTTTACAAATCTGTAACAGAGGGAACACAACACTACAGATGTATAAACACATGAATCAGGAGCAAGTGTAGGCTATTCAGGGCCTTGAGCCTGTTCCCCCATTCAACAAGATCATGGCTGATCCAAGTATAACCTCAAATCCACATTCCTTCCTACCCTGATAACACTTCAACCCCTTGCTTAGCTCTGCCTTAAAAATATTCAAGGACTCTGCAAACCCCACCTTCTCAGGTGACAAAGTTCCAAAGACTCGCCATACTCTGCCGAAAAGAAAACACATAATTTCTATTTTAAATTGGTCACACCTGATTTTTTTTTAACACTTATCTCTAGTTCTAGATTCTCCCATAGAAGACAACATTCTCTCAACATCTGTCATGACCCCTCAGGCTTTATTTGTTTCAATAAGACCCAAACTCAGGTACCTTATCCATCCTTTCTTCATAAGAAGTCCAACTCAGTCCAGGTATTAATCTAACCTTCTCCGAACTGCCTCCAAGACAATTACATGTCATAAATAAGATGACCAATGGCTTGCACTCTGTACCCTCAATATACTCACCCCAGTGCCCTGAACAACTGAAGCATAACCTCCCGACTTGCGTATTTAATTCACTTCACAATACAATAAAAAGTTGTCATAGCGTCATTAATTATGTGATGTACCTGCATGCTGACTTTCTGTGATTTATGGATTAGGACACCCAGACCCCTCTGCATCTTCTCACCATTTAGATAATATGCTCCTTTTTTATTCTTCCTGCCAAAGTAGACAACTTCATATTTCTCCCATAATACTTCAATTGTCACATCTTTGCTTACTCAATTAACTTATCAATATATTTTTGTAACCTTTGTGTGCCCTCTTCAGAACTTACTTTCCTGCTTATATTTGTGCCATCAGAAAATTTGGGAACCATACCTTCCATTCCTTTACTCAAGTTATTTCTATATAATTGTAAACAGTTTATGTCCCAGCACCTATCTCTGTGGCACACTACTCATTGCATCTTGCCAACCTGAAAAAGACCTATTTACACAAACCTTCTGCTTCCTGTTAGCCAGCCAAGTGTCTATTCATGCAATATGTTATTTTATTTTATTATATTTTTATTCTCTGCAATAGCCTTTGATGTGGCACTTTATTAAATGCCTTCTTAAATGCATCCATTGGTTCCCCTTTACCCATATCGGCAGTGGTTATCATGAATGTCCCACCTTCTCAACCCCAATCCTCACCTGAGGCATGGTGATCCTCAGGTTAAACTCACCACCAGTCATCTCTCTGTAATGAGAGAACAGCCATGTGGTCCTCTGGAACTATGGCAACTTGACCCAGAACACATGTTACCTTGTCAAATAACTCCAACAGATGGGTCAAACATGACTTCCCTGTCTGATTACCTTGAACTTCTCCAAATACCCTGTTATAACTCATTTGGTAATAGCTTCTAACATTTTCCCTGTCATCTGTAAAGTGTAGATTACATATATATAAGGGTGGACAGTATGTTTCTGGCATGGAGGACTGAGCCTAAAGTGTTTTCAATCTCGGCCATATTTACCACTGATAACCAGAGGCAATCTTTGATGACATGAACAGGGTGGTGGATTGTAAACTGAATAGGCTACCACACAGACCTGCTCAAACCCAGTCTAGTTTTTAATGACAACTGATTTAGGTTTCCCACGAATCAGTTATCAAATGCTGTGATAGCATAATGAAGCAGTCGTAGGATTGTGAATGAAGATGCAGAGTTCCAGAGAAACTTGTGGCTTTCAGAGGAATCTCTGACGTGATCTGAAATGGCAGTCAAGTTCAAAAAAATGGTGCAAGCAACAAAAGGAAATCTTAAGTAAAAACAGAAAGTGCTGGAGAAATACAGCAGGTCTGGTAGCATCACTAAAGAAAGAAACAGAGTTAATGCAATGATTCCAACATGGCTCTTCTTCAGAACTGATAGGAGCAGGAAAATGATCATTTTTATGCTGCTAACAGAGGGGAAGGAGGAGTAAGTGCAACAGATTGTGAGGGTGCCCAGAGGAAAAGACCAGGAAATCTTTACGTTCAGCAATCTGGCCAAAGCATTTGAATCATTAAATTACAAGGATTTGCAGATCGCACTTCAAAGTTTGGAGCTCCATTCTTCAGTGTTGTGGTGACAATTAAAATTATTTGTTATCATTAAGAGCATGGGCCCAGATTTTCTTGGCAAAGTAGCAGTGAGAGTCAAGTGATGCTCACCATTCTTTACCCAGAAACATTATAGCAACCGGCAAAGGTCAGATGATTGGTTAAATTTAAATGTCTAAAGGTTACGGGCTGGTATGTATTGTTAGCTTCACTGAAACAACATCTCTGCCTCACC
Organism: Rhincodon typus; assembly: GCF_021869965.1. Taxonomy (NCBI): domain Eukaryota; kingdom Metazoa; phylum Chordata; class Chondrichthyes; order Orectolobiformes; family Rhincodontidae; genus Rhincodon; species Rhincodon typus. Next base: position 25,790,486 of record NC_063353.1, on the reverse strand, counting down.
AATAAAAAGAACGATTTTCATACATTTAGCACATTTCATGACCACCAAATGTCTCAAAGCTCTGCACAGCCAATGAAGTATTTTGAAGTGTAGTGACCATTTTAGTGCAGGTGTTACAGCAAACAGTTTGCATGGAGTAAGTCCCATACTCAACAAAATAATAACAGACTAACATTTTTCTTTCTGTACTGTTTACTGAGCAATAAATTTTGGCCAGACGTCAAGAATAATTCCCATTCCATTCTTTAGTATTGAACGATGGAACCTTTTACATCCAGCCAAGAGGTCAGACAGCCTACATTTAACATCTAGATAGCATCTCCAACAGCGTAGGTCTCCATCAGTACTGCGCAGATCTGTCAACCATTAACTTTGTGCTCAAAATCCCAATCGGGACTCACATTCAGCACTTTAAACACCATGTCTTCTCATTTGCTTTATGTTTGGAGAATGAACTGAAATCAGAAGATACTGCTTTAAGCCATGTGGACTGTGAAAAGAGATGGCCAGAGTTTTAAAAATCACGTGTACTGGAATATATAATGTGTTTTGCTGGAATACTATGATGAGACTATGGCTTTTAGAGATGTATTTTGTCCTGGTTCTTTTTTATGAAGGTTTAGATTAGGTAACAAACATTCTGCTCAAAGGCAATCAAGTGAACAGCTTATGAGGCCTTGGGATTTTTTTAGAAGTTAGAACAATAGAAGTAGCCTGAAAAGGTGGGGCCAAGCTCCCTCAGAACCAGCATTTTCAGTTTTAGCTTCCAGCAGTTGCTGGATCTTGAAGCTGGATGTGAAAGCTCTTTTCCTCTCTCTGTTACATCTTCCACTGGGCTACACCTGTCAGCAATTCGATTACATCAACAAAAAACCTGGTGGATGGTGGGAACTGATCAAATTCTATCATTTAATTTTCAGACCATTGGCAAATAAGATTGTTTTCTCTTCTCATTTTTTAAAAATATCATTTTCACATATATCTTTGTTATCTTTTGTGTTATGTGAGTATGTCTGCTTTGAATCAGAAGGGGATACAGTTCTAATTCTGGATTATAGCTTTGACGTTAACTAGTTTTGCTACTTGTCTTTTATAAATCAGCTTCGTTTCTTTTTACCATAAATTAATTATTTTGAGTTCTTTAAAGAAGCCTGCTTTTAATCTGGATCACAGTACAAAAGGGAAACAATTGGCTATTTTGAAGATTGAGTCAAAACGTTGACATTGGTGACTTTATGGAGTGGTAGGGCTTAATTACCAGCACATTCCTCCCAGCACAATCAGCTCACATTTTCAGAAAGTTGCCATGTAAACAAATTAAGAAATTGCACATACTAGGGCCTGTCCATCTACTGGTAGACATCACAGGATACAAGTCCGGCTGATGGTGTTTTGCTGATAGCAGGAAAAAACTTCGTTTACTTCACCAATTATGGTGATATTATATTCACAACATTTCCTGCTGCTGACAAGTCACAGGCCTGAAAGAAGATTTTCCAAGAGGCTATAGTGGAGAGTGTAAGCGAGATGAAATCCTGATGCAGCACTGGAAAGCAGGTGCAAGACAAATGCTGACATTACATATCACTGTAAAATATGCCTGTGTTATTTGTTTCTAAAATTAGATAATCTCAGAATGTCTACCATCTGTTTACTGCTTATACAAGGAGCCTAAGATAATATATTAAACAGTTATTGGATGAGAGATCAAAATCCAGCAAATTCTTATGAAACTCTTGCCGTCTATGCTGCTGAAGAAAGATGTAGGCTTGAATTAGTGAGACAAATGCCACGGTTGCTTCTCAGGAGTATGAATGAAAGGAGAAGCAACTAAAAAAAAATTCTTTTGTCTATGGTCTGCCTCCAACCTGTGACACATTTTCCAGCCCAATAGGGGATGTAAAAGTGTAAGCATTTTCGCTGTGCTCTTTCATTTCCTTTAAATTTAATTTCAAATTTAAATAGAAAAAAAACTGTGCCACCAGATACATTTGGGAATGCAATTACCATGCCCAAAATCTACTGGTGTTGCTGCACTCTCTTATTCACACAGACAGGGTGTCTCTTAAAGTGAGACACAGTCCCTCAGTGGCAGCAGCGCAATACACTCAAAGTTTTTGTTATCGTGCCTGTAGAGACATCCCTTTCGAAAAGATGTTTTAATTCCCAGTAACCAACTGAAAGGAGTCAACACCAATATTTCAAGATGTAAGATTTCTACTGTAACAAACAAACAAGCATATTGATTAAACATTACATCATCGGCCACAAATAATCTAAACTACATAAAGGATGATTTGTAATGTTCCAACACAACCAATGACTCCACACTATATATATGTACATCACAGCACAATCTCCTCACTGTCTTTATTGGAAATAGTCCACAGCTACTCCAAGTTACAATAGAATCACACAATTTTACAGTACAGAGGAGGTCATTTGACTCATCATGTCCGTACTAGCTCCCAAAAGAGTTAAACCAGCTAGTTCCATTCTCCAGCCCTGATTCATAACAGTGACAGTCAAGAGGCACTTATCTCATCTTTCAGTAAATTTCCAAGCCAATCACCAGTAAGCAGTAAGTCCCATTCTGGTGATGTGTCCTTCAGGTTTCACTAGATGCAATCTTCCAGAATCTGTAGATTACCTCAGGATATTTCTCCCTAACTGTCCTCCCTCTTGCATTCTATCTGGTAGCTCATCTCTCTGCTGACTATACCAGGTACAGCTTTTGTCTCTTTGAAAACACAAGCTTTCAGAGCCTCACTACTCCTTCAGGTGTTAATGAGATGGTATTAAACACAGAATTTATAAGTAAAAGATCAAAGGGTCACACCACTGATGAGGATGTATTAAACAAACCTAAGATGTTGTCAAATCTTCAATCAGTTAGAAGGCTTTAATTGATTAATATGTATATGTAATTCCCCAAATTCCTTTTAAGTCACTGCCCTGAAAGAACTAAAGGTTTAATCAGTGTAAAGAAGAGGTGACATTTTAGGTCAGACAATGTATGTCAGGTGTGAGGACTTGTTTAGAATCTGTTTGTGTTTTGGTTTGGAGTCAGACTGGTTTTATTTCTAAAATAGGAATTTATAAAATACCACATTGACTGACTGTCTATAAATTGTGCGCTTTTTGTACAAAGTAGAATGTATCTGCAAATACAAATTCACCCCATAGATTCACATCCTCATCTGTGGAGTAATCCTTTGATCTTGTAGTTGGAAATTCTGTGTTTGATACCACCCCTCTCACTAATACCTGAAGAAGTAGCGAGGCTCCAAAAGCTTGTGTTTTCAAATAAACCTGTTTGACTATAACCTGATGTCATGTGATTTCTGACCTTGTCCATCCTAGTCCAACACCGACATCTCCACATCATGGCTTTTGTCTCTGTAAGACCTTTCTCTCACCCTTACCTTTCTAGCCAATCAATTTCAAGATAGAAAGTCTGTTCACAGTCAGCCCAGCTGCTCCTACTTTGTTTTCAGATACTAATATTTTTCACCTAGCTCCCAGAAACCTAAACCTATCACCATTCGCTGTCCACATGGTAACCGAGCCAGCCATCCCTGTTCTCAAGCAGATGTCAAAGAAGACCATATCACCAAATTCATTCTTCCATTTCGTTTTAAATTAGAAAGATGGGTTAAAACTATCTTTTAAAACCTCATATTCATAACAGTTCATTATAACCTCAGCTGACTCACCATGTTATATGCAAAGAGAGCTGCACTGTCAAGCAGGCTATTCTTCAATCAGATATCAAAACAAGACCCTTTCGTCCTTTCTGATGCTTCCAGTGGAACTAACAATCCCACAGCATTACTTAAAGCCAGGGAAGGTATTCTCTTGGCTTGTAGCCAACATTTATCGCTTAGTCAAACCACTGGAATGGTTCAAACAAGAAGATAGAATAGAAAAGAGAATAGAATAGATCATTTATTGTCACTTGTATTTTTTACAAAAAAAAAGTGAGAAATGTAAGTCACCATACAACACACCCCATATTAATAACAGAAGGCATAGATAAGAAAGAAAAATTAAAAATTACAAGAAAGTCCATCTTAGTTCAATTCATGGCTCCTGGGTTCGGGGAAAGACAGTACTGCCGCAAGACCACCAATCTGGGCCGCTAGAATACCGGGCCGCTGGAATACCGGGCCGCTGGAATACCGGGCCGCTGGAATTCCAGGCCGCTGGAATTCCCAGCCGCTGGAATACCGGGCCGCTGGAATTCCGGGCCAGAAGTCACCACCGAAGCAGGCCATCTGCACCAGGCTACTGGAATCCCAGCTCACAAGTTGTAAGCAAGACGGTTAAACTTTTGGTGTTCACAGAAAAAAGTGAGTTTGGATACTGGGCAGTAGTTTGCAATGATAGGTCAGGAGAGGAGTTTCTGAGGAGGGGTTAATGTTCCTAGGTTTGAAAGGATGGAGAAAAAGGAAGGCCAGAAAACAACATTGGGTAGTCATAAGTTCAGTGGCAATTTGATAGATGGTAGTCCTGGCTCAGTGGTAGAATTCCTGCCTCTAAGTCAAAATGTTATTTTTCCACTCCCCTTTCAGAAACTTGACACAAAATCAAAGCCACCACTTTAGTGGAATTTAAAGGAATGTTCCACTGTCAGAGCTATCATCTTTTTGATGATGTTAAGCTGAAGTCCAGTCAACTCTCTCAAGTAAAAGATTCCAGAGAGGAGTGTTCCTCAGTGCCCTGGCCAAAACAATTTCTGTCATTAATATAATTAAAACAGACAATCAAGTTGTTGTCTGTGGAATAAATTGTTTGAGTGCAAATTGGCTGCCCTGCTTTCTAGATCACAACAGTGGTTTCCCTTCAAAAGTGCTTCAGTGGATTTGAACATTATGACACCACCTTCTCAAGGGCCGTTAGGGATGGGCAATAAATGTTGCTGGTCATATCTCAAGAACTAATATGTAAAAGGTTTGTAAAAGGACTATATGAATACATTTTTAAATAGCATTGAGCAAACTGCTGGTGGGTTTCAGCTGTATCATAACAGGGGCATAGTTCATCGTTCAAAAATGAGTTGACATTGACGCCAATTGTTAATAATTTCCCAACAAACCTCCATTTATTACATCAAAATAATTAATGCTCTAGTGTCAATTTTTACATTAGATTCTACTCCAATGATTTGTGAAGCCCTGGTGGTAAGAGTAGTCAATACAATAGGTACAAAAATGAACAAAACTACCCCTTTATGTTTATGAAGATGATATGTCACCCAAAGCGACACAGATCTCAGTTTGTGGCTTAGCTCTCACTGCTCATGAAATCATCCAAAAGCATCAATCAGATCATTTGCTCATAATCACTCTCAGGATCCATTGTTCTGTGTCTTGGGGGATGAGCGCCTAATTAAACAACCACCAAAACTGATCCAAAGCCTGACTATAAAAAGGTACAAATTACTTAATTAACACTTCATGTATGTGAAATGACTGGGTGAAATAACTTGGAAGCAATAAGGAACAGCTGCAGTAAACTTAAATTAGTTGTTATGCTGCATCAAAGAAGAAGAGAGACCTTTTATTTAGAAAAGCCTGTCTTTTCCATTGGAGTGTGAAAGTTCCACACACAAATTAAGAACACTTGTATTCATTTGCAGGGTTGTACTGGGGTCGTTGCAGATGATGTTCACTAACCATCCTAATGTATGTAGAAAACATCTATTCTTGCTAATTGTGCAGTTAATAATCCAGTTAACTCATCAATTGTATTCACTTATCAGAAGAGTTCTGTGATGGAGAATGTAACCAATTTCCATTGGGAGGGTGGACATGTAGTAAAAATGTAAAGGCTGTTCATGTAGGAAAATGATCCAAACATTCTCTCAGCAGAGTGGCTTTTATGTATTCCTTATTTCAATATAATTTCTCAATGTGTAAAATCTTTTTGTCAGACAGGGGTGAATTTCCTGTCTCTCTTCCCTTTCCAACAGCTGCTACTTAAAGATGCATGGCTGCGTTACTTTCTTGACACCCAAACAGCCCTGATGAATGTGACAAATATTCCATTGATGCCACAACTCCACTTAGCTACAACGAGTATCAAGATAAAAGCTCTTTGTTACCTCTGCTTTTATACTGTCATCTCATGCTTAAATTCCTCAATTGCAGTGGAAAATATAATCAATCTCAGTTGTGCTAATCACAATAGGAGACAGTGACTGTGTAAACATGAATGAAAATGAGGTGTAACTTACGCGGAATACATGCACTGAATTGGAATTTAGAGCAAAATAGAACTCAGTAGTCAGATTAAAAGTGTTGTTTATGCCTTCAATAGTAAATCAATCATGAACCCCCTTATCAGAGTCATAAAGAGGCATACAATGTGTTATATGAAAAAATTGCGTTTTAAAGTTTTCCATTGATGAGAAAATAAAAATGCATATCATATCAAATCCATAATACATCGTGCCTTCTGGAGCTGAGGTGATCATTTAGTTGAGATTCCCTCTTAAAAGATAACCCATGAATTCTCCACAGAAGACTGGCCCATTACTTGTCAATTACAGTGATATTCAAGATTTTCACTTCAGTCAATTACAATCATCTGGAATTACAAGCAAATTTTTAACAAGGGGTTTGGCATTGATCCCTGAAGCTGTTTTGATGGACAGGAACTGACAGACAAATATGTCACTTATAGAAATCATTCAACAAATGCAATTTTATCTTTATGATTATTTTGATGAAGAGTTATTCTAAACATTCCATTTTGTCTGATGAAGGACCCAAAACATTGACTGCCTTCTTTCCACAGATGCTACTCGACCTGCTGAGTTTCCCCAGCAATTTCAGTTGTTATTTCAGATTTCCAGCATCTGCAACTCCTTGGTTTATCCCAATTTTCTTCAGCAGTTTGAATCAGTATTAGAATCTGTAAGAGTTTATCCCTCTTCATTGAAAATCAATTGAAAAGGATATGAATACATCTGAGGGAGATGCTGAGAACTTGCAGCTGCAGTGAACTTTATGCCCTGACAGAATAGCAAAGGTAGGACTTGATTTAAATTAGACATTTTCAAGTTCTGAATGACATGATTAAAATACATTCTCTAATTTCTTGTTGCAGCCTGGTAAAAACAGAATGGGCCAAAATTTACTGTAAATGACAAACGAACACCACCACCAAGAATTAGACTTTGTTGACCAGTTAATTGCCAAAATATTTTTCGCGTTAAATTGCTATGATTCAAAGATGAAAACAACACAGAGCCTTTAGCCGGGCATCTGTTTGAGATTTCATGATTGTAAACTGAACAGTACAGAGTCTGAATGTGAAGGTCGTGCTGGTTAGTGGGTAATACCCCTAGTTATGGAACTTCTCAGGAACCCTGGGTTCAAGTCCTACTTCAGGATATGACAACTACAAAAGAAGAATTCAAAGCATGTCAAACATGTTGCGTATCAGCCAGTAAATACTTCTGATTCACTTGATGCCAAGTAGTAAGAACAGGCCTGTTTCCTCGTCAGCTATTCTGCAGAAAGCAATAGCAAATCATTGCAGTACTTTGTCAAGTCTATGATTGCCAATGTTCACTTAGTGTTTGGTACCTGAACAGAGACAGAGAAAAAGACTCTGCACCAGACATGTACGAACATAGAAACAGAAGCAACAGCAGATCCTACATCCTGTTGAGTCTGCTCCACCATTCAGCACAATCAAAGGAATGAAATAAGTCACTCAGCACATCGAACCTGCCCCACCATTCAATATGACTATGGCTGATCGAACACTTCAATGTCTTTTAACCATTCCATTCCCCTAATGTTTTTTTTGTGACTGGTGACAAGAAAGCTATCAATCTCTGCGTTGAACATAGTCAAAGATTGAGCCTCCATAGCAGTCTGTGGTAGAGAATCCCAATGATTCACTACCCTCTGAGCAAAAAAAAATCTCTCCTCATCTTGGACCTCGGAGGCATCCCTTTTATTTTTAAATTGTGCCCTCTAGTTCTAGTATTCCCAACCAGGGGAAACATCTTACCTGCATCTACCCTGCCTGTCCCTTTAATTATTTTGTAAGTTTCAATGAGATTACCTCTTATTCTTCGAAACTGTTAAGAATACAGGCCCAGTTCGCCCAATCTCTCCATAGGATGGCCTTACCATCCCAGAAACAAGTCTAGAGAACCTTCACTGCACTCCCTCTGTGGGAATAATATCTTTCCCGAGATAAGAAATCAAAATTGTACATAATATTCAAGGTATGGTCTAATCAAGCTCCTGTATAACTGAAGCAAGACTTCACTACTCCTGTACTGAAATCCTCTTGCAATAAAGGCTAACATTCCATTCGCCTTCCTAATAGCTTGCTGCATCTGCGTATTAACCTTCAATAACTTATTGACCAGGATATCTGAGTGTTATGGAGCAGGGGAGGTTAAATAAAAGGAATCCCTGATACTCACTTTATAAGTAACAAGTAAAAATTTATTTGTTTAACCCTAACAGTGAATAAATTAACAGAATTACGAACAAACTGAACAATTCCCGCCATCTCCTAAATATTCCCTAAATGAATAAAATTCTACTGGTATGCTATTCCAATAAACACAAGTCCCACTTAAATAACCCAAGTAGTAAGGTCTTCCGGAATGCTTTGCCTTCTCCGCTGTCTCTCCAGCCTTTTTTCTACTGAGCCTGCTGTCAGTTTTCTCTGCAATTTATTCTGTGAGGACTCTTAGCGAGAAGTGCTGTGGTACCTTTTATGGTGCTTTTTTTAAAGAGCTTAGTGATTCCTTTTGAAAGCCCAATGTTTATTTCTGAGATGGCGGCTCACTGTCACACTGATTTCCAAAAACCCTCTCCTTATATACCTTCGATGACATATCAATTTTCTTACAATAGCATTGGCCTGAGGTTGTCAAAACCATCAGATTTAAATTAATTGGTTTTTAATCGCTAAGTGTTTGGTTTAAATTAATTGGCTGATTCCAGTTCTTTGTGCCAAAATATCAAAACACACCTAAGGTTTCCAATCACACAGCCAATTGATACATGTTTCAATTTTTAGAACTGTCTGTAATCTGCAGCTACTTACAGACACATTTTCTGTGTAAATCTCTAAGCTTACAAAAGCATTCTATCTCTTCAAGGGGACACACACTGTTCTTCTTTAACAAATTCTAGCTTCCTGCCTTCCAATTCACGATTGTTTTACACACCTGTGTACAATGGGTCTTCTTGCACATCGACACTTCCCAACCTCTCACCATTTAAGGAAAAGAGTGCAGATCTGTTTCTCCTACCAAACAACCTCACATATTTCCACATTATATTCCTTCTGCTGTGTTCTTGCCCATTCAAAGCCGGCACGAAACTGCTTTATATTTTCCTCACAACACACATTTCTACTCTTTGCATCATCTGTAAATTTGTGAATATTGCTTTTGGTCCCCAAATCCGAATCATCGATATTTCTTGTGAACGTCTGGGTCACAAGTACTGAACCTTGCAGTACCCCACTGGTCACAGCTGCCAATGTGAGAAAGACCTATTCATTCTTAGTCTTTGTTTTCTGTCCATTTGATAATCATTAATCCATGTCATTACATTACCTCCTTTCCAATATGCTTTAATTTGTCTAACCAGCCTCCTGTGGGGGTCATTACCAGAAGCTATCTGAAAATCCAAGTGTACTGCATCTGTTGGCTCTCCTTTATCAATTTTATTGGTAAAATCATCTAAAATCTTCACCAACTTCATCAAACGCTATTTCCCATTTAGAAATCCACGTTGACAATACCCAGTGGAGCTGAGGTGGAGATGGTCAATAGCGTAAAGTTCCTAGGAGTGATGAGCACCAACGATCTGTCCTGTACCACCCACGTTGATGCGACAGTCATGAAGGCACAACAACACCATTTCTTCCTCAGGAATGTAAGGAAATTCAGCATGTCCATACGGACTCTCCCGAAATTCTAAAGATACACCATAGAAAGCATTCTATCTGAATGCATCACAGATTGATATGACAACTGCTCTACCTAGCACCGTAAAGAAAACTACAGAAAGTTCTGAACACAGCCTAGTCCATCACGCAAGCCAACCTTCCATCCATTGACTCAGTTTACACTTCCCGATACCTTGGAAAGGCTGCTAAAGACCCCTCCTGCCCCAGTTATAATCTCTTCCAAACTCTTTCGTCAGGCCAAAGATACAAAAGTGTAAACACACATACCAACAGATTCAAGAATAGCTTCTTCCCTGCTGTTACTAGACTGGACCGCTCAAATTTCAAATCTAATGTTGATCTTGCTTTTGCGAACATTCTTTGCAGCTATAATTTTGTATTCCTCACTCTATTCAATTACCCTTTGATCTTTGTATGGTATGATCTGCCCATATTGCATGCAAAACAAAACTTTCCACTGTACCTATGTACATGTAACAATAATAAATCAAATCAATCAGAACATTATCAACCAGAAGTCTATTTATCCAACCTTTGTAATAGATTCTAGCATTTACAATGGAATGCCATTTGCTCACTTCCAATCTTCAAGAATCATTCCAGAATCTATGGTATTTTGGAAGATAATCATCAATGCATAGATTATCTCTACAGCAATCTCCTTCAACACTCCAGGATGTAGTCTATCAGGTTCTGTGGATTTATCAACCTTCAGCTCCACTACTTCTTCCAGTACAATCACATAGTCCCTATAGTGTGGAAGCAGGCCATTCAGCCCATCAAGACAACACTGACCCTCTGAAGAGCTTCCCATCCAGACCCACCCCTCCACCCTATCCCTGTAACCCCGCATTTCCCATGGCCAATCAACCTAACCTGCACATCTTTGGACTGTTAAAGGAAACTGGAGCACCTGAAGGAAACCCATGCAGGCACACAATCTTCTTAGCTAATTTCAATCAACTCTTCATTCTGCCTAGCAACTTGGATTTCTACTTCAAGGAGATTTCTTGTATCTTTCTCAGTGAAAACAGACACAAAGTAATCATTTAGTTTCTCTGCTATTTCTTCGTTCTCAATTGTAAATTCTTCAGACTGTGTCTATAATGCATCAACATTCATTTCAGCCAAACTTTTCCTTTTTACTTAGCTATTGAAGCTTTTATAGTCCATCATCAAAATGGTCTACAAAAGCTTCAAAAGCGACGTAAAAAGGAAAAGTTTAGCTGAAACAAATGTTGGTACATTATAGGCACAGTCAGGAGAATAGTAGTGTGCTGCCCAACATTCAGATCCTCCCCATTTATGTGGACAGCATCTTGGCTCTGCCTGCCCTGAACAGCTGACTGACCGTATCCAAGCCCCTGCGCTAGTTTCGGAGGCTGCCCTTGACTTATTGTGCTGTGACCGCCTGACTGAACATTATCTCGGTTGACTTGATTTAGGATTGTTGAAACAATGATAAGCTTCATGCCTTTGTGTCTGTGCCAAATGGCAAGGTTAGACAGCAGTACTGTGAGCACGTATCTCTGGCTGAAGGACAAGGCACAAAAAGGGATGGAAAGGCTGTGTTCATCCAGGGAGGGTCAAAGTGAGTGAGCACTAAGAGAGAAAGCAATCAGCTCGGGGATGCAGCTTCCTGCTCCAGTGCATAAGCTTGGTGCATGTCCCTGAGCACAAAGTGTCCTTGTTGTAGCAATACAATGATGATTGCCACTGCAGCCCAAGGTGCAGCACTGAATGAGACTGAAAGTGGATCAGAGGTATGCCATGAGAATTCTTAGAGGCTGGCACATATCAGATGTCAGTGTCCGTGGGCATGAGGTGCATGTGATCTGTAGCTATGGATCGTGCCCTGAGATGTTAATGAATAGTGTCCAACATGGACAAGTCCTGCGCATAGATAGGATCTGCTCAGATGAGGAGGAAAGCAATGGACACCTGAAGGTTTTGAAGGACACCCTGGTAAGAATGGGATACGATGCTCAACTCATCGATCGCCAGTTCCGACATGCCACAGCAAAAAACTGCAATGACCTCCTCAGAACACAGGCACAGGATACGACCAATAGAATATCCTTTGTCATCCAGTACTTCTCCGGAGTGGAGAACTATGCCACGTTCTTCGCAGCCTTCAATATGTCATTGATAATGATGAGTATCTTGCTAAGATCTTCCTTACACATCCACTTCTTGCCTTCAAACAACTGCTAAACTTTAAACAGACCATTGTTCACAGCCAACTACCCAGCCTTCAGGACAACATCGACCACGACACTATACAACCTGTCATGGCAACCTCTGCAAGACATATTAGATCTTCGACATGGGTACTACCATCACGTGTGGGAACACCACCCACCATGTGCATGGCAGATACTCATGTGACTCTGCCAATGTTGTCTATCTCATACGCTGCAGGCAAGGATGCCCCAAGGCTTGGTATTCTGGCGAGACCATGCAGACACTACGACAACTGATGAATGGACGCCACACAACAATCGTTAGACAGGAATGTTCCCTCCCACTCAAGGGCATTCAGCCTCCAATCTTTGGGTAAGAGTCCTCCAAGGCTGACTTCAAGATATACAACAATGCAGAATCGCCAAGTTCTCTACCCATGAAGACGGTCTCAACCATGATCTAGGATTTACATCGTGCTACATGTGACGGCACCACTCCGTTCTGTACCTATTAAATCTTCCTTACTTTCCTGTTTTGACAGCATCACCTTGATAAATTGTTATGATCTCACCAACTTAATTAGTTTGTACAGTTTTGAATTACTTATTACTTTGGTTAGACTCTTGGCATGCGACTCTTATACTATGATGTTATTTCAGTCATTTAGTTTGTCTCCAGTACCACCTTATTTTTAATTTTTTGTAATCATCTCTCTTCCTCATTTAATCGGATATTAGGTCCTCCCTTCACTGCTTATTCACTTGTTGACATTTTACTCACTGTCTAACACTCTTGGTCACCTGCAGAGACTTATCATCTAACACTCCATTCACACCAGTCATATGATCTTTTGATCTCTCTGCCCTTGATCTCTCTGCCTATCAACTCTGGGTCAGTGTGCTCTGCTTTCTCACTGCACCTGACGAAGAGGCTGTGCTCCGAAAGCTTGTGTGTTTTCAAACAAACCTGTTGGATTATAACGTGGTATCATGTGACTTCTGACTTTGTCCACCCCAGTCCAACACCAGCACCTCCACATCTGAGCTCCAATGTCCCACCTCCTACCCTATCTCATTTCAAGGTGGCAATGAAAATAAGTCAACAGGCATCACACATTCTGCATTTTCTGTAAAGAGTGAAAGGCACGGGCAGCTCTGAAGATTCTGTAATATTATGACATAAAACCAAATTGTTACAATCACTGCAGAGACCAAGAACTTTCAAAAAGGAATCTGAACTTCCAGTTAATGCTGGAAGTATGACATCACAAATTCACATTTTAAAACTTGACTGTAACAAATGTCTAAAACAAACATGATTGATAAAGGCTAAGGGCAGAATCTCCCCAGGCCCTGAATAACGCGGGCTATGCTGAGGAATCTGGGAGGATCGCTGGAGATATCGAACAAGGCTTTTCTTGATAACAAGACCGAAAAGTTGCATTTTCCAATAAAATACTGGGTATCCTGTTGAGATTCTTACTAGTGAGGGGCGAGAGGCCTATTAACTTGGATTTTAGTTCATAATTGCCCTCATTATTACTTAATCATTAATAGACACTCTTCTGCTCTGCCAATCCCCAGTTAGACACTGAACTCCAAGTATTCCTGACATGAAATTTATAGTGGGTACCTGGTGACTGCAGCTCACCAGTGGGCAGGTGAAGACTTAGATAGATGGGTTGTGTTGGAACTTGGGGAAGTACAAATCCCATGGAGTCGATGGGGTGGGCTACCAAGAAGGGGCTGATTATGTTTAAGGGCTTCACCAAGACATACAGGCTGAGGCCGAGACTTATTGATGGCCCAGACATGCTGAATGTGTCCTGCCCAGCGGCCTGCCCAGAAGGTGGCAATGTAGGGTGGAGGTGAAAAGTCTAGGGGCCACTGGAGTGTCCTGATAGGAGACTTCTGGAGGGCCTATGTGTGGTTCCTCCTCTGGCTGGGTGCCCAATGGCACTGCCCTGTCTCGTTGTCTCCTTCCTGCACTGATGGGCATGAAAGAAGGTACCAATTTTCTTTTGTATGCCAGGTCTGGGGCAATCATTTGCAACCGTGCAGGGCAACTGTGGATTGCCAGTGCTTGACCTAATATGCACTTGTCTTTTAAATACAGGGCCTGTGCCAGGGTTGACAGTACATCCCAGAATATTCTGGCAATGGTGAGTACTACAAGCTAAGACAAGTGGGAGAATCAAGTAAGCGGGGGTGCAGGAGGTTGGCAGAGGGCCATAAGGCCACAGGAGTTAATTAATGAGCATGGGGAGGCGATGGCCTAGAGCTGTTATCTCTGGACTGTTAATCCAGAGACCCAGATAATGTTCTGGGGACCCGGGTTTGAATCCCACCACGGCTGATGGCGGAATTTGAATTCAATAAATATCTGGAATTAAGAGTCTAATGATGACCATTGCTGATTGTTGGGAAAAACCCATCTGGTTCACTAATGTCCTTTAGGGAAGGAAACTGCCATCCTTACCTGGTCTGGCCTACATGTGACTCCACACCAACAGCAATGTGGTTGACTTTTAGCTGCCCTCTAGGCAATAAATGCTGCCTAGCCAGTGACATCCTCATCCCATGAATGAATAAAGGGAAAAAAAATGAGATCAGCATGCAAGAAAACCTGGCAGGCCTCACAGCAAGAAACTCTTCATGAAACACAAAGGAAATCGCACTTAGCCAAAACAAAGAGGATTCAGCCCAAATATCTTTTTTAGCAACAGGCTTTAATCTATAGAAAGTGAAGTTTTCCTTGTACATTTTATCCCTATTACTGTCCTTAGTCACTCCCAGGTCCCACTTCATTCCATATCCTTGTTTCACTGAGTTTTAACCTCAAATGGCTACCTCCAACCACTTTCCTCAGTTTACAGAAAGTTTCTTAAAACCACCACCAGCATAAAACCTTCTGCTCATTCCAGGATTGAATCTTGAGATTACAGCAAGATGCATCTCTTCAAATGGCCACTGTCTTCATTGGCTACAAAGTCAAGCAGCCTCCTCTCTCCACTGACAACACAGAATCTCTGTTTTCTGATGAAGGGTCTAGGCCCGAAACGTCAGCCTTCCTGCTCCTATGATGCTGCTTGGCCTGCTGTGTTCATCCAGCTCTGCACCTTGTTATCTCAGATTCTCCAGCATCTGCAGTTCCTACTATCTCTGACAGAATCTCTGTTGTCTGCCTGATATTCAGGGAGGTCTATAACCTTGCCTCAAAAATAATTTCCTCTGCCCTTTTCCCCATAGCAAGATGAATTAAATTATTATTACATTCAGGTAGAAATGCTAATCAACTATCCTTGATCCTCACTCCCATTAATCTTAGAAAGAAATGGACAGTTTACAGGACAATTGTTCACAACCTAATACCAGCAACACTTTTCTATGGCTTTGGGAGACTTAATGCTCACTCACTAGAAACTTGGAGACTGCACACAAAGTCTCAGTGTAAATAATTTGCATTTTCTTTCCCAGTAAAACAACCTGAACGTTCCTTCAATCTCCTGTTTTAGGAAGGATATTTATTATTAAACTAGAGAGGGTTCAGAAGAGATTTATCAGGATGTTGCTGGAAATGGAAGGTTTAAGTTATAAGGAAAGGATGGACAGGCTGGGACTTTTTCCACTGGAACTTAGGAAATTGAGAAGTGACCTTACAGGGATTTATAAAATAATGAGGAGTATAGATAAGGTGAATGGCAGGTGTCTTTTCCCTAGGGTTGGGGATTTCAAGACTAAGAGGGATATTTTTAAGGTGAGAGAAGAAAAACTTAAAATAGACATGAGAAACTTTTTTTTAAACGGAGAGTGTTTAGTATGTGGAATGAACTGCCAGAGAAAGTGGTGGATGTGCCTACAGTTAAATGAATAGGCAATGTTTGGAGGGATATGGACCAGGCTCAGGCAGATGGGACTAGTTCAATTTCGGATTGTGCTTGGCATGGACTGGTTGGACCGGAAGGTTTGTTTCTGTGCTGTGTGACTGTATGACTCTATGATTCCAACAATCAAACCCCCTTCATACCCTGTAAGCTTAAATAATTGCAAACTTGGTAAATATCTTTTCAATATTACACCAAATCTCTTGTATAACTTAAGTGGTCCATGTTTGAGACCTTTAAAATTGATTCATTCGTGAACACCACCTGATCACCACCATGGCATGTACTGTAGGAATCTACCTGCTTCTAAACTTTGCTTTCACTTTTCACCGTGATGTTGCAGATTGTTTGTAAATGACGAACAAGTTACTGTAAATATTTATTTTTATAAAGGGAGACGGTGTATAAAGCAGAAGCAGAAAGCAAATTCAAGAGAGTTAATCCCTTGTCTTAAAGGCTTACTAGAAATCCAAAATACCATTTCCAGTTTCTAAATTGCTTCAAAATCAAAGGTCATTATTTTTAGTAGACAATGCTGTACCACAAAATTAGCTCTAAGAATTAAATTTCAGTTATACTGAAATTTTTACCATGAAATGTAGTTGAGCATTATAGGTTTATCACGTTGTTTTGAAACGTACCTCTTGAGCAAACCACAAAATTCAATTGCATTCATACATTACATTGTAATGGTACTTTTAAACCCCAAGTTATTAAATACTGTCTACAGAATGTTCAAAACTTATGAGCTTTGGTCGCACTGTTCATTTATCATTCATACTTTAGAACAGCTTACTTCATAGATTTTTATGTAAAAGTCAAATTTGCATATGACTGCTGTACAAAATGTTCTCTAAATTCAATTAATTTCTTTGCTGCTGATCATTTGGAACATTACTCCTGGTCACAGAAAACATAACACAGTCCATTCTCGCACACCAGTGGCCTTTGGCTAATCTTTCTGTCACCCGATTTAATGGATCTTTATAAATAATTCAGTTTTTAATTATACGACAAGCTTGCGATCCAGGGAAGAACGTACAGCCACAAGCCATGCAATGCCAATTGATCTAGATTCATACCATAGAATGATGCAAACACCAGAGAAAGATATCCAGCCCATCACACTGTTTGAAAGTACAACTCAGTAGTGTCATTCCCCTGGTCTTTACCCTAGCTTTCCTCGTTAACTGTCAATCTGTCAATTAAACTACTTCTGAAATCTTTCATGCAACAGAAAATATTGCACTTTGAAGAGAAATTTGAAGCTCCAAATTTCATATGTCGCATTAGCACATCAAGATCTACATACAATGGTCAACTTGAGCAGCTGGATACCAAACAATGTCACATGACATTATGGACACCACCATTTGAGACACAAGTATTTTTCAAGCATGCAAGGAAGCAATAGAGGGTTATGATAATATGATTTGATGAAGAAGATGGAATTAAACTTGAGTAGAGCACAATTGCTGGTATGGACTGATCAAATAGATGGCCCTGTTTCTCAGCTCTATATTCTTTGTAAAGCAATGTAAGATTATTATTTCACCTAAAGCATGTTATTTAAATAATATTCCATGCAGAGAAATGTGAGGTGATATATCTTGGTAGAAAGAATATGCAGATACAGTATAACGTAAAGAGTAGTTCAATCAAGGGTGAGCAGGAGCAGAGAGACTTGGGATTATATGTGCACGTCATTAAGCGTAGCAGGGTAAGTAACATAAAAACATAAAAAATAGGTGCAAGAGTTGGCTATATGGCCCTTCAAGCCTGCTCCACCCTGCTCCTCAGTTGGCTGATCATCCAACTCAGTACCCACTTCCCACATTCTCTCCATACCCCTTTGATCCTTTTAACCCTGTATCCAACTCCTTCTTGAAAACATTCAATGTTCTGAACTCCACCGCTTTCTGTAGCAGAGAATTCTACAGGCTTACCAGTCTCTGGGTGAGGAAATTTCTCCTCATCACAGATGTCTGCACTGTAGATCAAGCAGTGAAGCATTCAGTCTCCTAGGTTTTATTAATAGGGGCACAGAGCACAGGAGCAAGGAGGTTATGCTGAATTTGCATCAGACACTAGTTAGACCTCAGCTGGAGTATTGAGCACAGTTCTGGCATGACAATTTAGGAAGCATGTAAACGCAATGGAGAAACTGCAGAAGAGGTTTGCAAGAATGGCTCCAGGGATGAGGGTTTTGGTCTTATGCATTAAAGCATCTAATAATTAATGTGTAAGCATTTCCAGGGTCATTATTTCAAAACAGTGTGTGTCAGAGAGCAGCTGACTAAGAACCTCCTGATATGATCACGGGAATTTCTTTGCGTTATGAAAGTTTTATGATCAAAGAGGGCAAACTTCGAAAGGCATGAGCTTGCTTTTGATTTAGAGGAATCAAGGTCTTTTGTTCAGGAAATATCTACAGATTCGAAACCTTTTGGTACATTTCACAGAAGTACTGGCTGGGGTCAGACATAAGAAGTTTCTCCTAGAGAAAGAAGTTAGTTCAGAACAGTATGGAAATGGGTTATCTCATTTTCAAGGTTTTAATTTAAAACTTTCCAGACTACAAGTGTTTGATTAGAAACCTGAATGGTTATTTAAAGCTAAGAAAATTTGAGCTCAGTTGTTGAATAATCAAGACGTTAATCAAACACCCAAGACTGGGATTCAAAAGAAACAGTAACTTAAGCCTACAAATGTGATAGAGGAGGGTATTCCTCTCAGATACAAATACTGTAAAGTAATGGTGTTAGAAATAGATAAGATGTTGTTTTTCCATGTGTTTCAAAATTTTTCAAATTACAGTGTACGTACATTGGTTTATTCAAGGGACAGAAAAAGACGTTGAGGGTTGTACATAAACCCTCAAACTGTAGACGTAATACTGGAAAAAGCATTCAATAGAAAATAAGAGCAACAAGCAAAAACGGTACAGCTGTAATTATGGACAACTTTAATCAGTATATAGATTGGACAAATCAAATCAGTAATAATAGCATAGAGGAGGAATTCTTGAAGAGCCTATAAGAAAGTTTTCTGGTTTAATATACTGAGGAACCATTCTCGACTGGGTATAGTGTAATGAGAAAGGAAGAATTAGAAATCTAGCCCCTTGAAGAAGAGTGACCATAACATGATAAAATTCTTAATTAAGATGGAGGATGACATAGAGTAAATTATGATGGTATGAGGCACTAGCTATGATAAACTGGGGAACATTAGTTAAATGAATGATGATGGACAGGCAATTGCAAACATTAAGACTGCATGGAGAACAGCAACAATTTCTCCATTCCTGTTTGGCACAAAACTAAAATGGGAAAGGTGCCCTGGTCATGGAAACAAGGAAACTGAGGGAGAGTAGTAGATCCAAGGAAGGGCATGCAAATTAGCCAAAAACAACAGCAGACCTGAGGATAGGAGCAGTTTAAGTTTTAACAAAGGAGGACAGAGGCATTGATTAAGAGGCAGAGAAGAAAATAGACGTGTCAGCTTGCAGCAAACATACACACTGATTATAAAAGCTTCTATAGGTATGTGAAGAGAAGAAGATTAGTGAAGACAAATGTAAGTCCCTTACAATCAGAAATGGGGAAAATTAAATTCACAAAGGAGGATGCAAATAACAAATGAAAGATATTGGGGAATACAGCCTAGTGACAGAGAGGAACTAAAGCTGTATCTGCAGAGGAACAGTGTTGGGAAATTGATGGGATTGAAGGCTGATAAACACTCTAGGCCTGACAATCTACATCTCAGAATACTTAAGGAAGTGGACCTAGAAATACTGGATGTATTGTAACAGTTCATATGAATTAAAGATAGCTAATGTAACCCTACTATTTAAAAAAAAAGAGGTAGAGAGAAAACAGGGAGTTGTAAACCAGTTAGACTGTCATCAGTAGTAGGAAAAATTCTAGTGTCCATTATAAAAGATTTAATTGCAGAATACTTGGGAAACAGTGACAAGATTGGACACAGTCAGTCTGGATTTCCAAAAGGGAAATCATGCTCGACAAATCTATTGAAAATTTTCAAGGATACAGCTAATGCAGTTGATAAGTTGGGGGCATCCAGTGGATGTGGTTTACTTGGACTTTGAGAAGTCATTCAATAAGGTCCCACATAGGAAACTAGCATGTAAAATTAAAGCACATGGAATTGGGTATGGTGTACTTAGATACAGAATCAGCTGGCAAACAGGAAACAAATAGAATAAATGGGTCATTTTATGAGTGGCAACCAGTAGCCAGTGGGCTACCACAGAGATAACTGCTTGGACCCCAGCTATTCACAATATATATTTAGATGAGGGAATTAAATGTAATATCGTCAAGTTTGCAGATGACACAAAGATGAATGGGAGGGTGAATTGTGAGGAAGAATGGATCAGTTAGGACTATTTTCACAGGAAGTTAGCAAGATGAGAGGGGAGCCTCATAAAACCTACAAAATTCTAACCACACTAGACAGCATAAATGAAGAAAGGAAGATTCTGATCACAAGGCTGTCTAAAACTAGGGGTCACAATCTGAGGGGTAGGCCATTTAGGACTGAGGTAAGAGAAATGTCTTTACCCAGAAAGCGTTGTGCCTGTGGAATAACCTATCACAGAAAGTCATTGAGACCAAAATACTGAACGTTTTCAAGAAGGAGCTAAATTTAATCTTAGGACTAAAGTGATCAAAAGCTATGGGACAAAAGCGGTAACAGGCCACTGAGGGAAAGACCACCACATTAATTAAAAACAAGTCTTCCAAGAAAGGTTTCAGTCTGGGGTCTGACTTGTCAGGAGTAATATCTGCTGAGAGCATTACATAAATCTCTAGAAGTCTTTTCCTGTCTAATTCTTTATATCAGCCTGTTAAACAAGGTAGCTAAGGATTAACCTTGATCTTTTCAAGTGGGAAGATGAAGAAAGTAGATCATAAAATCCCTACTATGTGGAAACAGGCCCAACAAGTCCACACCGACCCTCACAGCATCCCACCCAGACACATCCCCCTATAACCCACCTAATTTACACATCCCTGAACACTACAGGCACTTTAGCATAGCCAATCCACCTAACCTGCACATCTCTGGCCTGTGGATATCCAGCTTTCTTATTTCAGTTAGTTGTACCAGGCCTGGACTGAAAGATGCAGCTGCTACTAAGGATGAGATGGAACAACTAAGGAATCTCATTGGACAGTTCAACTGGTTAGGCACACTGACCAGAATGTACACAAACTTTGATGTTCTGGAATTTAATCTGACCATTGAAAACACAAAGGTGGAGATCATCCTGAGGGTGAATATAACTTTCTTTTAATTAAAAATAGAAAAAAATGTAGGCTGAAGTTTTCAGTTTTGGGGCATTTTAACACCATTTTTCATGACACCTTGCACGTAAATCTTGATGATAGACGATTTGTGATATTCCTTCAGTGAGTAAATGGGAGAAATTGCTCCTTGGCATAGGAGACAAAGAAAATAAGTAGAATGGTTAAGAGCACATTGATCACTAAACTCTGATTCTCATTGATGCTGTTGACATGGTGTTCTATCTGTCGAAGATCTTGAAGGAAATACAATGTGTAAATGGGACTGAAAGAACAATACTGATAGAATGTTACAGAGATCATTGTTTTTGTGCAATAACATACAATCTACAAAAACTGCAAATGATAATAAAGTTAAGTCAGCTTAAAGCAGATGCTGGAGAGGAAAGACCTCTCCATGTTTACATTGGTAGAAACTAGTCATGAACTATCAGATTGTTTCACTAAGAGGAATACCTCTACAGGAAAACTGCTTAAGTTCCTAGAGGAAGGATGTCTCACTACACAATAGTGTGAAATCTGAAAATCTGTATTGTATTTATCTCCATATATCCTTTAATAAATACATTTTTAGAACATAGAACATAGAACAGTACAGCACAGTACAGGCCCTTCGGCCCACAATGTTGTGCTGAACTTTTACCCTAATCCTAAGGTCGATCTAACCTCCACCCCTACCTTATACTATAATACATATGCCTATCTAATAGCCGCTTAAATGCCCCTAATGAGGCCAACTCCACTACCCTCTCCGGCAATGCATTCCACACCCCTACCACTCTCTGAGTAAAGAACCTACCTCTGACGTCTCCCCTATATCTACCTCTACTCACTTTAAAACTATGCCCCCTCGTAATAGCTACCTCCAACCTAGGAAAAAGTCTCTAGCTGTCCACTCTATCTATACCTCTGATCATTTTGTACACCTCTATCAAGTCACCTCTCATCCATCGTTGTTCCAAAGAGAAAAGCCCTAGCTCTCTCACTCTTTCCTCATAAGGCCTTCCCTCCATTCCAGGCAACATCCTGGTAAATCTCCTCTGCACCTTTTCCAACGCTTCCACATCTTTCCTGTAATGAGGCGACCAGAACTGGACACAATACTCCAGATGTGGCCGAACCAGGCTTTTGTATAGCTGGAGCATAACTTCACGGCTCTTGGCCTCAATCCCTCTATTAATGAAAGCTCGCACACCATACGCCTTCTGAACAACTGTATCCACCTGGGTGGCAGCTTTCAGGGAACTGTGGACATGAACCCCAAGATCCCTCTGCTCCTCCACACTGCCAAGAATCTTTCCATTAACCCTGTATTCTGCTTTCAAGTTTGTTCTTCCAAAATGAATCACCTCACACTTTTGCAACAAGAAAGACAGACAATCAGTGTTAGAAATGCAGGTCCTTTAAATGGTCAACCAGAACAGCTTGAGAGATGATTGAGAGCAGGAGGTGCTTTTTGGATTTTATATTTAACAGTTGAGTTCTTCCCAGTGGGAAGCTGATTTGATTTGATTTATTATTGGCTTCTGGACAGGGAAAGAATTAAGATGGGAAAGGGGGAAACTGGGGTGTTTGTGTTAAATTATAGATTAACAAATAGAAACCTTGCAAATCTCTGAAAGTTTTTTGCTAATCAACATATAGATATCAGTCCATTAAATAAATTGGATTAAATCATAATGCTGTGCAGCTTATGATGGTACAATGGCCTCCTTCTGCATCACAATAATTTGATGATTTTGCGGATCTGTATCCTTTCTAAGAGCCCATCCATTAACAGTGTCAACAGTAGGTTCCAGGGACAATTCTTTTTCTGACAAAGCAGGAAACTTTGAGGCAGAAAAAAGGGTAGTTTTCATAGTTAGCTGATATCCACAAACCAAAGCCAGGAATATCTTTGAGATCGGGACGTCTGTTGAAGTTTCAGCAGCTGATCAAAAGAAGTCTCTGAAGGTATTGCAAAGCAAAACAACAGCAGTTCAGATATATGCACTGATATATATTATTTTTTGTGTACATAATTAACAAATTCAGATTGGTTAGGGAACCCAAACCTCATGCTAATAAGGTGCAGGGCTGGATGAACACAGCAGGCCAAGCAGCATCATAGGAGCAGAGAGGCTGACGTTTCGGGCCTAGACCCTACATCAGAAAA
>NC_063353.1:25747889-25766571 GCF_021869965.1 Rhincodon typus | reverse complement strand
CACTTTATTCTAACCTGAGATTCACAGGAATAATTTCCAATAATAACCACTAGTTATTGAGCATAATCAGGAAGTAGGGCGATTTATTTTTCCTCCTATTCCAGGAAAACCTTCACATAGAAATTACAGGGATGAAGGCCTTTAAATTAGCTGGGCTACCGAGGAAGCTTGTTGCTTAAACACTTAAATAAAACTAAAATATTGTGGATTCTGGAAATCTGAAATTAAGACAGAAAGTGTTAGAAAAACTCAGCAGGACCAGCATCTGTGAAGAGAGAAACAGAGTTAATATTTCAAGTTTAATCTGTCAGATCAGATTCAAAACATTAACTCTGTTTCTCTCTCCACAGATGCTGCCAGACCTGCTGAGCTTCTCCAGCACTTTCTATTTTTATTCGTCATTTAAACATGTCTGTTAAATGCTCCTGCTCAAACAGACATTTCACAAAATCCCTCACTGCTCATATAAAATGGAAAAAACTGGTATACCATGTGTGGTACAGAGTTTTCAAAAGGTCAACAGTTGCAGCATTGCAAAGACTTCTGATCTATTTTTAATATCCTTTTCTGTCTATTGTTGATACATTAAAATATATTTGTAGGCCGTGCTGTTATTGTGGCAGTAGGTGAATTGTCAAACTGACCCCAACAGCTAGAGCATTAAATGTGCATCAGCAGAGATACAAGGGTGGATTTTGCAAACAGCGGGGAGCTTTTGCTAACAGACAGCATTTCAAGAAACATCAAATCTAGTGCCTACTACATTACTGGTAACATGTCAACATTCTATAACTTATGATCAGTTCTCAGGTAACTGAACAGCTTAGAACAGGCAACAATTTTTAGGGTGAGTATTCAATTCTTCTTTGGCTCGGGAGCAGCCTCTCCATTTTCAGCAGTCAAAGCTGTAAACCTGAAGAAAACCAGTATTTTTTCCCTGCAATTGTTGTTGTAAGCTGTAACTTTAACTGATAAATTAAAGACTTTTTATAAGGGAACCAGCCATCTTGTATCTCTTAACAATCAGTGGAAATATCATATATACTTTATAAAATCTATAACTTTTCTGCCAACTCTGAAAATACTGGGGCTCAATTTCCAGCATACTACCCCAGTGCGTCGTATCAAGAGTGAGAAATTTACAAGAATCCACTGTCAACAACAACTCAACTCTGACTGACTAGCAGCAATTTAGCTCCGACTGAACAATAACAATTCAAATTCCTAGCCTTAAACACAACAGATCATATTAAATGCATTGTAGGGTATGAAGCAGTACGTCATTTCACTAATTATGGCCACAAACAGACTAGTCACCATTTTGACCACTTTGGAAAAGAGAAGCAGTGGCTCTACTTTGAAGATTTGATTCTAATGGTCTGTTTACAAATTGTGAACCAAATCAAACCTTTATATTTTCTATTTCATTTTTTGTTGCTGCAGTGCAGGTAGCCACAAAATGATTGAGTTTACTGGATTTCTTCAAAGTATCCACAACAATCCAATCTATAGTCATATGCTTAAACTTTACTGTCTGACTAAATCACAGGTTTTACTTAGCTAAAATTTTTAACAATCTATATTAATCAATGTGAATGTGAACATGTTTTATATATTGCAATGGCCCAAAATTTAGTGTAATGGTGACAAATGCCATTGATGACACAATGTTATACCCCAACCTTCCCATTACAAGCTAAATTCACTAATTTCCATACACTGCAGTAAGCAAAGGGATAAATTTGGGACTCTAGACATGATTGATTGATTGATTTATTGTTGTCACATCTACCGAGATACAGTGAAAAGTGTTGTTTTGCATGCTATACGGGCAGATCGTCCCATATAAAGTGCATCAGGGTAGCAGAACAGAGTGCAAAAAATGGTGTTACAGTGCAGAGAGAGATCAACATTAACATTTGAGAGGTCCAAATCAATCTGCTTTAAATAACTAAGTTAACACTGAGTGCCCTGAATCATTGGATCAGGTATTCACTCCTAGGCTAGATAGTGCAATTGGAAATTTCTTGGCTTGTCATACACACCTCAGTAAAAAAGAGCCCCATCACACCAGAGTTTCACACAGACGAGGGTGGAGTGGAGTTGAGCCCACTGTCCCCAGACACAGATCACAGATCACAGATGGCCCCAAGGGCTGCTGAGGGCAGGATGCTTAAAACAAAACTATACTGGCTCCTGAAAAAACTTTGTTTTTAAAATCCTCATCCTTGGTTTTAAATCCCTGCATGGTTTTGTACCTTTCAATCCCTGTAATCTCCTCTAGCTTCAAACCTTCCAAAAATCGTGATTCTAGCTTCACGAGCATCCCAAGCTATAACTGCTCCACCACCAACAGTCATGCCTATGGCAGCTTAGGCCCTAAGCTCTGGAATTCCCTTCTTAAACCTCTCCAAATCTTTTCCTCTCTTTCCTTCTCTAAACTGATCTCTTTGAGTCAGATTTTGGCCATGTGACCTGATAGCTCTATGGCTCGGAGTTGAATTTTCCTTTGTAACTCCTGTGAAACCTGTTCTCAGCATTCCCAGCTGCTGCACTCAGTTTGGACTGAAAGTTCAAGTTTCATGTTTTTAACCATTTACTTGAAGAACAGGATGTTCGTAATTTTAAATATCAGCAAATATTTAGAAAACGTCATTAGTGAAATTTGACCTTCATCCATCATTTATTCAAAACAATGATTGAGAGATCGAATTTTCAGATACTGTGGCGCAGAAGCTCAAGAAATAATGGTGCAACATTAAAGGTAATGTAATTCACGAACCTCTAAGATTCCTGGAACTTTTGCACTGGAAAATGTGCTCAGCCATGTAGATCCACCATTACAACATTGCCAGACTCCAGGAAATTCTGGGTCACTAGGTCTATTGGCAAACAGTTCACCCATATATTATTAAATGACTGAACTATCATTACCAAACACTGTTTATGTAACTGTGTAAAAACGATGCTTTTGACTCCAGGATGTTCACCATAACAACTTAATGCAATGAGTCAGTGCTTTCTGATCTCCCATCCTGTCACAAATTGTCACATACACTCTGCACCCAGCCCAAGGCCGAATAAGTTGCATGCATCTCTGAAAGGTAATCCTGTTTTCAACAACATGTCTTACAACACACAGCATTAATAATTCAAGGGAACAAAGTCAGTGGTGCTTTCACCTACTTAAAATGAATAAATAACTGATGAAAAGTCGGCACAGTCTGCAGGTCTATTAACAGACAACAGAAACCAGCAGAACATTTTGATGTTGCAGAGGTAAAGCCGTGCTGTTTTGTTGTCTTCAGATTCCATTCTCACCCATGCTTTCCCACAGTGAACCATTCAATTTAAAATACCACAATAGTCAATCAATATTCCAGATGTGTTTGCAACCTGCATGGTTCTAATGGCTATGTAACCAAATTCATATTTTTTGAGAAAGGTAAATTATTTTGAAAAGAAACATGTTCTTTCATGCTATCTTTGAGGATGATCAGCAATACTGAAATAATGATGCCAGTTAACTAATAGCTTAATTAAGAATCTTTGCCGCAGTGTTACTGTTTCTGTTTATGTATAAATGTCACGGCCACACAGGAACACAGCTCAGATTCTGCTCCAGAAGCCATACTGTAATCAGTGCAATCAGAATGCTAACCACCAGCTAAATAACAAATATTCACAAGACCAATGGTATGAGAAAAGAAAATTCCCTTGGGATTCTTGTGTGATTTGTTTGTTACTGCTTCTCATGTGTTCTAGTTTCCGTGCAAATTCTTTCTCCAAAAGTCAAACCAGCTTTCTTCGGTCATTCAACATACTTCCCAACAGTGGAACTAAACCATATAGAACAGAAAATTCCTATACTTGATCCCCATTTGTCCAAGTGAATTGAGTTCAGAATCCCAGAGAGACATGGAGTAGCTTTTGCAAGTTTATCAGTTCTGTCAGCTATCTGGCAACCTTTATCTTAAGGCCAAGATCAGATTCATCAATGGTAGTTCATCAGATGATTGATGAGTGATACAATTTCCCAGAATCATTCATGAACATGACCGCTTGGAAGAGGCATTGGAGCACTGGTGGAACTGTACTCTAGCATGTCAGTGCTTTGATAAGGAGGAGGAGAGTGCCAAGTCAACCACAATCCAGAATTCAAACTTAGTGAATATGAGTTAAGCCAAATTCATCTAAACTTTGTCAATTCTGTTTGGTTTCCCAGCCACACTTGCTTTGTAGGCTTTTATAAACTAAATACAGCAGTGGTCAGAAAGACCGGAAAATTTGTTTCGAAAAAGGTTATGGAATAGCAAAAAACAACTTTTTAAAATATGACCTCCAAGACATTTAACTTTGATTGCCCTACCCAATGCAATGTAAATATGAAAGTTTGTTACCCATTCTAAAATACATCATCTTGTTCATTGATAAGTGGTCTTCTCTCACTAGTGTGCTTACTGTTCTACCTTTTAGAAGAGAGCAGAAACACAAATGGGAGTTTGAGAGATTATTAATCCAGTGCACATATGATGAGGCAATATTGCTTAAAACCTTGTATTATATTATCATACTACTAGACCAAGTTCAGGAAAGTAAGCAAATGCTTCTAAGAAACTTGGGGTCCACTTTCAGGAAAAGCTAATATCACTGATCTCAAAAGAATACATACTACACACCTGGAATTTCTAATTGTTACACGTATCTAAACACTGTGCCTAGCAAAAGTGAAAAACTGACTCAAAATGCCCTGAATTGCTATTAAAATTTAGTTCTATTTTAAAAATAACATTGCAACTGTAAACTCTGCATAAATGTTCTGAGTTAGCAACTGTCAACCCACAGCTACATTCTACACTTGATCTGAGAGTCACATTTTTTTTAATAAATACATTTCAAATGAAGAAGCCCCTTAGCCCATTTAATTTCAACTTCCTAGGATGCCAACCATAATATCCTGCCTAACGCCAAGTGTCAGAGTACAAATAATTTAAAGGGTTTTTACAACAAACTGGGATCTTAGGTCAGAATTTTAGAATGTGCATATGCTACCTTCTTGTTGCATCATACGATATAGTACCAAATTATAGTACTAAAATATACTATACTAAAATGTAGTACCAAAGCGAGAAGGTCCCAGGATTAAATCTCTATTGAATTGTAAACTGATTGAGGGCAACAGTTTGCACATTATAACTAGATTGAAAGTCTCCCAGAACCCAAGTATATAACAGCCAGATATCAGACAGTGTCACACAGGTATTTCTCTTCTAGATGATATATCATTTGGTGAGGATGTCAAATGAAGATAAGAGGGTGCACAGCTGCAAGAATACCAACAACCTGTAATTTTCAAATTGCTTGCTAACACTCACTGTCTGCATAGAAGTACTCGGTCTGTTTCTAGGGTGGACTAGTGCCAAGGCAACTTTGGCCTGTATAAGAAAGTACCTTTGGATAACTTATAAAAGAAAACTGGGACAGTCTATTTCCCTCAATAGAAATATTTTCTAAAATATTTAAACTATCACTTTTGGAATAATTCTGGCTCTAATATGTGGACTATTAAATGCAGTCTGCTATAACCTACAGTTTCAACAATTCAATATCCTCCTGGCAGGCTACTTCCTCCACTCTCTATAAAACCATGTCATGGGAACAAAAGCAGGCCATTCAGCTCTTTGAGTCAGCTCTGTCATTCAATGAGTTCATGGCCGATCTGATGATCCTCAACTTCTCTTTTCTATCTTTTCCACATAACCCTTGATTCCCTTATTGATTAAAAATCAATCAGCCTTGAACATACTTACTGATCCAGCCTCTATAGTCCACTGTGGTAAAGAGTCCCACAGGTTAGCTGCCCTTCTCATCTTTGCCTTATAACAGCAATCCCTTTTTCTGAGAATACACCTTCTGGTCCTAGACTCTCCCACCCACAAGGGAAAACAGCCTACTGTATCTAACCTGTCAATCCCCCTACAAATCTTGTGTTTTTCAACAAAGGCACCTCTTATTCTTCTAAACATCAATTAGTACAGGGCAAAATCTACTCAACCTTTCCTTGTAAGATAGTCCCTCCATAAACACCAGC
The DNA here is from genome assembly GCF_021869965.1 of Rhincodon typus. Lineage (NCBI taxonomy): Eukaryota > Metazoa > Chordata > Chondrichthyes > Orectolobiformes > Rhincodontidae > Rhincodon > Rhincodon typus. Next base: position 25,760,480 of record NC_063353.1, on the reverse strand, counting down.
TTGTTCAAAACTAGTTTAACCTTCACCACAATCACTTCATCTACCATGATTTTCCTTGCTGACTCACATTGGTTCCCAGTTCTCCTTCAGCTCAAAATCAAAAATTCTCATGCCAGTGTTTCAAATTCTAACAAGGACTCACCAGTCCCTATCAATCTAAACCACTTCAACTCTTCTCCATTCCTCTGATTCTGGTCTTTTCCACATCAACCTCTCTTTACTCCACTATTGATGTTTGTGTCTTCAGTCGTTGAGATGTTGTAGTATATAATTCTTTTCCTAAACCATTTTAGAAGCATCCATTTCTTTGAGCAAGCATTAGGTTACTCTTTACATTTCCTTCTTTGGTTCGGCATTCATTATTCTAATTATGCAAGAATAGAAGAAGACAAAAAAAGTAAAATATATGTTTATTTTGATTTCAAAATATTAATAATCTAAAGAAATGAGATTTGGGAATGATCATTTTCAGTTCCAGAGAAGTTGTCTGTGTGACAATATTATGGCTTTAAGAGATGTACTTTGTCCGGTTTTTTTGTACGAAGAAAGGCTGAGACAAGGTAGAAAGCAGTCTGCTCAAAGCCAACAAAGTCAACAGCTTGTGAGGCCTTGGATTTTTTTAAAATTAAAGTTGGAACAATAGAAGCAGCCTGAATGGGTGGGGTTGAGCTCCCACAGAACCATTATTTTTGGTTCTAGTTTTTTGCAGTTCCTGGGGTCTTGAAGCTGGAAGTGGAAGCTCTTTTTCCTCTCTCTGTATAGCTAAAAGCTGGGGCTCTCTTCCTGCTGCCAGAATTGCATGTGAGACAATCTGTTTTACTGACTTTGCCCTTGCCAAGAGTGTGCTTATGGGATGTTATTATATTGAAACTGTTAATAAGTATTTTATTATTTTGTTAAATATTTCAATAGAGTTACAATTAAGCCAGTTCTTTTATTTTTATTTCATTTGTATTTTAACTGTAGTGTCTGAATAAAGCATATTTTGCCCCAAGCCTGATAGCTTGACCAATCGAATTGCATCAAGAACGCAACGCTTTGCCAGTAAAATAAGAAAAAGTTAGGGTCTGGGCTATCTCCATGACATGTTTTGAGGGGGTTTGGTCTGGTGCATAATTTCTGTAAATAATCATAACCAATCACATAGTTTAAAAAAATTTAGTCTGAAATGAATAAACCTTAAATCTCAGTGGTGAGTTTAGTTTGCATCCACCACAGAATTATAGGGGCTTCATATTGTTCAAAGTATTTCAAAGGGAAGGCAGATGATCAAATGCCACTTGATGTAAAGCAATTGGCGGAGCAGCCTCTCTTGAGCGGCAACTTTCATTTTTCCATGATTAACCATGAATCGTCCCCTCATCCAAAGTTGTTATGTGATGTGCACATAAGTTACACCATTATCCAAGCCATTATTTAGATTGTAAATGCTGGTCTATTATGACAAAATTTGTCCAGGTCATTTGGTAATATCACATTGTGGTTAGCTGAGGAGCGTGGTACAATGAAGTACTTAATGTCCCACTTAATAATTTACAGTCTCTGTAACCTTTGATTACTCAATTGCATTCTTTTTAAAATCACATTGTGCTTCTCTTTTCCTCATCATTTGATACTTGCCTGAAATAAATGTCACAGTTGCTCTCGTAAGGTGAACACAACTACCCTGCAGAGAAGTCATCAAAGGCCGTCAGCTCTGTATACAACTGTATCATTAGCCTAGGCAGGAACAAGCAATCTGCATACTGTTTGAAAGCCAGGGAATGGCTGTTGGAAACACTTCATTACAGTAAGTACCATTGAAAGTGTATACCATTTAGAATTGTCTCAAGAACCTATAATTTTGTAGCTCAGGCAACATATTTGCTTGTTTAACAAATTACCCAGAATGGTCAGGTCAGTCAAAGGTTGGAGTAAAATGCAATGTGAATTGATACAAAGGGCTCACAGCAGTTAACAGTGGAGTAGACTGCATTCTTTGAGAAAGTAGAAACTCTGTCCAGGGCATGCTTATGACTGTGGTCAGACCTATAACCCACAGCTAACAATTATGTGATTTTGTTTCACAGTATCAGCTACAACAAACATTAAATGGGCTGCTTCCACAGATGCTGGAGAACTACAAAATGAAATATGAACAAATTGACCTTTGGCCTCCTCTGCAACATTCCGTTTGAGTTCTAGAAGAAAGCTCTTCCTGTAAGGGTACTGTTTTTCATCACGTATAGAGTTTTGAATTGGTTTCCGTTAATGCAAGACAAATTACATTGTATGATATTGGCGAGGTAAAGCTGTGCTGGAAATATTCTGGCTTCTATATTTATGGTATAACGCATAGAACATGTATTATATGGGCTTACTACAGGTAACTACGGATGATTAAAAACTGTTCTTGGGTCCTTTTCAGGAAACCTTCATTCCATTACTCAGTGGCATCCTTGACTCTCAAAACCTGGTCCATTCATCGTGACAAAAACAAATTGGTTCAGTCTCTGCTTTGAACAAATTTCAGGCAGTGTAGGGTAAGGCATGCCACAATTTACACCAACAGACCTTGGATAGACAATCAAATAACTTTCCACATTCACCTTTCTTGACAAGGTGAAAGGAGCCCAGGGCTGTTTCCCAAAAGGGCAAAAGCAAGAATCAGTCCTTTCACAAATGGCCAGAAGTTTGGAAGTTGAAATTAATTTTTATGCTTAACTGTTATAAATTATATGCTATTAGTACTGCAGAGAAAGTGAAATTAAATTAATTTCAAGACACAGTAATTGTCTTTCGTCAGAGCACCAGATTATGGTTGGATCAATGTCATAAATTCAAAATCAATTCACTAGTTAGAAGAGCAGTCAAAATCAACAGTGAAATTTGCAAGATGCTATGTAGAGTTAACTCCAGTTTTCAGTGGAGACAAGCTCAATATGATTTATGAAGCATTTTACTGATTTATCTCATCAAATGAAGAAATCATTTTGCTTTATTAAATGAAGATTTATAGATTAGTTCCAGCATTTTCAGATATAAATGACTGGGTGGTAATGGTGTCTGAAATGGAATCATTTTATAAAATGCACTTGGTATTTTCTGAACACGATACACTGAAGATTAACAAGGTTAGAGTTACAGTGCATCAGCATGATTTAGAGTTCTGCCTAACAGGGTGACAAGATTATTTTCTGTGATAAGGATGTTATAATTTGAATTTGTCCAGATACTTTTTCATTTGTCTAACATAGAATTGAACTAACACAAGAAGTGACACCTTCCCAGAAACTGAGATGAGAATTTGTGCATGATAAATATCCAGCACATAACCTGGCAGACTTGTTCTTTCATCCATTGTAAAAGCCACCCATAATACCATCATTGAACAACAGCCAGACTTCACTTTGGGTGGACAATTCATCATAGCCAGTAACTGCCCATGTAGGGAGATTGGAAATTACCTCCAGTCTGTCTCAAACTAATAATAATCCAAGTTACTACTTCAGATTCCTTATATGTGGGACATCAATTTAAAGAGTCAATTAATCTGAGTAACATAGGATGCAATCTTAATAGGCTGCAGAACTAGGTATGTTTAATTCACAGAGTTGTCATTTGAAGAGCATTTTTTTTCCATTATTTCGAAAAGCACAGGAGCTTTGAAATCAATTCAAGGATAGCTAGAGAGGGAAGAGTCATTCAAATCATTTTTGAAAGGCACTCCTCGTAAGTCTTTCAAACTTTCAGGAATTGCTTCTGAGAGGCATAGCCACCCAATTCTTGTTTTTCTTTATGTTCATTCATAGACTGTGGGCATCGCCAGCAACCCCAGCATTTTTGCCCATTGTAATTCCCCTGGTGGTCATGAACTGTTTGGTTCTCAGGGTGTCAGGACACCCACAGTGTTGTTAATTCCTGTTTGGACTTTTTAACAGTTTGATACAACTGAGTGGCTTGCTAGGCTATTTCAGAGGGCAGTTAAGCATCAACCATGTGGTTACGGGTCTGGAAACATGTGTAAGTCAGACCAGGTAAGGATGGCAGATTTCCTTCCTTAAAGTACAACAGTGAGCCTGATGGGTTTTTATGACAATCAACAATGGTTACATGATTGCTATTAGGCTTTTAAATTTTTTTAATTTGAAATCAGATTTCATCATCTACCATGGTGAGACTCAAACCCATATCCCCAGAACATTACTTGTCCACTGATATTAACTGTACATTTGAGGGAAGCACTGCACATTTTAGAATAACATTACAGGGGTTCCCAGGATCATTACAGGCTTCCTCAATCTAGTGTACTTGGCCCAACCATTCTTAGCTTTTTAGCTGCTTCATCATTGATCTTTCCTCCATCATAACAGCAGCAGAGTTCATCAGTGACTACATAATATTCAGTACCATTCATGGCAGCTCAGATAATCAACCAGTTGGTTTCCATAGGCAGCAATACTTGGACAACATTCAAGCTGCATTGACATGTAGCAAATAGCATTCACACCAAACAAATGCCAGGCAATGACAATTTCCAACAAGATACCATCTAACCACTGCCCCTTCAATAGCATTACAATTGCTGTATCGCCACTATCAACATCCTAGGGGTTATCAATGACCAGAAGCTGAAATGGACTGACCATATAAATACTGTGTTCAAAAAAAGCAGGTCAGTGGCTAGGAATTCTGAGGTAAATAACTCACCTCCTGACTCCCCAAAAACTGTCTACCATTTATGTAGCAGAGGTAAGAGCGTGATGGAATACTCTCCACTTGCCTGGATGGATTCAGTTCCAACCACAAGGTTTTCTCTCTACAGATTTTGCTAATGTTTCTCCAGCACTCTGTTTTTGTTTCAGAAAACATTCTATTGTGCTCTTGACCTACTGAGTATTTCCGGCATTTTCTGATTTTATTTCTTTTTCTCAGTCTTTTGCAAATAATATTGTCAAATAGTTGGAGGAGGATCAGTGATGAGAGCATATAAATTTCTTCCTCTCCTATGCAATGTTCCTGGTAGTACCTGTTGAATCTTATTCCTTTGGCCAAACACTTCCATTCAGATCAAATTTAATAAGTTTAAAACCTTGGATCAAAGTTTCTGATAAAGTGAAACATAGCTTAAAAATGAGGGTTATAACGATGAAAGTCCCCAGATAAAAGGTCATTACATTTAAACAGTGGAAATTTTTGTTTCCATTTAATCAAAGATCAGATTTGTTGATCAAAGTGAAAACTGCCAAAAACTTAAAAGTCCACAATTTGCATTTAAACTAATCACCACCCTCATTAGCAACTCACTAAAAATTGATGAAATCCGTTCTGTTGTGAAAGTTCTGAAATTAATACTCTTAATTGACTGTACCGTTTAAGGACTTGTGATCTTTCTATTGCTTTCACATATTTCATCACATGAAGAACATTCCCTTGCTTCTCCAAAAAACCTTTGTGCATCAAAGTATGTGGGAAACATTACCATCTCCAAGTGTAGTTTTAGGAAAATTATCAAAAGACATGCCCATCAGAGGACCCTGGCTTCACACTTCAATCTTTCAGCTCCAAGAGACAAAACTAAGAAGCCTATAATGACTCTGTTCAGCACAATGGATTCAGGCTTTAGAAATAATGAGAAAAAAAGATTAAGTATAAGTTGGTCAATTCCTCAAAATGAATAATCACTTAGAACTGAGTTCTCAGGATCATGCATTGATGAGTTGCCATGAGCTGGCAACATGGACAAAGTGCAAATATATTAAAATGGGCCATGGTATATATCTTGTAAGAAGGAGTTGAACATTTGCTGGGTCACCAACAAGAAACAGATTTCCAATGCCAATAAACTTGGAGGAATTTTGTTTTCATACCTCATTACTTGGACCTGTACCAAGTTTCATTAAAAAGTCTAAAGGACCCACTGCACGACAAACCTCTGATCTAGGACGAAACGCTGATAAATGGGACCTGAATTTGTGACAAAATCCGGAGAAAGTGGAGGTCTAACTTGCATACTAATCCCCTTTGATATCTGGCATCGGTACAACAACCTCAGAGTCCATTCCCAAAATGCATAATGGTTATTGCAAGCTACTTGAAATATGATTCAATTAATCTCTATCTGATGAGGGAACTTTGTTAGGAAAATAATTAGGCAATGATAAAGTTATTTAAAACTGACATAACTATAAATGCAGAGAGTTCCATAACTGTATTATTTGTACCATATCTAGCAGTTTTGCTACTTTCTTCATAATACATGATCCAAATGGAGGGAGAGGGTCTTGTCAGTACTAAGAAAATTGTAATTCGGTTACTAACAATACAGTTTGTAACTTTTTTTCTAATTTATCCTTTGGAACAAAAACAATCATGTTCATCACCTGGGGTGTCCGATAGGTTCTAGTGAGTAGACAGGTCACTGCTCAGGCCAATCTGCACCCAAGAGGTTTTGCTGCAATAGGACAGGACACCACAGATGACCGAGATTTGGTCAATTTGCTGGCTCAGAATCTCCTCTACTTGTGTTTTCTCTGCCTTTGCTATGCCTGCTTTCAAAACAGGATGCACCAGTTTTATTGGGTTGCACCAGACTCAGTGATCGTAGGCGAGCTTCATGCAAGACTTGAAGTTGACATCAGAACTCCTAGATGAAACTTCCAGAGTGTTTTTGTAGTACAGTACTTCCTCTCACTATGGTAAGAGTGCACCGAGACTCAATGTCTCCTTGGAAATTTTGCATAAGTGAGTAAGTGTCACGATGTCAATATGGTTTGGATGCTTGGCATGCTAATTCAGGTAAGGTGGTCAGCGTCTGGTAATCTGTTCTGCCATCTGATTTTAAATTAAAAGTGGTTGAGCTTCTTTTTTCATTTAATTTGATGCCACAGTAGAGTTTGTTGGAGAACACAAAGTCTAGAAGTATCTTTAGGCTTGACTTCAAACTAATACTATTTATTATCCATTTATTCTAAATACTACTTGCATGGTAAGCATAGATACGCCAAGCTTTGATTTTAAAGTTACATTGCTATGTTGGAAGCTAGCGAAGGTAATGGTCCCTCAGGGGAGTGCAGCCAGTCCAATAGCAAATCCATGCTATTGAGGGCGCCTCAGCTGTGCAGGTGAGGGGACAAAAAGGAATGGAAGGCCAATAGTAATTGGGGATTCAATGACATAGACAGGAACAGGGATGAGGTCCTGAAAACAGAATTCAACAAGTTAGGAAGAAAATTAAAAGGCAGGACCTCAAGAGCAGTATTCTATTGATCACTCCCCACCACAAGACAATAAATATAAGAACAGGAGGATCAGTTGATTGAAAATGTAGTTGGAGATCTGGTATAAGAAGGAGGACATCATATCCAAGGCATTGGAACAGTTCTGTAACTGGTGGGATTTGTTCAAGCTGATGGTTTACATCTTAACAGGACTGAGACTGATAATCTCACAGGGAGCTGGTGCTGTTGGGGTTGATTTAAACTAGCTTCTGAGGTGAATGGGAACCTGAGGGATAACCCAAAATGGAAGGGAGTTACCCTGGTAATAGGAAGTAGAAGACCAGAGAAACAAAGAGGAGCATCAAATATTGAATGCTGAATTATGTCAAAAAGACAAAATTAAGGGCATTTTACTTGAATGCAAGCAGCATTCACAACAAGATAGAAGATCCAATGGCTCAAATAGACATAATCAGTTACGATATAATTTCCCTTACAGAAACATGGCTGTTTGGTGACCTGGACTGGGAACTGAATATTCAAGGATATTTCACTTTTAGGAAAGACAAACAAGAAGGAAAGGAAGTGAAGTTGCAGTAATAACATGAAATGGGATCAGTAGAGATGATCTCAGACTGGAAGAACAAGGTGTGTAATCTGCCTGGCAGGATCTAAAAAACAGCAAGGGGTAGCTGATATTGGTTGTAGTTATTTATAGGCCAGCAAACAGTAGTATAGAGTGGGACATGGTTTAAGTCAGGAGATGAGAGTGAACAATATCAAAATAGCCACAACTCCTGACCCCCATAAACCCAGATATGCAACTTCCAGTAAGTCCAAGCTGTTAGCCTAAGTCATTTGACTTGAAACAAGTGCATTTTTAAACACATGTCCCACCGTGTCTCTTCAATAACCTTTCAATAAAAAGACAAGTCCAGCATTCTCCTTAGTACTGCAAATGAATGAATTTTAACAGCAGTTTAGACACAAGTTGTCAAAAATAATAACTGTATTTTTTACTAACCCACAAGGTGTGGGCATTGCTGGCTGGGCCAGCATTTATCCTGTATCCCTAGCTGTCCTTGAGAAGGTAGTGGTGAGCCTTCTTGAACCATTGAAATCCATTTGGTGTACAAACACCCACAATGCCATTAAGGAAAGAGTTCCAGGATTGTGATCCAGAAATAGTGAAGGAACAGTGATATATTTCCAAGTCAGGATGCTGAGTGACTTGGAGAGGAACTTGCAGGTGACGGTGTTCCCATGTATCTGCTGTCATTGTCCTTCTAGATGGAAATGGTCATGAATTTTGAAGATACAATCTAATGATCCTTCTGAAGTACGTCTCGGAGATGGTACACACTGCTGCTACAGTGCATCAGTGGGAATGGATTGAATATTTGTGGATGTGGCACTAATCAAGTGGGCTACTTTGCCTTGGATGGTGTCCAGCTTTTTGGAGCTTCTCCTCCAGGCAAATGGAGAATAAACCATCACACTCTTCACTTATGCTGTAAAAATGGTGGACAGGCAATGGGCAGGCAGGAAGTGAGTTACTTGCTGTAAGATCCCTAGCCCCTGACCTACCCTTGTAGCCACAGTACTTATAAGTCCAGTTCAGTTCCTGGTCAATGGTAACCTCTGGGATGTTGATAGTGGGAGATTCAGTAGTGGTGATGTCATTGAATAATAAGGGGGGATGTTTAGATTCTGTCTTGTTGGAGATTATCATTACCTGGCACTTGTGTGGCATGAAATGTTACTTGCCACTTGTCAGACCAAGCCTGGAAATTGTGCAAGTCTTATAGCATTTGAACATGGACTGCTTCAGTATGAATAGAATCATGAATAGAACTGAACATTGTGCAGTCGTCAGCACCATTCTCACTTCTGACCTTATGATGGAGAGAAGTTCATTGATGCAGTATCTGAAGATGGTTAGGACACTACCTTGAGGAACACCTGCAGAGATGTCCTGCAGCTGAGATGATTGACTTCCAACAACCACAAACATATATTTCTTTGTACTAGGTATGACTCAAACCAATGGAGAGATTTCCTCCTGATTCCCATTGAAGTCAGTTGTAGCAATGGCAAATACTATAAGTATTCATGAGAGTATGCACATTTTGTAAAAAGTTGAGTATTTTCTTCAATATTAAGCTTTACAAGTAAGAAAAATGCTTCTAGGAGCTATGTTCTAATTAGTAGAAGTTTAGCTCTTATTCAAGCCTGAAGCAATTGCAGCCAACTCACATATTAAAGGAGTTTTATATATTAAATATGCAAATGTTCTCAACCTTCAATGTATTTTTTCTGTGATAACATAAAGTTCACAGCAATTACAAATGTCCGAGAAATATCACTCGGAACAAAAAGTATATTTCTCTAACACTGAAGAAAGAACAAGAACAGTACAGCACAGGAATAGGCCCTTTGGCCCACCAAGCACATGATGCCTTTCTAAACTAAAAACTTTTTGCCTCTACACAGTCCATATCCCTCTATTTCCTGCCTATTCATGAATCTATCAAGATGCCTCTTCAATATTGATATTGTATCTGCTTCTACCATCTCCTCTGGCAGACATTCTAGGCACTTACCACCCTGTGCAAAAAAACTTGCCTCTCACATTTCCTTTAAACTTTTCCCCTTTTACCTTAAACCTACGTCCTCTAGTAATTGACATTTCTACCATGGGAAAAAGACTCCTAATATCCATTTCCTCATAATTTTTTAAACCTTTATCAGGTCACCCCTGAGCCTCCAATGTTCAAATGAAAACAAACCAAGTTTGTCCAATCTCTCCTCACAGTTAATACCCTCCAAACCAACCAACTCCCTGGTAAAACTTTTCTGTACCCTCTCCAAAGCCTCCACATTCTCCTGGTCATGTGGTGTCCAGAACTATACACAATATTCCAAATGTGGCCTAACTAAAGTTCTATATAGCTGCAACATAACTTGCTAATTTTTATATTCTATCTGCTGGCCAATGAAGGCAAGCATGCCATATGCTTTTTTGACAACCTTATCCACTTATGTTGCCACTTTGAGGGAACTGTGGACCTGTACTCCTTGATCCTTCTGTATGTTAATGCTTCTGAGGGTTCTGCCATTTGATGTCCTGCATTAGACCTTCCAAAATGCATCACCTCACATTTGTCTGGATTAAATTCCATCTGTTATTTATCCACCCAAGTCTCAACTTACAAATCATATCACCTACATTCTCCTCCAAATAATTCATATATATTACAAACAACAGGGATCCCAACACCGATCCCTGTGGAACACCCCTGGTCATAGATTTCTAGTCAGAATAATAACCTCCCACCGCTACACTCTGTCTTCTATGACTAAGCTAGTTCTGTATCCACCTTGCCAGTTCACTGTGGATTCCATGTGACTTCACCTTTTGTATCAGGCTGCCATGAGAGAATTGTCAAAGGCCTTGCTAAGGTCAATGTAGACAACATCTACTGCCCTGCCCTCATCAATCATCACTTCTGCAAAAAAAAATCAACTGTGAGACACAACCTCCCCCGCACAAAGCCATGTTCTCTATCATTAATCCATACTTTTCCGAATGTAAGTAAATTCTGTCTCTTAAGAAACTTCTCCAATAATTTCCCACCAACTGATGTAAGGCTCACTGGCCTGTAACTTCCTGGATCATCTCTGTTGCCCTTTTCAAACAAAGGGATAATGTTGGCTATTTTCCAGTCATCTAGAACCTCTATTGTGACTAAAGAGGATACAAAGATTTTGTACAAGGACCCATAAAGTTCCTCCATTGCTTCCCTCAATATTCTCAGATAGATCCCATCAGGTTGTGGGGACTAATCTACATTAATGCTTTTCAAAACACCCAACAGTTGCTCCATTTTCATATCAACATGCCCTAGAATATCAACATAACCCTCTCGAGACTCACCATCCACTACGTCCTTCTCCTTTGTGAATACTGATGCAAAGTATTCATTAAGAACCTCATCTTCATCTAGCTCCACACTTAAATCTGTCCTTTGTCCTTGAGTGGACCTACCGTTTCCCTAGCTACCCTCTTGCTGCTTATATATTGTGCATAAAGTCTTGGGATTTCCCTTAATCCTGTTTGCTAAGGTCATTTCATGATCCCTTTTAGCCCTCCTAACTCCTTGTTTGAGTTCTTTCCTGCTTTCTTTATGTTCCTTGAGGGCTCTGTTTGTCTACAGTTTCCTACACCTTATGTATGCTTCTTTTTTCTTTCTGACTAATCTCACAATTTCTTTTGTCACCCAAGTTTACAAAATCCTACCATCCTTATCCTTCATTTTCACAGGAAAATGCTGGTCCTAAACGCTGATCAACTGGCCTTTAAAAGATTCCCACATGCTAAATGTGGATTTACACTCAAACAGCTGTGTCCAATCTACATTCCCTAGTTCCTGCCTAATATTGTTGTTGTTAGCATTCTCCCCAGTTTAGTACTTTCACCGAAGGACTACTCTTATCCTTATCCATAAGTAAGTTAAAACTTACAGAATTATGGTCACTATTGCTTTAATGCTCCCCTCCTGAAGCCCAGATCACCTGGCCGGGCTCATTGCCCAGTACCAGGTCCAGCATGGCCCTGTTGCTAGTTTGACTATTTACATATTGCTTCAAGAAATCTTCCTGGATGCACCTAACAAACTGGATGAGCCGTCCAAGGTGTCCTCCCTCAGTACAGCTATGATATTCTCCCTAATCAGTCACACAACTCCCCCACCTCTTTTACATCCTTCTGTATTTCACCTGAAGCATCTAAATCCTGGAAAATTAAGCTGCCAGTTTTGTCCCACTCACTACCAAGTCTCTGTAACAGCTACAACATCATAGTTCCACGCACTGATCCAAGCCCTAAGTTAATTTGCCTTCCAAACTCCTCATATTAAAACATGTACACTTCAGACCACCAGTCCCACCGTGTTCAGTAACCTCTCCCTGTCTGTTCTTTCTCTTAGCCTTACTGTCTTTAGTGTCTAAATCCCCCTCAGTTGTTTCACTTGTTGACCTACTGCTCTGGTTCCCATTCCCCTGCCAAACTTCTTTAAACCCTCCTGAGTAACTCTAGCAAACCACTGTTTGGGACATTACATAATTGATCAACTTCACTATTATATTCCTTCAATCCAGTTTTTAACCCCTTCTTTGTTGAAATATCCAGTTCATCCTGAAATATAAATCCAATGGGTTACACTCCCATACCTCATATGATCATTCTTTATGAATGAGCTTAGGTAGGGAATGTTAGGTTAATATCAAAAAGGGAGCACACTGATATTTTGTCTTATTCGTGGATGGCATGTGAGCATCTCTGGCATTTTTATTGGCTGTCCTAATTATCCTTGAGAAAGTGATGATGAGT
>NC_063353.1:25699909-25747489 GCF_021869965.1 Rhincodon typus | reverse complement strand
ACTCATCATCACTTTCTCAAGGATAATTAGGACAGCCAATAAAAATGAACTAGTAGTTCTGTGACCCAGGCTAAGGCTCTGGAGTCATGGGTACAAATCCCGCTATGGCAGATGTTGCAATTTAAATTCAATCAACGAACCTGGAACATGTCCAACATTGATTGCTGTAAAAGGCCATATTAAGCTAACAAGTTACATTCATGCCAGACAATGACCATGTCCAATGAAAGAGAAATTAACCATTAGGCCCACAAATGCATGGGAACACAATCAACTATCAATTCCCCTCCAAGCCACACACTACCCTGGCTTGGAATTATATCACTGCTTCTTCACTGTCACTGTGTCAAAATCTTGGAAATCATTCCTCATCAGTGCTGTGCGTTTCCCTACATCATACGCATTGGTTCAAGTCAATGGCCCACCACTGACCTCTCAATCGCAATTAGGATGCTTAACAAATGCAGGCCTAGTCAGTGATGCCTACACCCTATGAAAAAATTATAACATTTTGAAGACTCTGAATTTGAGCATTTTGCTGCATTTTTGTTATTATCAACTTATCTTCCATACGTGTAGTTCTTGTACTTCCAACCAAGAGCTTTCAAATAAATATTAAATCAAGACAGCAGTCACATTCATAGCTAAATATACACACAAACACTTTTCAACTGCTGAAACACTCAGAATTACAGAAAATAGTGAATCCTACAGTGGACCATCCTCTGGGATTTGATTACAAAACACATGGATGCACATAGGAATACTGGGAAGCCATTTGATGCAGTTCAGCACTGTAATAAGGAAAATGTTTGCACCAATGATTTTCTTTCTACTGGGCAGAAATATATAGAAGTCTGATTGACGTGGGCTATAGCCAGTTATGTGGCAGAGTCAGGTGACAATTAGGGCAAGGCCCATCTCAATGTCATCTCACTCTATATCCTTGTGCTTTTCACAAACAGCGTGGCAAAACTCTCACTAGGCAGCAGCAAGGTGCCAGCTGATGGGGATCAATGTTTATTAAATCCTTGTACATGCCACAACCTGCTTCATTAATATTCAGCATACCACCTTAACAAACTCACCAAAGCACCAAAGTTGGGAAAATTCAAGGAGGAAACCAATGAGCACCTGATAGCTTCAGCTCACTGCTTGCTCCAAACAACCTCTATGTCGGAAACCAGGGTGGTGTCTCCATGCCCCTGTACAGCTTTTTTTAAAATGTATTCATTTCTGGGATGTGGGCATCACTGGCGGGCCAGCATTTGTTGCCCATCCCTACTTGCCCTTGAGAAGGTGGTGTGAGCTTCCTTCTTGAACTGCTGAAGTCCATGTGCTATGGGATAACCCACTGTACCATTAGGGAAAGAATTCCAGATGCAGTAATATTTCCTTGCTCCTGTACCCAAACCCTTTTGCAGTGAAGGCCAACATACCATTTGCCTTCCTAGCTGCTTGCTGCACCTTCATGCTTGCTTCCAGAATACAAGGATGCCAAGTCTCTTTATACATCCAACTTATCCCAGTTTGTCACCATCTAAACGATTCTCTGCCATTCTGTTTTTCCTAACAAAGTGGATAGCTTCACATTTATCTATTTTATACTCCATCTGCCATGCATTTTTCCACTCGCCCAACTTGTCTGAATCACCTTGAAGCCTCATTACATCATCCTCACCACTCACAATCCCACCTAATTTTGTGTCATCTGTTAAATAACACCATACAGGCTGGTATCCCATCAGCAAGTCACCCTTTATTTACACATGCACTGTGCTTGACACTGTTCCAGCCTTCTCAGAGCAGCTTTCAGAGTGAACAGAACTTTTGACACTCCTGTTAATATCTTCTCAGCCTGGGCTCCCTGATTGGACCAGGTTAATAGCCCCAATCAGGGAACTCATATTCTATGAGGTCCACCTGGCTGGCCTCATTACCATCACTACAATCAGCAAACTTGGAAATATTAAATTTAATTCCCCCATACAAAAGAATTGTTACATACTGGTTTTCTGAATTGGGAAACAACTGTACCCCCAAGTTTTGTAGATCTACATATTTTGGGAGAAAATAAAAGATTCCACTTATTACTGATGTGCAGTATGAACTTTCCTGTTTATCGTAGGTATAGCAGCCATATCAAATGCAGAGGAGAAACTCCCCCCACATTACTAATTGCACAATACAAAACAATCTATTACTGCATGATTAGCACAAGCTTCCCTTGATCAGTTTGTCCAGCTGCTTACATTCTTTTAGTCATGCATCTTTGTTAACAAGTCTAATCTTTTCTTAACATCCTGCTTTTTTAGACATCCTAATTAAACAAGGCATCATTCATAAAGGATTTATTTGTCTCAAGTCGGGCAATGACGCAGTCGCATATTGATTGTAAACACAGTTCTGTCTATCACTGATAATCACTCTAAGCTCAAACAGTTGATTTATACAGATATCACATCGGGCTTAATTTTAAACAAAGCTGATGAGTAGTTCTACTGTACTGTGGTAGTGTCGAACCACTGTTGTCTTGTTTTTAAGCACTTTTGGTCCAAACAAGAATCAGGGAGTTATCAAGAAGTTCCCTTGTGTTCTAATGATGAAGTAGATGAGCAAGGCATTCATTTTATTTAACTTGTGCTTTGGAAAAGCTCACATTTACTGACATAACGTTTCCATACTTAGAATGTAAACAAGGTATAAATAAAGAAAGTTACTGCAGTAAGTGCTTCAAGACAGTTTGAAAATGTCACACAATGCTATAAAAATACAAATATTTACTATTCCCTTTTCGAAGCTGACTTTGAGATACACACTGCATTTTAGGGTCAAACATGCAATACACAGATTGAGGGAGTACTGCATATATACACATTTACACTAATTGTACCTAATTAACAGCAAATCACATGGTTTCAGATTTCTGACCCACTCAAATACAAGGCTGATTTGATCTAAAAATATTGCCAGTGTTAATAATGTTTATGATGGACTATACAAAAGGTATCACATATTCAATTTGCCCTGTTTACATTTGGCACACCCAGATAATCCACTTTGATGAAATGCTTCGGTCTCTATCCATCTCTATCAATGCTAATGAAGTTTTGGTGATCGAATGGATAGGTTTCTTCCCAAGTTTTCCTCTTTCCTTGAGTTACAGAAACTGGCTTTTACTGATACTGTACCCTATTAACTATATGGAAACTGGCAGCTTGCCATCTGGGTATCCACAGGGGACAGCCACCTGAGGGAAGGATTCAAATACACCTCTTTCAGGAAACATATGTGAACCATCTTCTTTAAACATTAAGCTTTTAGTTTTAAGAATATGTATGTTTCTTTTCCAATAAAAATATAAATCTTCCCTTCCATGAGCAAGAAAACATCACACAATTAATCCTGGGAGATTAATCCTAATATTTTTAGGGGCTCCCTGAATATCTTTCATGTCTGTTAAGGGTGCAGTTATGTAATCTTAAATCAACTAATGTAGAAAATAGAAAGAAAATAGCTGAAATGTGTAGCCAATAAAGAAGTAAACAGCTTTGGCTTCACTTGGCCTGAATGCTTGAATAGGAATCAAACCCTGATGTTGAGAACATAAGATTCTCTAGAACACCCTGGAATATCATTTTATCTGTTCACATAATGCACTAAGAAATGCAAATAAGGTGTAGAGGATAGTAAAATAAAATTTGTTTCAAAGCAATCTGTGAAGCTGAGATTAAATATCTGTACACATTTGCCTATTAAAGCCTTGTACAATTTCCCATTCTTGTTTCAAACCATCTATAATTCAATTATTATTCATTAAGAACTCATAATAATGATCTCCAAGTGTTAGTCCCATTCAAGCCTTACAGTGCTAATTGTAAATATATCAGGGCTTACAACCACAAAAATATTAAGGGACACCAACTGAAGACTGAGATGAGGAATGAGGAGCAATTTCTTCTCTCAGAGGGCTGTGAATCTTTGGAGTTCCTTGCAAGAGAGAGCCAGCGAGAGGGGTACAGAGTCCTTTTGTATATTTAAGGCTGAGATAGATACTTTCTTGATCAGCATGGGAATCCAGAGTTATGGGGAAAGGGCAGAAGGGTGGACATGAGGAGTGTCAGATCAGCCACGATCTTGCTAAATGACGAAGCATAATCAAGGAGCCAAACAGCTTACTCCTGTTCCTAGTTGTTATGGTCTTTGGTCTTAGTTAGCCAGACTCCAGAAACTTCTAGTTAAGTTTCAAAAACTGATGTAAATTCCAGTGCTAGCTTTCCTTTGACATTTGAGAAGTTATTCTTTGTAAACAATAAAATTATGAATATTCACAAACTGCCGTTTTAGACAGCAATTCCTTCTAACACCAATAGCCTGCATTAAGAACGGAGGCTGGAAAGGATTTAGTGTTATTAGCAAAAGAAGGCTTAATATGACCATGTAACATATCTCAATTCCTTACAATATCAATTCAAAAACAGCATCTGTTAAAGTAATGGACAATAGGAATCTCGCTGAAACAACTGGCATTTGCATACCATAAATGTACAGAGAAAAATATTCCAGGGCCCTTCATAAACAGAATCATTGTGCCAGAGAAGGGGTTGTTCGGAGAACTGATCGAAAGTTTTATCAAAGATGCATTTTCAAATCAGTCTTCAAAATGCAGCGAAGATAGGGAAGTCAGAGATACAGAAGGGATTCCAGACTTGGGTCCTAAGTGGGAAGAAGGAGGGCAGGATGATCAAGAAGTCAAGAGTCAGAGGAATAGAGAGTTCCATGGGAGCTGTAGAGTTGTACCAGCTCAAATCCCTTAAATCTCCAACACCTAATATTAACAGTAATTCTTACTTATAAGTTGTTTAAATGCAATTTCAAAGAAGTGTTGTAAGTTGCACAATGCAGAGACAGATTCATGAATTTTAGCTAAGAACTTCCCCTTCCCCCTCTGATTGATTAAAATACAAGCCTTTACCAAAACCTACATCAAGAAACTGGTTTGTTGCATGTCTACATATGGAGGTAATAAGAAAGCAAATCACATTACAATATATTATCCAGCTTTTCTGCAGTGTGGTTACGTGTTAGAGGGGTGTCATAGCTTGCTGGCTCTGCATGTGTTAATCTGCCCTGCCACAACCCTAATGCTGCACACACATATATCATCCCAGTCGAGCTGAAGGTTCAGAACACAACATAACAGAACTCAATACTCTTCAAGATGGATTAGGATGCATTTTATTCATTGCTAAAACCAAAAATCAATAAGGCTGCATCCCTTTAAAGACGATGACAGAGAGGTTAGTGCCCACAGAACATTCAGAGTTTTCTACACTGGAACATAAATAGATCCATTTTGATATCTGGTACAAAAATACAACTGCAATTTTTAAACAGCATCGTAGGGTTTCTCTGCACCATTTTTAGATCTCATTACTCCATTCTCAGCCATGTTTTTGTCCTGTATAATACCTAGCACCTTTCAGGGTTAATTGCCCAGGCCTGTAATTGGATTAATACTGGCTGCGTGTGTGCATCCCCTCAGAGAACAGGAATTGCTGAGTGCTTTCCTAGGCACTAACAAAACCACCTGGCTGCCTTCATTTTCAACTGGCTCTGCTGACGTCAATGACTCTCTCTTAAGGAGCATAGCCAGCAGGTCCACTCAGCAGCAGTGAGCAATGCTTGTGCTTTGCCAGTAGCTTTGAGCATCAGTGTCAGAGATGACAGAAGCTCTCACATCTGTGTACCAGACCATTGCCTATCAGCCATCAAGAACCCTTTCAATTACCAAGCAGCAGCTGTTACAAACACCCATCCTCTCAATCTCAAGCAACGTGTTCACACAGCCATAAAAGTGAAAAAAAATCTCTGTAGGCACCACAGTAATTCTTTATTTTAAAAAAATGTAAAGATCGCTCACATACCACAACTGTGTTCAACGGTAATTTATCAATACATGCTAACAACTGAGTTAACAATAATTCAGTCCACATTATTTTAAAATATATATCTATGTGTACACACACCTGACAAGCTTTCTACCACCATCTGATGAATTGTACTTAACCCTTGAGTACAGTACTCGTGAGCTTTTAAAGATGAACAGCCATGTCATCTGCCAAAAATAGAATGTATGCAGTCTCAAATACAATTTCATAAGGTGATGTAAAATACAGAAAATGATAGTACAGTCTTTTAATTGGAAATGTATACAGTAAAGTAGGCCACTTCAGAGTGAGTTCCTCTCTGTGGACCCCCAGTCTCATGATGTCTCTTTTTAATTCTTTAAAACTTCAATTTCAAGCCGTCACTGTCTTGAGTATGTTGATGAATTATAACTTTTACCCACTCTCCTGCTGCAAATCCAAAACCAAATGATCCACCCTACATACAATCAGATCCACACAAACTAATTCCTATTGGCTTAATTATGCCACGTCTACCCTGACACCACATAAACATTTACTATATCAGTAGGATTCAAACATGAATAGTAACTAGAGAAGCATCAGTCACAATTGTGGGCCTCCATTCTGAGTTAAATTAAATACCAAATTCACTCAATACCAAACTTATTTCATAACCTTCTATGTATCAATTGTAATACAATTATGTGTTAAATTGCAGTGACTGTGTTATATTCTGATTGTTTCAAACATAGTTAACTTTGGTGTTTTCCTTGTGCTTATCAAAGTGCAGGACAACAGTTCTGAGAATGACATACCTTTCAGTTTTTGAGAACCAGCATCAAGAAAGATCAAATCAGGTGCACAGTAAAGTTCTTTCCACACTATTCCAAACACATCACTCATTATAGCCTCAACCGTAATTGTGAATTTCACACAGAATATCAGACTTGGAGCAACAAGGTGAATTAAGAACTGCTCAGTGAGGTGAAGCAATGCCAACTGGGAGCAGGGCTGACCCAAACAAAAATATGCTCTATGTAGAACACAACTGGCAAAGTGCAGGAATTTTCATCCCTGGGCTGCATTCTAATGGCAAGAGGCTTTCATCCCATCTGTCAAGGGCTGACTTAAGAAACAATTCCCAAAAGGTGTAATAACAGTGTACTAATCCAATGTACCTAACCATCCTCACAACGACTTCATTAAATCACATTAAGTGTGCTGACTGAAGAGCTATTGATGGGAACAAAGCCAGACAGAGAAGAATAAAATTGAGAAGCACAGTGATAGATGTGGGAGGTCCTGCGGAAAGTAAATAAACGAGAGAGTGACTGATGTTAACTGCATATCAATGTGTTAAACAAAATCCAGGTGAAGGCATTCATTGGGATTTCCTCTGAACACATTTAAAAAAGCTCTTGTGTTGCAATGGTAGTGTCCCTACCTCTAAACCAGGAGACCTGGGTTCAAGTCCCACTGCTCCAGACGTGTGTAACTACATCTCTGAACAAGTTGATTAGAAAATAAATTGAACACATACAAAGTAGGGTCTTGCAGTGGAGTGGTAATGTCCCTACCTCTGAGCTAGGAAACCCAGGTTCAAGACTGGTGTTATTACATCACCAAACAAATTGACCAGAAAATATAAAAATTGAACACATAGAAAGAGATAATGAAACTATGGTAAGGTTGTGTTAGAAAGTGTATGCTTGGAATGTTTCACTATATAAGTACATTTAAGACTCAGTAAGGATTGGCTCTACTATCATTTTTCACCAGCTAAAGAGAATAACTAAGAATTGTAATGTAGAAGTAAGCATCTCTTTCAGCTGAGCATTACCAAGTTCAAACCGTTTGTCAAAACAGCAAATTAGCAGGTCCAGTCAGACAGCAAGTCAGCATTTGACTAAAAAAAGGGAGAATTTTACATCTTCAAAAATTTTCTCTCCGTCATAATGTTTGCTGTTAACTGCACAACGTTCAGCATTATTTTTCAGTCCTCAAATACTAAAGCAGCCCATGTCCATATGCAGCAAGATTTGGACTAAATCCAGAATTGGACTGACAGTAAAATGCATGCCATACATTTGCCAGGCTTTGACAATCTGAAACAAGAGAGACAGAATCTAACCATCTCCCCTTGATATTCAATGGCATTCTCATCGGTAAACTTTCCAACATTAAAATCCTGGCAGTTGCCATTGACCAGAAACTGAACTGACTAATCATATGAATACTCTGGCTACAAGAGCAGCAGGTAGGAAATTTGTGAATAACTTATCTCCTTTCTCCTCAATTCCCATCCATTTAAAATGCACAAGTCAGGAGAGCAGTGGAATATTATCCACTCCCCTGAATGAGTACAACTCTAGTAACACTCAAGAATATGAACATCATTCAAGGCAAAACAGCAAACTTGATTGACACTCCACCTATGACTTCAATACTTATTCCCTCTACCACTGATACAATGGTGTCCATGTGGACTATCCTCAAGATGCACTGCGCCAACTCACCAGGACTTCTTTGACAGCACCTTCCAAACCCATGTACTCTAACACCTAGAAGGACAAGGGCAGCAGATACATAAAAGCATCACCATCAACGCATTCCCCAACAAGACCATCATGACTTGGAATTATATTGTCATTCCTCCACTGTCATGTGTGTCAAAGTCTTGGCACTCCCTTCCTAACAGCAAGGACGATAGAGGTTCAAGAAGGAAACCTTCTCAAGGACAGTTAGGAATGTATAATAAATGCTGGCCCAGCCAATACAATCCATATCCAAGAATGAACAATTAATAAATACAACGGATATCTTTTGTGTAAACAAAAGGATAAAACAATTGTCTACCTTATGCTTTCACATAGTTCTTTGTTTATATTCTAAATTCCTACTTTATTGTTTCTTCAAAGCAGCATTTCTTTCAAAACACTATTTCAAATGCATGTCATATTAATATGAAAACCCAGTGATGAAGGTGCTCACTCATTGCCTTATTCCCCCTGATATTAGGATATTTCTGAGCCAGTTCTCTCACCAGAGCATTCTCCTCTCATGTTACTTGTTCATTTAGTTGATATGATATAATGGGAAATCAGTTCCCGTTCATGTCAACAAACCTCTAAACTGTCAGTCTTTAAAAAGTAAAACAGACTAAGAAAGTAGTGGTGAATCCCTACAGTGTGGAAACAGGCCATTCGGCACTCAGCTGTTACAGGAAGCATATAACTGTCAAATGCTGAGCAAAGCTCTATTGTCCCACAGCAATATACATTAATGCCAAGCTTCCTGCGGTACTTGCTAATATAAAATCGCCTGAAATACTCTTTGTATGCTCTAAGAGTGAGATTGTCATTTACTACTGAACACTGGCAGTTTCTTGCAGTAGGTTACCACATAATTCTTCCTTAATTCTAACAGATTGGATTTGCAGTTGGTGGTGAAGCAATGGTACCTGGTAATGATCTTGGAGAAAGCTGTCCACATGGATCTGGTGATTTCTGTCTCATGGATCTCTTTTTTACAAAGATCAGATTGAATCTACTGCCAAGTCAAAGAGATCTTGAGGCCTTCAGCTGCAGTCATATCATCAAGCAGAGTAATGATATAGAAGCAAACTACAGAAACATAGAAACCAAGATGTAGAAAATCCAGGATCCCTTCAACTTTTACTTTTCAACTTTACAAGTAGTCGAAGTAATCAATACGGACATGCACATGGAAGTTAAGTAAAAGAAAGTATAACAAACGGTATTTGATTTTGAAACAGTGGAATTTCCAATCAGAATGGAAAAAATTGATATCCAACAAACATAACATTACTCATTCAGGAGTGGGGAGGCAGTTTAGGAGTAATTTTTAAATTAGTTAAGAAGAAAATCCAGTTGTACATCATTAAACAAGGTGTGTCATTTTTGCAATGTGACTAACAGCAACCCAGTGAAATTTCTGATCAGTTAAATAATTCCTAATGATTTAATTCTGGGATTACCTCAACAGTGTGCCCTCTGGAGAACCACAGAATCACTAACAGAAATTTCTGGATTTTAATTGCACTCATGGAGACTCCAGGAGTTGTCAGTTTCTGAAGACTGATAATGGTGACCACTGACAGTTTTCTCCTACTGACAACAGCAAACTCGCAGCCATCATTTAGGAGGTGTAAGCATTGGCAGAGAGGAGTATCCTCATCCCCCTTGGAGGATCAAGTTTATTTTTCAGTAATTCATTTTAGGTTAGTTATTTTGGACTGATTTGTTCAATTGTATTCTATAAAATACTGTAACATATATGTCTGTATGTTAAGTAAGACTGGTCAAGATAAACAAATGGTGGAGATAACCCACTGCTGCATTTATGGACAAGTGCTGAATCATAGGACACGGCTAAATTATTTCACAGTGAAAACAACTTCAGGTTCCTTACACAGCTATATCCTACATTGGTTAAAGTCTACAACAGGCGCATAAATTTGGTTGAAGTTAAATCCTGTGATTAGTTTTGTATGGTTACTTTGACCTTTATGCATTTTGCTGTATCTTGCAATGGTACTTTATTACCTCAGTTCTCGTGCTTTAGTACTATGGTCAGGTTTGTTAATCTGGTATGATCTGAAGAGAATTCTTGTCAATCATGTGATCTATATCTCTCAAGTAAAGAAGTAAAGATCTTTAAAAGATGGTAATGACCTTTCCAAAGTGATTGACATTTTAAAGATCTAGTCAGGATATAATAGGAAGCAATATCAGCAAGATGATCATCGCCATTGAAAAAAATTAAAAATTGGGAACACACTGCCTATCCAGAGATTGATCAAATGCTGTTCTTGTACTGGCAAGTCAATCAGAGTTTATGATGTCTCTGATCACGCACAGGGATAGTGGCTAGAAAGGATTAATAGGCAGTAACCTTTAGTGGTTACATGTGCAGTATGAAGAGAGAAGGAAAACTTCAGTCAACAGAACAGGAGTCTTGCGCCCTGTCATCCAGGAGTATGAGCTTTTATTCTGATGGAAACTACTACCTTACTATTCAACATCATTCATTTGTACTTTTTGTAATAAAATTAATAAATCCTGTAAAACTTCTTCTCATTCACTGTTCATGGGCATTGCTGGCTAGACCAGCATTTATTGCCCATCACTAATTGAGCTTAAGAAAGTAGTGGTGAGTTCCCTTCCTGAACCTTCATGTCTTGCAGGTGCACCCACTCTTCAGTTCAGGAGGCAGTTCCAGAATTTTGATGCTGTGACAGTTACAGTGAAGGAGCACCAACATAGTTCCAAGTCAGGATGGAGGAGAACTTTCAGTAATTGGTGTTCCTATGCATCTGCTGCACTGCTCCTTCAAGGCAGTAGCGGTCATGGGTTTGGAAGCAACTATCTACAGATTCTTAATGATTTGATGCAGCGCATCTTGCAAATAATACACACTACGACAACTGTGCACCAGTGGTAAACAGCATAAAAGTTAAACAAGCTCGCTGCAATACTACAATATTGCTGGAGCTGAGCTCATCCAGGCAAGTGGAGAGTATTCCATCAAACTCCAGACCTGAGCCTTTTAGATGGGACAAGCTCTGTGGAGTTAAAAGGTAAGTTACTCACCACAGAATTCCAAACCGCTCACATGCTCTTGCAGCCAGAGTATTTATATGTCTGGTTCAGTTCTGTTTCTTGTCAATGGTAACCCCCCAAGATATTGATAGTGGCAGGATTCAACAATGCTTCTGCCATTGATCATCAAGGGGAGATGGTTGCATTTTCCTTTCTTGGAGATGGGCATTGCCTGGCACTTACGTAGATCAAATTTTTTTATTCACTAATGAAACATGGGCATCACTGGCTGGGCCAGCACTGACTGACCATGACAAATTGCCCTCAAGAAGGTGATGTGAGCTGCCTTCTTGAATTTGCAATACGTAAATGCATAATGTCGTTAGGGAGGGAGTTACTTGACACTTATCAGCCCAAGCTGATCTGCTGCATTTAGACACAGGCTGCTTCAGTACCTTAAGAGTTGTGAACACTCCAGAACATTATGCAATCATCAGCGAAAATCCCCTTCACTGACCTTGCATCTGAGAGAAAGTTATTGATGATTAAGCTGAAGATTGTAGAGCCTAGGACACTACCCTGAGGAACTCCTGTAATAATGTCCTGTACTGTCCACATAATTATCATCCTTTGTACTGGGTATGGCTCCAACCAGTGCAGATTTCCCATCCTCCCCCACCCTGATTTCCATTGTCTCCTGGTTTGCTAGGGCTCCTTGATGTCACATTTGATCAAATGTGACCTTGATGTTGTGGGCAGTCATCCTCACTTTCCCTCTTTGGTTCAGTTTTTTTCCCGTATTTGGATCAAGGCTGTGGTGAGATCAGGCGTGGCTCTGGCAAAACCCAGGTTTAAGCAGGTTATTATTAAGTGCTGCTTGGTAGCACTGTTGACAACCCTTTCCATCACTTTGATGGTGATGGAGAGGAGACTTAAAGGGTTGTAATTGGCCGAGGTGGATTTGTCTTGCTTTTTGAGGACAGGACATACCTCGGAAATTTCCCACATTCCAGGTAGATAACGTGTTGTAAGTGAATTGGCTAAGAGTGCTGCTATTTCTGGAGTTGTCAGAATATTTCATAGACCGTGCACTTTACGGTATTCAGGACCTTCAGACATTTTTTGATATTTCATGGAATGAACTGAATTGGCTGAAGACTGGCATCTGTGATTCTGGAGTCCTCCGGTAGAAGCCGAGATGGATAATCCACTCAGCACTTCTGGCTGAAGACATTTCCAAATGCTTCAGCCTTAACTTTTGCACTGCTGTGCTGGGCTGTCCCATCTTTGAGGACAGGAATATTTGTGCAGCCCCCTCCTCCAGTGAGTTGTTTAATTATCTGATACCATCCTAAATGGATGTGGCAGGATTGCAGAGATGAGATCTCATGAATTAGTTGTAGAGTTGTTAACTCTGTTTATTGCATTCTGCTTTTGCTATTTAGTTTGCAATTGTAGTTGTAAATATTGCAGCTTCACCAAGTTGACATCTCATTTTTAGGCATGCCTGCTGCTGCTCCCAGTATGCCTTCTTCCACTCTTCATTAAATCCGGTTGATCCATTAGTTTAGTAGGAATGGTAGAACAAGCAATATGCCAAGCCTTGAGATTAGAATGTGGTTTAATGCAATTCTGCTGCTACTATTGTCCTACAGCAGCTCATGGATGCTTAGTTTTGAGCTATTGATTCTGTGTAAAGTCCCATTTAGCACAGTGGTAATGCCACGCAATAAAATGGAAAGGGAAGTGATGGCCTAGTGGTATTAGCACTGAACTGTTAATCAAGAGACCCAGATAACGTTCTGGGGACCTGGGTTTGAATCCCACCACGGCAGATAGTGGAATTTGAATTCAATAAAAAAAAAATCTGGAATTAAGAGTCTAATGATGACCATGAATCCATTGCCAATTGTTGGAAAAGCCATCTAGTTCACTAGGGAAGGAAACTACCATCCTTACCTGGTCTGGCCTACATGTTACTCCAGACCCACAGCAAAGTGGTTGACTATTATCTGCCCTCTGGGCAATTAGGGATGGGCAATAAATGCTGCCTTCGTCGACAATGCCCTCAACCTGTAAATGAATAAATTTAAAAAAAAGAAATGATTAAATAAAATCTCAATGTCAATATGAACTTTGTCTTCATAGGATTGCAATGGTCACTCCTACCAAACATTTAATGAATAAATGCTTCTGCTATGATAGATTATTGAGGACAAGGTCCCTTTTGTGGGTTCCAATACAATTTGCCACACGCACAGTCTAGCAACCATGTCTTTTAGAACTCAGTCAACTTGATCAGTCGTGGTATTACTGAGCCATATTTGGTCATGGATATTGCAGTTCTCACATGGAGAACAATGTGTGCCCTTGCTGCTCTCAGTGCATCCTCCATTGTCTGTATGCTACTGTGCAACCACTTCTGGTGGGTCTGTTCTGTCAGTGGAACAAAAAATACCCAGGGATAATGATGGTGGTACATGGGACATCATCTTAAAGTTTGATTCTCTGAGAATGACAGTCAGTTTGCTGCTTGATTTGTCTGTGAGACAGCTCTCCAATTTTGGCACAAGCCCCCAGATGTTAATGAGTCAGACTTTGCAGGATCAATCCTGTATGTACCATTGAAATCCAATAGGCTAATGAAACCCAACACTGACTCAAATGTGCCTGTACAGTCTTTGGACATCTGAGGTACCGAGTGTTAGACATCTGAGCTCTCAAACCCAGCACCAAGTTCATGGTCCATACAGCAGCCATGGTCCCCAGCTTCCTGTTTGCCTCAGAAACATGGACCACAAACAGCAGATAGCTCAAAGCCCTGGAGAGTTATCATCAGCACTCTCTTCACAAAATCCTGTAAATCCACTGGCAGGATAAGCAGAATAATATGAGCATCCTCTCCCAGGCCAGTATCCCCAGTACTGAGGCAGTTGTCACACTTGACCAGTTATGATGGGTGGGCCACATTGACCACATGCCCGACACAGGACTCCCCAAAACACATGCTTTAATTTGAGCTCTGCACTGCTAAATGATTTCTAGGAAGGCAGAGAAAATGCTGAAATCCTCCCTAAACAAATGCAAGGTCATGTGGGAATCACTTCCTCTAGAATGCACAAACCAGAGAAGAAGCATCCACGAAGGAACCAAACACTTTGTGTGCCACCCAAGTGGAGCATGTGGAGGCCAAGAGCCAGCAGCAGAAAGTGCGAGCATATTCCAGAGTGTCCCACCCATATCCTCCTCTAAAAAACCTGCTCCCCCTACCTGAGGCAGAGTCTGTGGCTCCAGGATTGGACGATTCAGCCACCACAGAGCCAATCCCCACTGTGGAAGCAAGTCATCCTTGAAGCTGAGAGACCGTCAAAGAGGAGGATGTGCTATTGTTGTTTTCAGTGCCTTTATTGTTGCCAAGTGATCTGTCCGGTTTCATTCCTTTCATATTTTGTATTTTGGCAGTTAGACACAACTGAGCAGCTTGTTAGGCCAGTTCAGAGACCATTTAAGAGCTAAGCACATTGCTGTCACATATAGGCCAGACCCGGTGAGGACATCAGATTTTTACTTCCTAAAGGACATCAGTGGACCAGATGGCTTTTTACAACAAATGACAAGGGTATCATGATCAGCATTAGACTAGCTTTACTAATACTTCCAGATTTTTACTAATTGAATTGAAATTTCAGTATCTGCCATTGTGAGTTTTGAACACATGCTCCAGTAAACCACCTTAGCCCCCTAAATCACGCTTGTAAAATCACATTTGTACCCGGAATTGTCTTATCGCTCATTTGGACAAGGAAATCTTTTGAATGGCCATTTCATCTCCGTCTATAACTGTAATTGCTTTATGTCTTACAATGAAGATAAAGTGAACGCCAAATATTCCAGGCTGGATTCAGGTCTAAGAAGTAAAATTATAGCTGCATAATCTATATAATTTTAGTGGAGCACTGTTCCACAGAATGGCATCATCACTGCATCATGCTTCATGATACAATGTGCCATGCTGCCCAGGCGAAACAGCCAAGCTCAAGCTCGAAGCAGGTCCCCGCAGAAGGCGGAAAGTAAATCTTTGGGAAAGAAAGAGAAACTTGTAATTACCTTGAAAAAGTAATTAAACCAATGTCATTTCTGTTCTTCCTCCTCCACCCAGGAGCTAAACTTCCTAATTACAGCCCTTAGCAGGAAAGCAGATGTCATGGCAATGCAGGTGCCATAATCAGGTGACCACTGAACAGTAAGCAATGTAATGAGCAGAATTACTTCATGACAGGGGTCTAGATGCACGTGGATTTTTTTTTCCGCTATACCTACTGTTATGCTGTATATGAGATGTTTTTACACTCAGATGCACAGATTTATTTGTTGTTAATTTCTGCTCGTAGTTTTGAGGGATTGTATAATTGACCGACATTCAGTGGCCTTGCCACCATCACTCCCCTCTCATTTCAATGACAATTTGTTTCCCCGTTTCAATTCAAAATGAGTAAATGAGTTTATTCTACAACATTGCCTGTTCAGACATGAGCAATTTTAGACCATTCTACTTAAGTAGGACATTTATGAATGACTGAATTTAATCTTCCTAGGCCTTGTAACATGGTGTGCAATGAGTGTGAAGAAACAAAGCTATTAACAGGCTAAATGCATATCAGACATGTAGATGTTAATTATCCACTTAAAGTTGTACAATATATACATCTAAGCAAGTAAGATATTACAAAAAATTTCTGAATACAATCTGTTACCAGCTGTTTTATAGGATTTGTCATGACTATTGAGAGGATATTATCAATATTCCTTTCCAAAATAATGTAACTAACTTTTTCTTAGTATGGAGATGCATCATGGCTCTGAGTTGAAACAAAAAGGTCAATGTTTATTATCAAACTTTTACACTAACTTGGATTTTGTTTCACACATACTATCACAGCACTTATTTTATTAACCATTTCATAGAATAGGTTTCAAATACCACCATTCAATAAGTTCAAAGCTGATATGGTCCTGATCTGAATTACATTCTGTGTGTCCCCCCCAATAACCCTCAACTCCCTTGACTATCAAAAACCTAACTAACTCTGCCTTGAATAAGTCTATGACTCACCCTCCACTGTTTTCTGAGTAAGAGATTTCAAAATATAATCCACTGGATTGCCTTCTTCCAGAATACCAATACTTTTGTGATCCTAGTGCAACAGCTAGACACTTCTTAAGTACATTATATTGTTCTCTCCTCAAGTTCTGTGGTTGGCAAACCTTTCCAACTGGTGATTGCCCTGCATGGAAATAAATACTTTGCAGCATCTGTCCGAAACTTGCTCATCATTACCTCATATCTGAGCTCTTGATTTTTATGCAGTTCCGTTGCAACTGAAAGTCATGGTCAAAGTTTATTTTCCTTATTTCATCGAATGGCTTCTAGATACTTCTAAGAGGTAACTTGTCAGGTACCTTATTGATACATTATTTTCTATTTGTTGTTCTTTAGTTCAGATCATGATGGACTGAATCCATTTTTTTCTTCTTCGTTCGATGTGCGAGTCCCTGGCTGGACCAGCATTTATTGTCCATCTGTAATTGGTCACATAGTATTCAAAAGTCAAACACATTGCTGTGGGTCTGGAGTCATATGTAGGCCAGACCAGGTAAGGATGGCAGATTTCCTTCCCTAAAGTACATTAGTGGACCAGGTACATTTTTAATGACAATCAACAATGGATGTCACGAGGCTAGCTATAAATTCCAGATTTTATTGAATTCAAATTTCACCCTCTCCCATGGTGGAATTCAAA
Organism: Rhincodon typus; assembly: GCF_021869965.1. NCBI lineage: Eukaryota > Metazoa > Chordata > Chondrichthyes > Orectolobiformes > Rhincodontidae > Rhincodon > Rhincodon typus. Next base: position 25,730,215 of record NC_063353.1, on the reverse strand, counting down.
CTCAAAACCCCCAACAGAACATTAGTCTGAGTTTCTGGATTAATAGTCCAGTGGTATTACCATGACACCACCACATCCTCCTTATCGACCCTCTTATCTGATTGGAAACATCTTGGATTCATGAAAATGTAGTCAGAATGTATTCCACTTCAGGATAAGCACTGATTTTAACTTATGTAAATGCAAGAAATGTTGCCGAACATCACTTCTCCACAATTCACATTACAGAAACACAATGGGAAATACGTCACAGTTGTCCCTAAAGGATTGCTCTTTTACTAACACCATGGACTGCTTCAATGCCCTTTGCTGAAAATGAACGAAAATACAAGTTCATTAATTTGCTTTTCAGGCATCTAAGGTTTACTTCATTGCTGGAATCAAACATGGAATAACACTACATTTGTAACCTAACTATAGCCTTGTACAGCATCTCTATAATATGGAGGTCAGCTTTATTCTGAAAAATAATTAATAAGGTTTATGCATTTTCCTCTATTTTCTATCTTCCTTTACGTAACGTATTTTACATGGGAGACTAAGTCCTAATTCTAATATCAAATATTAAATTGTCTTCTTTTCTGTTCCTCTACAAATCTGATACATTTTCTCATACCAATGGCCAGGCCAAACTATTATGACCTAATCAAAATAATTGAATTGTCACGGTATGTCTTTTCTATCCAGTATAAAAACTTGAATAAAACTTCTCATGACATCATTCTTTTCTTGGTCTTGATCTTAATAGAAATCAATGTTTAAAAAACAGCATTTCAAATACAGACCTGTAAATGATTAAATCTGATCAATATTTGTGCAAAGCAGTACTCTAAACTGTAAATTGCAGTGACTCATTGTGAGCTCGTAACGTAAAACTACGTGTTTTGTTAGACTAGTCAGGCGTTTGACACACAGAACCCATCACCTTGAGTAACAGTTTCCAAGCTACATTATTGAGTAATCCCCACAAATAAAGTTTCTGTTTGCCTGATAAGAATACTCCAGAGCAATCAATCAGCTTTATTGCTCTTGTCTGCTAGCCTGTAGGGTCTGAATGGAGCACCATGCTGACTGTGCAACCATTAGCATCTACAAAGAGAAAAGACACATTAACATTTTGTTTCCTCTCCACCTATCCTCTCCTCTATCCCTCTTCTATCCGCCTCCCACTCTCTCCCTATTTATTTCAAAACCCCCTTCCCCTCCCCCTTTTCTGATGAAGGGTCTAGGCCCGAAACGTCAGCCTCTCTGCTCCTATGATGCTGCTTGGCCTGCTGTGTTCATCCAGCCCTGCACCTTGTTGTCTCTTAACATTTTGGGAGTGGTCACTACTCTGAGGTAATTCGAAGGAAGCATTCCCAGGCATTAACATTTTCTTTCTGTTTACAGATGTTATTCCAGCTGCTATACATTTCCAATGTTTTCATTAAATTTCAGGTGCAGTTTTTCTTTTTCTTCCTACTCCTAAGGTGAATAAAGCTCAGGCATCAAACAACCAATTCTGTTACACCCACTTCTCAACAATAATCTCTCTTTCAACAAAATTTGTCATTTCAAAAGTTATACAACATATGAATTTGGAGACTTGAATGAATTCTAATAGACAATAAGTTGAAATGCAGGAATTAAAAGTCTTTTCTCTTCAAGATATTTTACTGTTTTACCGTAAGAATTACAGCAGAGAAATATACTAATGAATCATAGAATCCCTACAGTGTGGAAACAGGCCAATTGGCCCAACAAGTCCACACCGACTCTCTGAAGAGCATCGCACCTAGACCTATTCCCCTATCCTTTTCCCTGTAACCCTGCATTTCCCATGGCTAATCCACCTAACTTACACATCCCTGAACACTAAGGGCAATTTTGCATGGCCAATCCACCTAACCTGCACATCTTTGGACTGTGGGAGGAAACCGGAGCACCCAGAGGAAACGCACATAGACACAGGGAGAATGTGCAAACTCCACACAGACAGTCGCCCGAGGGTGGAACTGAACTGGGTCTCTGGCACTGTGAGGCAGCAGTGCTAATCAGTGAGCCAACCGTGCCACCCTTAGGAAAAAGGAATTTATAAACCAGCGTTAGAAATACCATTCAATATTCCACTTATTCACGTAATAAAGATCCTGGGGATAACAGAGAAATTCCATCTGGGAAATATCAATCTGGTTATAGTGGATAAATGATATCAGACATGACAATGCCTCACATCCAACCATCAGTGCTCAGTAACATTATCTACAAAATATTGTTAATGCTTTTTAAAGAATACACACATTAATAATGCTGTAACTGTTTGCTAATAAACAAATATTCAAAACCATTCAATATTGCTTCACTAACAGGATTGCTGGACATAATTCAAATTCTTTTTACTTTACAAGTGATAACCAATGCTATAATCATGTCTGCTTAAATCTTTAACACTACATTTCCATGCCTTTCTATACAAACCTATACACATCATTGCTGTTGAAAACACTCAAAACTCAGCAAGCCCATAGCTTCTGTTAAAACATTTTAAAGTGATCATTAAAATGCACATTGAATATTAGCAGAGTTCCTGTACTCACTTTCAGGGCTTCCACTTTGTTACTTAAAAGTTTTTCAATTTCTCTCGCTGCACTTTCTACCAAACGCCGAGCATTGTTTGTTTCAACTGTGTAGTATTGTCTGTTTTTCAAGTAAATCTGCAAAATAAAAATGTGAAACAAATGTGATTTGAGGCCACTATCCTTTAGGTACAAAAAGTTGCATTTATAGAGGGACATGGGAAAACAACTCCAAGTTAGTGAAACCATTGCACCAGGAATGGATTAACTCAGAAGAATATGGGACTACGCACAAGGACCTTAGTTACAGATGGTATCTCTGCCAGTGTAGGTTCCATTTAAGTGCAATGTACAGTGTTGAGATTTGTAAGGCAGTATGGTAAAGATGAGGTCAGGTATGTTTTTCTCTCTTGTTGGTTCCCTCACCACCTGCTGCAGACCCAATCTACCAGCTATGTCCTTTAGGACCCAACCAGTTCGATCAGTAGTGCTGCTACCAAGCCACTCTTGGCAATGTACATTGAAATCCCTCACCCAAAGTACATTTCGCACTCTTGTCACCCTCAGTGTATCCTCCAAGTGTTGTTCAATACGGAGGAGTACCAGTTCATCACTGAGGGGAGATGGTATATGGTAACCAGCAGGAGGTTTCCTTGCCCATGTTTAACCTGAAGCCATGAGATTTCATGGATTCCAAAGTCAATGTTGAGGACTCCCAAGGCAAATCCCTCCCAACTGTATACCACTGTGCTGCCACCTCTGCTGGATCTGTTCTGCCAGTGGGACAGGGCATCTCCAGGGACGGTGATAGTGGTGTCCGGGACATTGTCTGTAAGGTATGTTTCTGTGAGAATAACTCCGTCAAGCTGTTGCTTGACTAGTCTGTGAGACAGCTCCCTCAATCTTGGCACAGTCCCCAGATGTTAGTAAGGAGGACTTTGCAGGGGTGACAGATCTGTTTTAACTATTGTCATGTCCGGCGCTTAGGTTAATGGCAGATGGTCCCGACTGGTTTGATTTTGAATATCATGTCCAATTTCCACCCCATTTTGCCATGCACCTTTTCTGGAATAACTTCCCACTCACCAAATACCCTGGAATTGAGCAGTACCCTGGCACAGGGAGATCTTTAAAAACCCATAGTGTACTCGGACAAGCACTGTCACTCCACAGTTACACTGTCTGGTACTTGTCCTGGGAATTGCAGTCGGGGTCAATCTGCATCTGCTGTACTCTCAGGGACCTGGAATTCCTGCTGGATAAGGTAATGCACAGGGTACGTCAGTACTACAATGGAGGCTACAACACCACAGCATGTCAGACTGGTCCAAGGTTACAGCAGTGCCAGTCATGTGGAGGGATGCGCTGTACTGTAGAATATTTTGTCCACACCACCAGAATAAATCCCATTTTCTTCACAGACACCCTATCTTTGCTACTGTACCCATCTCCCAGTAAAGCTCATGCTCTATCACCCTCATTATTGACTTGCCCTTACACCCTTACCCACACCCACCCATGACGCCAGGAATCCTTCAAGCCCTCTGCATCACCTACTCACTCTGGACACCTCGCACCAACACCAGCACAAACCGCTGTGCCACCAACTTTTGTCTTCCACATTATCTGCCTGTCTTTGAGTCTACGAGGAAGGTAACCGACAATAGGGCAGAAAGCAACGAGACAGGCGTTGCACTGTCCATCATTCTGATCACCACCCGCTTTGAGGCAAGGCAAGGTGGGAATGCTGTTAGCATTCAGGTAGGCTCAGAGTGGGTCAATACGAAGTGCCAAGAGATGCAGCTTGGTCCAGTCCATGCACAAGGCCACATGTACCTGAGCTTAAAGTGTCCTTGCAGCAACTTGAGAATGATAGTTGCTGATGCAGTCTGAAGTGCAGCATGGAAGTACAGATGCATCCTCTAAGTGGATCAGAAATGTACCTCAGGGATTCTTAGAGGCTGACATATGCCAATGTACATGGACACAGAATGTTCATGCCGAGTACCTTGTGAGGTCAGTGCCCAGTATCCACCATGGAAGTCATTTGGAGCAAAGGGCGAGTTCAACTCATCAGGTACCTGCGCTGGTTTATAGCTTATGTTTTCCCAACAGCTAATTTGTTGAGCAAGTTTGGCTAGATTGCAACTGCGATATTAATGAGGCAAGTTGGGCCATTAACAAGGCCCCTAACAAGCATTAATCACAGTCAATTAGCAACTTGATGCTGCCTGGCGAGAATTTCGCAATGCCACTTGTGAAAATCATAAAATATAGTGTGATGATTTCAATGTTGAGATGCATATTGCTGGATTCTGTCACGTATCTTTCCATAGTCCATATCACTCAAATCCCTGTAAAATTCCTTTAAATTGTTCTAATGGACCCATCTTTTACACTTTTCACATGCAGAGAGGCAAGATTCTCACTGGGTAGTGGTGAATTGCCAATTGATAAGGTAAAGGATTGGTGCAGTCAGTTGGAAAGACAGAAATAACTCAATTTTGATAAAGGAACTGAGGCTCAACAGCACAGAACAGAATTTTGTGGGACCCTGTAGCTGAGTAAACCTGATGTTGGTTCTTTTTACCTGTTCCATCTGATCCACTCCACTCGAAGAGCGCACCAACTTCACGAGGTCATCCTTCATTTTCTCCGCCCATGACCGTATACTGCAAGGTACAAGATTTTCGATTAGATCAATGGCTTTTGGAATTGATTGTTGCAAATGTACATTACAGCTGACATATTTTCTTCACATAAATCTCTGCTTGGCATCAACACATTGAAGACAGTCAGTAGTGTCACAGCTTCTTCTACAGAATGACATACTAAATGTAAGAATTTTCCCCTGAGCCCTTGTGAAAGCTGTTACTTCAGCACACGATCTCCCTTGTATACAATTTTCCCACAACAAGGGGCGAAAATCTGAAACTCTGTCCTGACAGGTTGTGGCTGTTGCGTTTCACCAATTAGGTCAATACATTTTTGGTATGTAATGGCATTAAAAATATGGATCAAAGGGGATATATGAAATGAAGGTCCAAATCAGTCATGATATGATTGAATGCTAGGTGAGCAGCTGAATGGGCTGTACATGTTCCTATGCTCCCATGTATTCATCTGGAATAGAATTCTATTCTTACGGTGTGCGTCTGTGAACAGAACATAAGCAAAATATATAGAATAGGACTCATTAATGGATCTAAATATCAGCCCTTTCCATAAGGCATTCAGAATTCTTAATAAACAAGTAAGCTAGTTTATTGTGTTAGTGAAAAATGTCTTGCTTTGAGTTTGAAGGAGCAGGGGGGTAAAAATTACTAATGAAGGGCCTGATGCCTAGCAAAGGTTGACTCAATGAAATTGGTTTGAGGTGACTGAAGCAGGTCAAATCCATTCAGGATACTTCACTGATGAGATAAGGAGGCTCATAATCATTTAGTGCAAATGGGTCTCAACCCAATAAGCACTGTTAAGTAGAGGCTAATGGGCTACTGTGTTGATATCCACTGTGCGCACTTACATATGCATGTACAGCCCTCTTTGTAAAAGGAAGGAGGAACACTTTGGCCTTAGATGCAACTCTCCTAAAAGCAGGTATTTCAAAGTTAAAGCCATGAAGCAGCTCATAAAATGACCTTCCAAACCATTTCCTAGGAAGCTCATTTAGCCTTGACCCTAGTCCAGATGCCCCCCACCCCTTCACAAGAAGATAGAGTGATGGCCAGCCAAAGGAGCAGCAACACACACATGCCCTTCGACAGGGTCCTCTCATGGGACTGCAGAGGTGGTTGGGTCCTTTGCCTCCACCTGCTTGTTCCTCCCAACCATTGGAAATGCTAGCCAGGACGGTCAACTTGTCTCTGGAAAGAAGACCCTCATGATGTCTGGCTTACCCATTCCCAAAGCCCCAGGCATCTGCCCAAACCTCCAGGGCCAATGGGGATCACAGCAGAGCCTCCATCCCAACTGGGAAGCAGAGGAGCTCAGTGCATCACAGCGGGAGGGAGACGAGCAGAAAAATGTACTATTGTCACACATGGGCAATGGCTGGAAAATCTGTACAGTTTGTTCTTCATCATAGCACATGTAAGCAGTTTGTTTAGCAAACTCTGTTATTTATAAAACACTTTCACGTTTAAAGATTGTTTCACAACCCATGGTATGTAAATAGTTTTAGCATTTGATATCCCCCCTTCATTTCACCGCTCACATGGTTGTACCTGTCTCTGTTGTAGCTGTAGACTCTTTAGAATCATAGAACCACAGAATCATAGCAACATACAGTGTAGAAGAGGCCCTTCAGTCCATTGTGTTAGGTACACTTCTACATACACTAGTTTCACTTTCCTCCACTAAGCCCATAATCTTTAATGATATGACACTTCGAGTACTCACCCAAGTACTTTTACAAGGTTGTGAACTTTCCATTCTCAGTGTTAACATGCCGTTGAGACCCTCATCAGGTTCTCCTTTCTAGGTGCCCATGCCATTTGTACTTCCCCAGGATATCACCCAAACTGTGTAAATGCTGTCAAACACACCCATCAACCCAGCCCTTCCTTTACCCCAGACCCTTTTCCAGAGACTCCTTCCCCCTTAATTACTATGAAATCAGGTGAAGGACCAATCCTAGCTGATGGGTGCAAGTTCCCTTCCCTCCCCAGATCCCACCAGATGGGGCCCTGTGGATACACAGATCATGACCTGCTTCCTGGGGCACAGACACACAGCAGCCCTACGCAATGCTATGCTGACCAGGCTAGGGCTAAAGCCTGGAACTGTGGCTGAAGCCCAGGGCTGAAATGGGATGCTGCCTTTGACAACCGCCTGATAGGTACAACCCTTCACTGCTAAATACTCGTGTCAGACGTCTAGACAGGTTTGACTGCTTGCTGCAGATGTGAATACTGAGACCACATGGTGCAGGTGCTAGAGTGATGTGGCATATTGACACGTGACAAGATTCACACACCTCAACTGAGGACTGCTGCACTACACAGACATCTACCTGGTTGTCTCAGTGTGCCAACTGCCAATGGAAGGGAAGGTACAGCAGAAGAAAGCATGCTGACGGCATGCCAGTGGGCACCACGTGAATGAGCACTGAAGGGACAAATCCTGGTAGACAGCCCTGTAAAAGCCACACAATGGGTTCCTCTCCCTGTGCTGTACCTGTACTCGATGCAGCTGTACACTGCTAGTTGCTGGTGTGCCCTCCTAAATGAGTCTGCACCTGCAGGATACAGTGCCAGTCTACTGGAGGATGCCAGAATGGTGGCACCTTGAAAGGGGATGCCAATGTCTGTTATGGAAAGGTATGAGCAGCTGGCCCTGCCCTCCAGTCCATCTGTGACCAATAGGGATCTGTTGGAGCAAGCAGCGAGTACCTGCTCCATTTTCTACACCAATTTTTCCGGATGTCTGCATGGTAATTTAGCTAGATTGCAACCTGCAGCAAGTTGGGCTCTTACCAACATGTTTAACAAGCAAGAAAAAGCTTCAATTGGGAACTCGCCGCTCCCTGGAGAGAATCTTGCCACACTACTTGAGCAAAGGGCAGGGAGGAATTGCAGCAAGATGATCTCAACATTGAGATGACCATCTCACCTGATGCTACCAGTCATTTCACTGTAACCTATGGCACTCAGAGCCTGGCAAGATTCCACCCTAAATATTTTATATACTTCATCTGGAAGATGAACAAAGATTCTCATCATAAGATGAAGGAGATCAAAAAACCCTGCCTTTCCCATCTGAAAAGGATAAATGAGTGTGCTAAAAATACTGCCGGGCAAAATAAATGCAAATTGTGATCCACAATCTCCTAAACTCTCATACATGAGAAAATGCAGACATGGGAAGCTTTAATTTGCTAATCCAAGAAAAAAAAGCCAGTGCTAAAAATAACGAATGTTTCCTCAAGGAAAAACAGTTGTCCTAAATAATGCAGAGAGTTGAATTATCTAACTGCATTACTTGAGTCAGCAAACATTTTTGCAAACAAGATTGACTTTTATGATGAAACATATATTCAGTTTTCTATAAAGTGCATGCTTCTTGTCAGAAATGCAGAGCAGGAATCACCTCACACCTTCTGTCAGAAGTTAAAAATGGCTCCATTTTCACCACTCGGTCATAATAGGTGTGCCAATAGTGGCCACAATATGGCAAGTCCTTCAATAAGCCTGGGTTCAGCCAGAGCTTGGAGTTCGGCTTTGTGCCACTGCCAAGTTATAACATTGCCTTGAAAAGAAGTAACAGAGGCTCACCTCCCATGGGAATGTTTCGGCACCTTAGCTGGGAATCAGAAAAGCTGAGTGCAGATTCCAAAGAAACAACTCTCACTCGAACCAAATAATCAGTCATAGTATAGTCACCGCAGGGAATACTGGGTGGCTAACTAGTGAAAGTGAGGCCCCACTGAAGGTTAAGTGAATAATCATGGAAGATGAAGTTGTTGTTTTCCAAAATATGTTAAGGACTTTGGAAGCAATAAAGAAATCCAGAATGTTCTTCCAGTTTAATGACCTGACCTCCATCCAGCCCTGGAAACATACACCAGAGATTCTGGCATCTTCAGCAAGTGGGAACATCCTTCGCATGCCTAAACAATCGAAATCTTTGAAATTCTGGGATCTCCCATTGGTGCTTTGAACTTTATCGATTAAACAATGGACATCAAATGTTCTTCTGTGCTCGTTCCCCACAAATTCAGTGGTGCAAATATTGGCCTGTTGCAGGAGGTGACCAAAGTAGCCATCTAAATCAGACAATGCCTGCACATGTTTCAATCTTGTTGACCTTTCTGCAAACTGTTTATCATTACAGATTCCAAACAGTTATCTAACCCTGTCACAGATGAGCCAACACGACGATAATGGTCCTAAGAAAAACTCTATTTCACGACAATTCAACACACCACTTGTCATACCCTTCACTAGACTCTCTTGGGTTCTGCCTTATCTCCAACGAGCCACACAACGGAATCTTTTAAAAAGCAACTGTCTTCTCAAAAAGGGCAGATATCTTGATATCCTTGCATCCTTTCATTTCATAATTGAAGAATCACATGATATTGGGCCACATTCATACAATACAAGTATAGCACAGCCTTGTCAGTCCTATTGTGTAGGCACCACAGCCATGCAGTGAAGGCTTCTGGCCACCATCTGTGCTGCATTTTAGAGCAACAGAATTTCACAACTGCTCGAATTTACATTGAAAGCTTTTCCCCAAAATTACTTCATCTTGCAATTAAGCAGGACTTTTTTTTAAACAGGTATCAATAGCATATCTCCCTTCCTAGTGTTTTTTTTAGGAGCAGTGATAAACTATCTGGAAAATCACTGTAATACTACAAATAACACTTGGTCAAAGTCCTCGTCATCAAATTCAGGCAGATTGCATTTTGAATCCACCTTTCAGTTATATTATTTTACTTCATCAGGGCAGGATTGTCTGATCCAGAAGAAAGGACACGACAATTATGCCACAAGAGTCCTAAGCCTCAGGTCGGTTTGAGGTTCACAACAGACCAGGCTTGGTCTATACGAATCTACATTCAATTTTTGCTTTTTGTTTGCCTTCACCATTGCTATCACTGAAAGAGCCAAGACAAAAGCTGTGCGGTTGCTACTGTAACTGTCCTGATCCAGTGCATCAGGCATGTCTGGCCCAGTGCACAGCGATGGAGTCCTGTCTTTAGCAAGGGCAATTCTAATTACAATGAGAACGTTAGTTAAAATAAATACATGCAGCAGCAAAAATCCCTCTCCCTCCCACCAATTAGACATCAGGCAGCCTGCCCAGTGACTGCATACTGCTAGCCACCAACACACTTAGAACTGCATTGGTTTGCATTCCAATCACATCTCTTCTCCTCATCCTAGGGTCTGCAATCCTGCTGGGTGTGGCCAGATGGTTCATTCATCTCACTATATGAATCAAAACGCCAAAAATAGCTCATGTCTTGAGATGCATCTAAACGTGAAAAATATTCTTGAATTAACAGAAATGATTTAAAAAGACTCAAATAAAAGAATCCTACTGAAAAAAGACAAAATCTTTCTAATGTAATTGATAGTCACAACATTAATGCAAATATGGGAGTGCAGCCACTTTTTGCTCATCCATCTAGAATGAGTCAAATGCAAGTAAATTGGCTGAACAATGTTTTCTATTACTATATTGCAGATGCTGTAAATCAGATGCAGTAAATATGTAATAGAAAATGCTGAGAAAACCCAGCAGGGCAGGCTGTAATACAAGTAGGCTTTGTTTATTGCCACTTCACGAAGATTTGACATCTTAATCCCTATCCCAGACAGATGAACATATAATCCAGGGTGACATTATCAGCACAGCACTGACAGAATACTATGCAGTTGAGGTGCTGTCTTTCAGACACAATGTTAAAAAAGATCCCATCTGCTCTTGCAGGTAGATGTCAAAGATTCCACAGTAATATTCAAAAATTAGAAGAGCTCTCCTGCTGTCCTGTCCAATACTTATCAAGCAACCACCTACTGGCAAATAAAACAAATAGTCCCTTATTTTACCACTGTATGCAAACTAGCTAGCACAATTTCTTACTTACTGGATGTACAAAGCTTTGTGACACAACTGACCTCATGAAAAGCACTAAATAAATGTAATTTATTTTTACTCACTCCCGAGTCTAGTAACCCACCCAAATCTCTTTACACTTTACTTATTTTACACCATCAACAGTATCCTTGTCACGTCAATTTTTCTGCCATCATATAGGATCTTGCATTCATCACTATCACAATGTAACTGGTATTGATTTATCTAATTGCAAAATTTATGAACCATCTATTGTGTGATCCTGGCCACTTAGTCTGTCTTGACAGCTCCTCCTACAACTCCCCCACCAGTGTACCCACGCTAGTTTGTTAATATCTTCGAACACGACCAGCTCATATCGGATTTCTGTATCTAATTTATAAACCTTGCTTAGGCTCAGGCACCAATCTTAAAAGAGTCAGCTCCATTAAATCTGAACAAATAAATTCTTCCTGCTGCATACCAAGGTTTCCATCAGAAATATGGTTACTCACAAGTATAATTGCAAATCCTTTGGGAGTGGTCAGAAAATATAGTTAGGCTTTACTGATTTAGAGTAGTTACACAGCCAGAGAAGGATAAAATACAGGATAATTATCATTCTTCAATACTGCACTCATTGTTATAATATGATATTTTAAGAGGAAGTTGAATAGCACTCCTCTATAAATCAGGTCAAAGATGTTTTCCTTTAAATCCATTGCTTCTAATCATCAAGTATCATAGAATCACAGAATCCCTACAGTGTGGAAGCAGGCCGTTCAGCCCATCGAGTCTACACTGACCCTCCAAAGAGCATCGCACCCAGATCCACCTGCTACCCTATACCTGCAATTTCTACCTGAGACACTACGGGCAATTTAGCATGGCCAATCCACCTAATCTGCACATCTTTGGACTGTAGGAGGAAACCAGAGCACCGAGAGGAAACCCACGCAGACACGAGGAGAGTGTGCAAACTCCACACAGACAGTCGCCCGATGGTGGAATCAAACCCAGGTCCCCAGTGCTGTGAGGCAGCTGTGCTAACCACTTGTAGGTGGCTTCAAAACATTATTATTTCATTATTTCTGTATATTTCTTAATCCCCAGATTCAGGATATCCACATCTCCCCATGCAAATTCTGCAAATTTTGGGCTCAGCTTTCACTTCTATCATCTTTAACTTTTACTGCCTAAAGTGAACAGGATGGTAACAACCCATATCCTCATCACCTCATTGATACAGAACAGTCATGTTTTCCTGCAAGCAGAATTGATATTGCAGGGGGCTGGGCAGTTAAAATTTTAACAGACGCAGCAATTGAATTTAACAAAGCCTGGAACTTTCAATCGTTTCATGCACATCAGCTATCTGCCGTAGTAATTTCTGTTTCTCCCCTGCTCCTCCTCCTTCTCCAACCAAGTCCCCCACTGAGATAAGTTCCTGACAGACGCAGAAACCTGCCAGATATTTCTCTACAATATTCAAGGAAGCTGGATTTTCATACATTTGTAAGTGCAAATTTCACTGCACCAAACTGATGCCAGCTAACTGCAAAACAGAAAAGTCTGCCCATGCTTGGCTCAATGCAAAACAGAGACTATTTCTAAGGAATGATGATAGTTTGCTGCCACATTGAGCCCAATGGTTATACTTTTACTCGTAATATGAAGACGTTGTAGTCATGCATCATAAGTCATGCATTACTGTCATGGGAGCCTGATGCCAGGAACTTGTATTGCCTAAATTCCTTTGGGATTTGTGCTAAAAGGTACTTCGCAATATATTACAGCATACATGAATAAATGGTGCCCTGCATGAAGTTACCATGTGACTCAGATTGGCTCACCATGGCAAGGGCAATTATTCCTCTCATTCAAACCCTCAGTCCATACTCTACCCTCACTTACTGACACTGTATCTGACCTGAGTGAGGCAAGGGAAAGCGTCCCCCACTTTTCCACATATTTGCACTCAAAGAATGTATACAAGAGTGTGTTTTGATATAGAAAACCAATTCAGGCTTCAAATGTTATTGATAAATAGCGTGGGTCTAATTCTCATTAGCTCAGGTTGCCACCTGAAACATTCCCTGTGTTGCTGCCATGTAGGTTATGCACTAATTTATAATCTGACAACTTAATCTTAGTATTTTTACTTTTGCAAAACAGCTGCTCAGCATAAAAGGCAAGGATGTGCCCTCTATTGCAATGTGATCAAGGTGCCATCTTTTGCATTATTCCATACAGTTGGGAACCACACAAAGTAAGTAAGAAAAAGGATTCTGATCTTGTAATGTTGGTAACTTAAACAGTAAGTCTGAACTACAATCCAATGAACAGTTGTCACGTTTGTACCCAATATCTATTCACTTTGCCATAAATATTGTTGTGCAAGTCTATGTGATATTAGTAAAGTTATGCTGACTTCAATTTACAAATTGTTCATGTGACAACTCAGTATCAGAGGTACCACCAGCAATTCATAAATATTTAATGTTTGTGCTTGTACATGTCACAAGCACCACTCCCTCCATCATCAACACTCAAAAGCAGCAAGATAATGAACAAGATGCACTGCAGAATTTTGCTAAAGATTCTTCCAAACTCACAAACACTTCCATTGTTATGGACCAGACCAAACCCTCGCAAAATATATTAACAAGGTGGCCTTGATCCTAACTTTTTCTTATTCTAAAGGTAAATATAAGGTGTTGCATTCCAGATGCAATTTTATTGGCCAAACCACTCGACATTAAGCAAAATACAATTTATTCATACACAATATTTAAAATACTACAAAAGAAAAAAATAAAAGAAAATAATCAGCTTAGATGTAACTCCGTCAAAATTAAAATAATATAGTGACTATTACTAATTAACTGGTCCAATATAGTAACATCCCATAAACACACCCTTGGCAAAGGCAAAATCAATAAAATAGATTTCCTGGCATGTAATTCTAGCAGCTCAGGAGAAAAAACACCAAGAGAAAACTCTGACAGCATGTATCAGGGAGAAATGTGCTGTAGCTTCCAACCCCTGCTGAGACCCCAGTGTCCATTACTGCTGAAAACCTAAAATTAAAAATCCTGGTTCTGCGGGAGCTGGACCTCACCCATTCAGGCTGCTTCTATTGTTTCAACTTAAAAAAAAACCAAGGCTGCACAAGCTGTTTACTTTACTGGCTTTCCAAATAGTCAGTTCATCTCCTCTGTCTTAAAAACTCGCTTAAAAATAATACCAGGACAAAATCCACCTCTTAAAGCCACAGTATCATCACACCTCTTAGAAGAACAAGGGCAGAAGGTACATGGGAACACCACCACCTGCAAGTTCCCCTCCAAGCCAGTCACCATCCGGACTTGGAAATATATCACCACCCCTTCAGTGTCACTGGGTCAGAATCCTGGAATTCCCTCCCTAACGGAATGGTGAGTCAATTTACAGCACATGGACTGCAGCAGTTCAAGAAGGCAGCTCACCATCACCCTCTCAAGGGCAACTAAGCTGGGCAATCAATGCTGGCCAGCTAATGACGCCTATGAGTGAAATAAAAACACAGCCTTGCTCACAGCAACTCTCTTTCTTACCTCTTTATTTGCAGCTTTTTCCCAAACATCTTCTAATTAAAAAGATGCAGTCTAATTAACCAATCAGATCAAATGATGAAAACCACTTGTTATATTAAATCCTGCAAATTTCCCCTTCCGTTTATGAAAGTGAGAAGCCCCAATGCTGCTAGTGTTGGTTCAGTCGCTCACCCTAGTACTTTCTCTAGATAACGCTAAACTGTGAATGACAGCAGGGTTGTAACTTTTGGGATTGGTTAGCTCAGTAATAGACAGTAATACCAAGAGCACAGGTTCAATTTTCAAACCTGCTGAGGTTACCGTGAAGATGTTGTATTCTCAACTTTGCCTGTAGTGGGTCCCTCAGCTTAAAATCACCTCCATTCATTTCTCACTAATGGGAGAGTAGGACTATGGCAACTTTTACCTTTAATTTGACCATTGGGAAACATCCCAACTGAGCCTAGCCCAGCTGAAGTAGATAACAGTCAGGAACAGGATTCCTATCTAGAGTTAGCTCTCCAAAATCCAAGAACAATAAGACCATCTGTATTACTGCCCTATTAGCCTCAGTACTGACTGCGACCAATTTCATCACTGCGAGGGAGCTAACTCAACGCAAACAATTTCATTACTGTTAGGGCTCCCCCAGAAAATATCTTCTAAATACTTAGCAAACTACAGGATTAGAAAGAAATGCTTACAAAATGTCATTAACCTGAAATATTAACTCATTCTCTCTCCATAGTTCCTGCTAAACCTGTTGAGTATTTCTAGCTCTTTCTGCTGTTATTTTGGTCTCCCTTACTGTTATGACTCAATATGAACAATAGTCACATTGTCAGTGTGCCAGCCTTTTCTGTGTATATCTCTATTCTCTTTTCTGTCAAATCTAGTCTTAAATGTTCATTTAGGCAATGACGGGATTGGTTGGTAGGGGAAAGGGTGAATGCAGGGTGGGGTTAGGCTGTTAAGATCAAACAACTTGCGACTATTTTGTGCTTTCAGTGTAATAAACTGTGTCAACCTGCTTCATTGGAGCACTAGCAAACATACATTGGACTCTGAGCCACATAAGGAGGAGACATTAGGCCAGATGACCAAAAGCATGGCTAAAGAGGTAGGTTTTAAGGAGCATCCAAATGGAGGAAAGAGTGATATAGAGGCAGAGAGGTTTAGGAAGGAATTCAAATCTTTTCACAATTGAACAAGTGGTTGCCAATGATGGAGTGATTATAATCATAGACAGTCAAGCTGCCAAAATCAACAGAGCACATATCTCAGGAACTGTATTTCAAGAACAGGTCAGAGAGGTAGGGAGAGGTAGCCCATGAAAAACCTTAAAATCAAGGATGAGAATTTTATTATTCTATTTAATGTCTAAGGTTTTTTTATAGATTAATATGTCTAGCCCTAAAATCCAACATATTATTCACTTTTCTTATGGTTTTATTGAGATGCAGGAAATATATGTGTAAAAGGTGATAGCACCTTTGGTGTTTTTCTTTTTGGTACATTCTCAAAAAATAGTCAACCTTTTACTAATCCTTTTTAGCAGCCCCTGCTGGAATTGTACCTGGGCAAATGTAGTGCAAGAACAAGTTCAGACTCAACTGTGATGTCCCAGTGACAAATAGCATTCTTGTACTCCAGTCTGGACTTTGAGATAAGAGACAATGGGCACTGCAATTGTGACAGGGCAGCCAAATACAATCTGTAGACTTTCTATACTCAGGCCAGTCGCATTCAAACTCATCCTGACTGAAGGAAATTCTAGGAGTAATCCTTCTAGCGACAATCAGGTCAATTGACAGTTTTACACTTCACCCAATTTTGCCTCCAAGGGTATAAAACTGCTGTTTGGCTGAAGTCCTATCATTTTCCTGTCAGGAGGCATAGGATTCAATTCGTCTTTTTGAATCTGTTGCCATAAAAATAGAAAGCTTAGCTCCAAAGCAGAAACTCCATTCTCTCCTCCTTCCACTTTGCAAATTTGATCACAGAAGTATTACTTTCAAAGATTACATCAAGACAGGAGATGAAACCTTTTTTGCAACTGAGAAATGAAGAACCCAAGATAATCTTCAGCAAATCAGTAGGAAGGAAATGACCATCATTAGCCATTGTGATTTTCAGTATCCGTGCACAGTCACTCAATCTTATGTAAATATTTAAGCACCTTGTCAGGTAAGAAAACAAAGAGTCAACTACAAAATCACATCTTCCAAGAATAGTTTGTCCTAATAGTGTTTGTCATTTTCAACTGTTCTATTAAAGCAAAGATTTCAGACCAGATAGGTCTGTACCTTTAAGACGTTATTTGACATCACAACATGTAAACAAGTCTGCTTTCAGTCATTCTCAATGTGTCAAGACGTCCATGCAGTGTATTCAGTGAATCACCAATTAGTCTGTAATGTACAGTTACATTAGTAAACATAACATCTAGACTGTGCACATTTAGGCTTATTAATCATTAAAATTGCAAATAAACTTATAGGTATCTGATTCAACAAGATTCTGACTATCTGTCTGTATGTTAAGCAGCCTGGCATATGGAAAATCACAAACTCACCACAGCTGCAACAATTGGGCACTAAGGAGGGACCCTTCCATTAGTCAAAGGCAGTAAGTGGACAATAAAGATGGAAAAGATGAGAGCACTACAGTGGTTTGAAGTCCTCATCAGCTACCTCAGTTCGGAGTTGAAGGTAACAACCATGTCTAAAGTGCAACAAACAAAACCAAAGGCTAAAGATCTGTACTGGAGCATATACCAAAGCACAATGAATACTTCACCTCTCTCTCTCTTTCAAAAAGAAACCAGCATTTTACAAGAGACAGCTCTGCTTTAAACAAAAATCTGCACTTAAAGTAAGCTAAATGAAAGCCTCCACCTAAAAAAAAATGTTTCTAGAACAAAATACATATAAAAGAAACTTGTTTCTAAAAAAAATCTAAATACACTTTAACTGAGTCCAGACTGTGGTCCATTTCACCATTTTCCTTTATGGAAAAAGCACTAAACAATAAATCCACATGACGTCATCACTCCCTTTTTGGCGCAAATGGTAGCTACAGGCACAAACCTGCTACTGAAAGTCTGCAACTTATAATGGTACAAGAATGGAAAGAGATAAGCCAATAGTACTTTTAAAGCTGCTACAACAAACATAAAAGAGAACCACTTGTCAAGTCAACAAGTAATAAAAAAATAGAAAAATCACGACAAGGCAATGCAGATTTTTATTCTGACATTTTAAGAAGTATAAAGAGCACAATAAAGATGGAAAGCAAACACTTGATGGATTGGTATGCCATTGACATTCTGTCAGACCTTCAGTTATTTAAAGAAAGAATCAATTTTTACTTTATGGGTCAGCAGACAGCTAACATGGAATGACAGACAGTCAAACTTCTTCTCTTTAAAGGCGCTGAAGTGTTAAGAAGAATAAAATCCTTTGGCATTTCTGATGGTAACCACAATGATCCTGACAAATTTTTCAGATTTTAGAAGATCAACTCAAAGTTCAAGTCAATTTCAGGATACATAGGCTTGAGTTCATGAGTTATCACCAACACTATCTGAATCAATCAACCAACATTCTAGGCAGGTGTTGACACAAAAGTACAGAATGTGATTTGACCAAACTATTATAATCCAAAAGGCTTACAGAACTGATCATTGCCTCTACACCCATCAAACATTTTCGAAAAGTAATTCTGGACAAACATAAGGAGCACACCATTGATGTTCAACTAGAAGAAGATGTAAGTTTGAAGAAACTGTAGCATCTTCAATTGCTTGAGTCTGGAACAACTCTTTCAACTATTAGTAGACTCAGTGGAACATCTAAATTTTGTGTCATATGTGGCTTGTCTTATTCATCAAGACAGTGTCCAGCATTTTGTGTATGTTCTCCAAGGATACTGGGCTAAAATGTGAAGGAAGTCCAATTGCCCAGAGAAACTCCAAGTGCAACTCAATGGTGCAAAGCAGCATGAGAAGATGGGTCAACAAAAGAACAGTGCTAAAAATCCTTCCAAAGTTCCACTAGCATATCAACAAAGCCCAAGGTTAAGGAGTACTAGGTAACCTTAAAGTACAAGGTTATAGCTTGTAGACCCCAGTCAGACATTACACGTGATATGCCACATGGAGGCCGTCAGAGAAGCTGAATCCTTTATTTTCATCCAAGTGAAATATTCCAACAGGAATGGACAACACGCATTATATGCCAAGATTGACACTGGTGCCAATGTAAATATCATCTCTTTATGCATTTTATATGAGAAGTACTCAAGAAACTGTCAGCGTGTTGTACAGTCCATCCAAGATAGATTAACTGCTTACAACAAATGTGACATTCCATTCATTGACATTACCCAGCTTAAATGCAAAGTGGGATGCTCAGTACAGACACTGAAAACTTTTGCCTCAATGAAACAGATGAATAAGCTATTATCAGCCCATAGCATGCACATATCTTAATACTATTACCATCCACAAATGACAAATCCATCAGTTGCAACATCAAAGATTCCAGACTTCAACACTGCTCTCCCACATTTTAGTCACAGCCATGCGCAGCAGAGTCAGTGAGCTACATTAGATGGTGACCAGCTGCAACAGCCAGGAAGGAATTGCACTACAAGCTCTCAACATGGAGTTGGAACCATAAGATATCCCATGGCATTAGCCCAAACGTGTGCACAGAAAGCTCTTGCTGATTACCATTTTCTACCAACCCACTTTAGCTAATGAATCAATACTCCATCATGTTAAACACCAACTGGAGAGAGCACAGAGAGTGGCAAGGAAGCACAGAATGTACTCTGCATGGGGACCTTCAATTTCCATCATCAAGAGTGGCTCAGCAACACCACTGCTGAGCAAACTGCCAAGCCTTAAACAACATAGTTGCTAGGCCAGATCTGTGGCTGATGGTGGGGATCCAACAAGAGTGAAAAATCTACTTGACCTTGTCCTCACCAATATACCTACCACAGCCAC
Organism: Rhincodon typus; assembly: GCF_021869965.1. NCBI lineage: Eukaryota > Metazoa > Chordata > Chondrichthyes > Orectolobiformes > Rhincodontidae > Rhincodon > Rhincodon typus. Next base: position 25,710,500 of record NC_063353.1, on the reverse strand, counting down.
ATCCAACATTACAGTGGCAGGAGTAACCACCACACAACCTTTGCAGAGACAATGTCTTCATATTCAGTATATTGTCCACTGTGGTGTATGGCAACCACCATGCCAAATGGAACAGACTTCAAACAAGTCTGATTTTAACTTGAACGGCTGCTCTGAAGACCAGTCAATCGTTGGCTCACGACGCTATATACCTCCTGTGTTGCTGCATGTGAAACAACTATGATGAAAACAATGGTGAAATGAGGAAAAGCTTTTGAACACAGTGAGTGGTTAGGATCAGTGTTTTGTGGAGACAGGTTCTGTCGTGGTTTCAAAAGAGAATTGGATCATGACACGAAGCAGAAAACCTTGGAGGACAACAGGGAAGGAGCATGGGTGGCATGATCTGATTTGCTCTTGCAGAGACCAGACAGTAGCACAATAGGCCTAAAGGCTTCCTTCAGTTCAATAACCATTCTATGAATCGATAAACATAGTGACACACCTCTTATACATTTATCTCCACAGGCCGACTGCCTCACTCCGTTTCTCAAATAGCCTGATCACGAGGCTTCTGTGACAAGTGGTTTACATTTATTCACCTTTAATGTTCCTCCGCTGTATGCAAGGTAACACTGTTGACTTCAACTAACAACACCTCCCATCATTAGTGAGCAAGGCCAGCACTCAGCTATACTCAGCTTTCGGAATGGTTATGTACATGCTTTTAAAACAACAGCAGTTGAAGCAAGCCTAAATTTTGTCACTGTGCTGTTATCAATCATTTTATTTCAGGGTTGATCCTTATAGTTATTAGATTTTGGGTTATTTTTACACACAGAAAAGATGGGTCCTCTTTTTGTTAAATGCCTTTTGTAAATAAACCTACAGAAGTCACGATCTGTAATGTAATAAATATCTCCACAAATCTGCCAGAGTAAAGCTCTAATCTAAACATTACAATCATTCAGGACCACATGTAATTGACATATACAGTCTCCCTATGGATTTATGACAAACTAAGACTTACACAATGGGAAATACCTCCTACTTATCTGTCACAGAATGATGTACAGATGATAAACACAATTCTGAACAGTGGGATTTGGACCTGTCATTCTAAAGCATTTCCTTTACACTAATTTTCCAGCCTCCCCTATAGTCCTTAATGTACCTCAGAATGCTGGATGTTCTCTTTACTGAGACTTGCAGGTCTGGTGCTCTGACTGCAATAAAGCAGATTAAGCTGGTACTTTTGACATTTGATTTTTGGGAGGTGGAATAACCCCTTAATCCGATTTGCCTGCTCTGAGGATCTAGCTGGTTATCACTGCCAGAGATGATGTAGGAAGACTTCACAACCTTCATAGTAGCTTTTTTCATCCTCTAATCATCCTTGTAACCTGCTTAACTTTTAAAAGATTTATTTCATGTCATATGTCAATAGAACGAGATTTGGATTTTTACACTGAGCAAATGAACATGAAATACACTGTCATGGGAAACAAATGATTGCTTGAATCCAATATAATTCAATCCCAGTATTAAATTCTGATGTACTGTGCCCAGACATTTCTACTGTGAAGAAATAAATAGCATAATTATAGCATAAATATAATCAGGATAAGGGAAAGGCAGTACATTAAGTGAGAAAATGCCATTCAAAGCACTTGGTGATCAGAATTTTTTCATACCATCTTTACTGTCAGTTACCTACCCTTTTCATTCTACATAAAACAACGCAGACCATGGATTTGTCAATTGTAATCTCTAGTATTCAAGTGTCCAAATCAATATGGTGCCCTCCAAAGGGGAACCTGTGGTACCTATGAGTCAGGCAAGCAGCAAGGAAGCTTGTCAATGAATCACATTGAAGAATACTCACCAACAGCTTGAGGAAGGGTTTAATGAAAACTTCACAGAGCTTTAGGTCACTTGAAGGTGAGGGATGGAGGCAGATTAAAGTCTCAAAGATCTGTTCCTCACTCAAACACCGCAATCCCTAAAAAGTGTCTACTTAGAGCTTTACCTGAGGCTGGAAGGTGAGTGTTAGGTAACCTGGCAGCTTCATCAAGGTAAGGACCTCGTGATTCAAGAAGCAAATTTCATTTCAGCTCCCTGCTGGATCCAGGAGCCTGCCACATTTGGGATACCACAGTAGGCTTCTAATGACAATCCCACCCACCATTCCTCACCAACCCCTCCAGTTCCCACACAAAGCCTCCACGCTCATATTTCCACTACCTACCAAGCTCTCTGATTCTACACCAACATCCACCCTACCAAACCCTTGAATCACTAGCTCACTAGTCTGATCTTCTCAATGTCACTTCCTCCATAATCAACCCATTCCTTTCCCATTCAGTACTTGCCCCTCCATGCCAGTGGCCCAAACATACCTGTTTGTGCACCCTCACCAACTAGATCCCCATACAACTGCCCATCAATCAGACTAGAAACACCTGGAAACTGTGAGAATTAAAATTTCCAGGTTTACGCAACATTCAGACCCACCCAGCTATAGACTGGAAGTAAGGAATAAAATTACAGAAGGTACAGCCCACATTTAAGTTATTGTGCAATATAAAGATTTGGCCATACACATGAGATGAAAGAAGACATCAAATTATTTTAACATTTTCATACATTCTGCAACGCTAATGTTCTTCATAGGGATTGTGACTTCAGATGTGCAAAATTATTTTCTCTCAGGGGCAGAGAGGTTGATCAGTACAATCACTTCTTGCCCCATTATAGACTCAGTGACTTCATACTGCACGAGCCCTAACTTCATCTGTCTTTAGTATGAGAATAGTGGGTGTTTAGCCTTGATCATAAAATAACATTGAACTCCATATAGAATATATTACAGAGACACCAACAGTGCAGCCTGTGAAGCAAAACAGATGGCAACTTTTCGATTTTCACATTTGACTGTACATATGCAGATAGCAGAATTTCTTGTCAGTTTTACCTCGTAGTAGTAGCAATGCTAGTACAAAACATTAATTAATACTGTTCTTAGAACAGCAAAGTCCTAGCAAATCTTTTATGACCACTTCTCAGTAGTTTTCTACCTACTGTGCCCCGTGGACTGAACTGGATTGATGATTTGCATGCCAAAAACAATCAAATGAGGATCACACAAGGCAGATTCTTCCTGTGTATTGCACAGTATTTTCCGACTGACCTCTATGACTTCTGATGAAAAAGTGCTTTAGATAAAGACAACATTACAGCGACCATTATCCTACTACCCAGCCAAATGACCAATTAGTAGCGTTCAGATACACATTTGAAACATTCACTAGGGCAGGCAGAAGATTTTGAAGAAGCGAGTTCAGACAGACACAATCATATGAATATCATTGAGATGGAAGGTGGAAAAAATGTAAACCTTTCTTCGTGGCAATAACTCCACGCACAAATTTTGAGCTTAAAATCAAACGGCACGTTAAATTCATAACATGAATAATAACTATGAAAGATCTCCATATCTTTGTGTAGTGGTTAAACAGATTGATCAAAATAAAGTATACCATTCCCTCTTTATTCTTCAATGGTCACTTGTTCAGAGCTACTACATTAGAGTCATAGAGCTGTACAGCATGGAAACAGACCCTTTGGTCCAACTTGACCATACCGACCAGATATCCTAAAAAGTCTAGTCCCATTTGCCAGCATTTGGCCCATATCCCTCTAAACCATTCTTATTCACATACCCATCCAGATGCCTTTTAAATGTTGTAATTGTACCAGTCTCCACCACTTCCTCTAGCGGCTCATTCCATACACTCACACTCTCTGCATGAAAAAGTTGCCCCTTAGGTCCCTTTTAAATCTTTCCCCCCTCACATTAAACCTATGCCCTTTAGTTTTTACCCCACCCCAGGTAAAAAGATCTTGTCTATTTACCATGTCCGTGGCCCTCATGATTTTATAAACTTCTATTAAAGGTCAGCCGTCAGCCTCTGATGCTCCTCTGACAGGTGATTTGCAAATTCTTCAAAACTGCCTACTTTCTTGCAACTGCCTGTCACCCAAATTTAAGAATCAGGACTCACTCTTAAAAAGTCAAAAACCATAAACCATTCTGTTCTTAGAGATCTCAGTCAGTATTTCAACTCCAGCTATTTATCATGTTTTCCTTTTTTTTAATCCTCCCTTGCTTATAGTTGGACATGTTCCAAGGTGACAAGGAAAGGCGTAAACATTCAAAAATTCATACTGGTATTATTTGCAGACTGGGCAAAGGCTGTTTGCTGGGCGAAGAGGAAATTGCAAGTGAATGTCATGGCTGGATTTCTACCATGTTTCTCCTAGTGACCAGAAAAAGAGGGCATTGGCAGACATCCAGAAGCAGGCCCTCCTTGTAGCAAAGACACAGAACCTGAAGGACACTAAAAATAAATAGAGAAGAAAGCAGAAGAAATGAGACCTTCACTGGAGGGTAAATGTAATCAACACAAATTCACAAACACAAAACAATGCAGGGAATTTTTAGAAGACCGAGGGACCTCTTTGTAAAACAATTGGGTGTCGTGTTCTTTCGACAAAATCTTTAGCTATTAACAACATTGAAATTATGCTGAATTAAAAGGTGAAATTCAGAACCATGATAAAACCATAGAAGTCAGTAACACAGTTATGGATTCAAATATTCCCTCGTGTGTTAACTAAACCAATTTATTTTCACGGATTTGGTTTATCAATTCTCAGTCAGGCTGATGTACAAGATACGAGAGAGCAGGTGAAAACACAGGAAAAGAAAATCACGCAAAGTAAGAAGCTTTATTGGCCAGTCCACTCCAAAGCAGTGAAGCAATGAAGAGATAAGGCCCTGGTCACCCTCACCAATGAAGTACAAAGTTGAGAGCTAACAGTGTAAGAGAAAAATATGTAACCCAATAAAAAAAATTAGCTTAAAGTTTTTGAGGAGATCTGTAACTCAGGTTATGTTTGAGATTGTAGACTTGCTCGCTGAGCCGATGTGTTTGGTTGCAGACATTTCCTCACCCTACTAGGTAACGTCGTCAGTGCACCTCCGGTGAAATGTTGGTGTTCTGTCCCGCTTGTTATTTATATGCCACAAGCCAACAACCACCCTGCTATAGCCACTGATGAACGTAAAGGATCCCATATCCATAACCAATAAAACTAACATAATATACAAAATACCACGCAAGGACAGTGAAAATATTACACAGGCCAAACGGGAAGAAAACTGACAATAAAGATACACGAACACCAACTAGCCACCAAGAGACATGACCAATTCTCACTGGTCTCAATACACACGGACAAAGAAGGACACAAATTTGATTGGGACAACACATCCATAATAGCACAGGCCAAACAGAGGCATGTCAGAGAATTCCAGGAGGCCTGGCATTCCAACCGAAACTCCATCAACAAACACAGTGAACTGGACCCGATATACAAACTACTGAAATAATGTCAACCACCCCAGCAAACCAAGCCACAAAGCAAGTCTACAACCTCAAAACATTTACTGCTTGCCACTTATTATAAATATAACACCATCCGACCAAAACTCCATCAATTTTGAAGTGTGTTAAGCATCTTTCATTTGGAAATGTTATCTTTTATTTTCAAAATTGAGATAACAGCCACTTTTCATAAGTCACTCATTGTTATTTTAGGAAATACTATCAGGTTAAATGCTGATTTTAATAAATAGGGAGAGAAAAGCAATGAGCTACTCATTCATTCTTGACTATAGCAAAAAGGCAAGGTCTATCACAATGCGTTTATTTTTGACCTTGTTGCTCATCCTAATCAAACACAAACGTTCAAAAGTTACGTTCATTCTTTGTTAACCGTAATTATTCCCAATGACACCTACACACTGTCCATTCGATAGCAGCACAGTACATGTCATAGGCTGTCAGTCCTCCTTTTAAAGAAAGCTGATAGTCAGCTTACTCCTAGGTCTTTGCTTTGTATTTATAAAATTTGGAAGGAATGCATTTGAAAATTGTCAGAGATTTCCTCCCTGGGAAAAGGCACTTGTGCTCTGCCAGATGTTTTCCCCACAACAAAATTTAAAAAAAAATCAGCATGGGGTGCAAAGCTACATGCTGGCATATGGTGGTGCAGCACCTTGGAACCATGACATCAAAGGCAAAAAGAACACTACTTCAAAAGCGGTGACATCTGCGTCCTGAGAATCAAAGCTCCCCTGACAGCTCAGTTGATGAAAGCAGCTTGTAAGTAGGGCCAAGCAGACCAGAAGATCTTAATGTCTGAGCCACATGCAGCCAAAAACAGCAGCCATGAGTGAGAGACCTGCTGGAAGTCCTATCCTGCTCTCCAGGGGCAGACATAGAAATCACATGCCCCAGTGCTGCCTCTGCCTTGAAACCTCAGCCCCAGACCCAAACTCAGAGTGCAACCTGGAACACCAGGCCCCAGTTCTGCCCATCACCACTCCTTTCACCTTTGCTACCATGAAACCTTTTGTTATTTCACTGTAGAGGATAAAAGTAACATCCAGAAGCAGCTGCAAATCCAGAAATGAAAGGGAGGGAGGGACTCAGGGAAATTACAATTAGCCGCAAAGTGGTGCTAAGTAAATTGATGAAGCTGTGAGCTGACAAATGCCTGGGTCCTGATAGACTAATCATAGAAACATAGAAGATAGGAGCAGGCGGAGGCCATTCAGCCCTTTGAGCATGCTCCGCCATGATGTTGATGACTTGCTCACTGAGCTGGCTTGTTCTCGTTCAGACGTTTCATCACCATGCTAGGTGACATCATCAGTGGAGCCTCCGACAAAGCGATGTTATTCTACTCCACTCGGAATTTATACTGTTCAGTCTGTTATGGTGAGTTGATCAAAATGGTGAATTGATCAAAACTGGAAATGACAGTACTCACCATAACAGACCAGACAGTATAAAATCCAAGCGGAGTAGAATAACATCACTTCATCGGTGGGTCTACTGATGATGTCACCTAGCATGGTGACGAAACGTCTGAACAAGAACAAGCCAGCTCGGTGAGCAAGTCAACAACCTCACCCACAACCCGAGCTACAAATCTTTGCCAAAAGTATTCTGCCATTCTTCATGATCACGGCTGATCACCCAACTCAATAGCCTAATCCTGTTTTCTCCCCACAACCTTTGATCCCATTTGCTCCAAGTGCTATATCTAGTCGCCTCTTGAATACATTCAATGTTTTGGCATCAACTACTTCCTGTAGTAATGAATTCCACAGGTTCACCACTCTGGGTGAAGAAATGTTTCCTCATCTCCATCCTAAATCGTCTATCCCGAATCCTCATACTGTTTCCCCTGTTCTGGACACACCCATCATCAGGAACATCCTCCCTGCGTCTATGCGGTCCAGTCCTGTTAGAATTTTATAAATCTCTATGAGACTCCCCCCTCATTTGTCTGAACTCCAGTGAAACAATCCAAACCTAGTCAAATTCTCCTCATACGTCAGACCTGCCATCCCTGGAATCAGCCTGGTAAACCATCACTGCACACACAGTGTCTAGTGAGATATTTGATGCATTGATCCTAATGGTTCAAGACACCCTAGGTTCATGTGAAGTCTTATTAGATTGGAAGCTAGTGTGATATTATAAACTTCAGAATTTTAATAACTTCATGGCTTGGAAGAACCAGCAATAATTCTTTCTGGGATAAATTGTTTCCTGAGATGAAACGATCAAGGAGAAACTACCATAAAGGAATTAGAAGTGACATGCTAATTGATCATCCTTGAGAAGAAGTCACAGCAACATAAATAAGCTGTTTCCTGGGATAGAGGAGGTAACATTGCTTGATAACCTGGAGTTAATTGACAAATGGGCAATTAAGATTGCTTTCAGAAGGAATGTCCTGAAATAAATGGGTAAATTGGAGGACAGGCTGTTTCAAACAGCTAGCTAACACTGGATGTAACAAGGAACAAGGAAGTGACTTCTGATAAGAAGGCAAGCTGCAAATTCAAGGATGCCAAAAGTGTAATCAATGTTGAAGATGAAAGAATCTAAAGGATCAACAATAATGTCATACCACAGACTTTGAAGAGATAATAATGTGTAAGGATTCAACACCAGACGTGGGCTGAAGGGCCTGTACTGTGCTGTACTGTTCTATGTTCTATGCGGTGGAGGTTAGATAGACCTTAGGTTTAGGGTTAAAGTTTGGCACAACATCGTGGGCCGAAGGGCCTGCACTGTGCTGTACTGTTCTATGTTCTCGAACAATTCAACATCAGAACTTTGAAGAACAAGGATTGAACTTCCAAAGATGGTCACTGTTGGTTGGAATCATAGCTAAATTCCACCATTAATTGGGTAATAGTCAAGTTGAGTTGTGAGGTTTAGCTTGCTTACTTGAGGGGTCTTATTTTGGTTGTTACATACAATAAGTTTAAATCTTTGTTTCAGTATTTGATTGTTTGTGAGATTTGTTCATAAGTAGCTGAATTAAACACAGTCTGTGGTGATTTAGTCACAACTATAGCAATTGTAACTCATTTATTCAAAAAGGGAAGGAGCGGACTTTGTTCCATTGTGCAGAAATGATCCTGATTTCCCCTCTTTAGTCAATTACTGTACAATCCACCAGCAAGTATTAGAGTTGTGATAAGTTATGGACTTTCCTCATGTAATGAAAGTTGCCAGTAAGATTGTAATCTCAATTCAAGCAATAGCTCTTTAGCATCACTCATTTAAATCGTTACTCAATGAAATTGATGCTACCTACAGTGTACTAACCCTCCATTCTAATCTGAGGTTGCTAAATTGAAAGGAAGGTCCTGCAAAGATGTCTGATGCCTGAAATCCTCACTTCTCTTAAGTTAATGAAGTGTGCAGTGAACTGTCAGACAGTGCATGGTTGCTCGACTTTGGGTTCCTTACAGACCTAATGTCAAAACTGAATGAGGTGAACTGCAGGGAAAGGACATTGAGGTAACACATATGGTCAGTGCTGTGATTGCATCCAAATTGAAACTGGATCTGTTATACTTTCAATCAAAAGATAAGTGCTGCAAAATTTTCCAAGTCTGGAGAAAATACTAGGAAAGTATCAAAGGCAAAGAGAAGTGGTTCCACCCAGAAAACCTCTGTGCATACTTGAGGAAGTTAGCAGAGGAATTCAACAGGCAATTTCAGGAATTAGATGTGATGGAATAAATCGTCATGTTTGTCTCAAATCCATTCCTTCATGTTGACATTGGTGGGTTGGAAATTCCATCAGGAGTTTGACTTACAAAGCAGTGGAGTTGATATGGAGATAATTACTATGCAAAATGACATTGAGCTGTAGGTCAGATCAAGGGACTATGATTTCTGGGAACTCATAAAGAAAAGTATCTGCTTCTATCATCCTCTGCTTCTAAACGGAAAGCCCGCAGAAAGTGGTTGGGATTTACAAAGCAGTGGAGTTGATACTGTGATAATTACTATGCAAAATGACATTGAGGTCAAAACAGTACGTGTTTGTAAGAAGGAGGTAGATATAAAGGGATCAAGGAGTATATGGGAAGGGTGGAATCAGGGTTACGAGCTTAATAATTAGTCATGATTATATTGAATGACAGAGCATGCTCAAGGTGTTAAACGACCAACTCCTGCTCTTATCTTCTATATTTTTATGACTCCACGTACCTGTGTAGGACAGCATTCTCACAAATGAAAATAATTAAGTCCAGTATCGCACCCATGTCACAGATGCCCATCTGATGGACTTGCATACATGTGATTATACAACTAGCAGACTCAAACCACAACTCAGACTTCAAGGCACTGGGGGCAGATAATGTGCAATCACAGGTGTCACATTGAGACTTGGTGTGAATAGGACAAAATGAGTAATTATCAATACTTGCATTTACTTATATATTTCCACAGCACCAAAATAATGAACTGTTTATTTTATATTTGCTTCAGGGTAGATTCAGGGTTGAACAGAAATTCAAAAAGTGATCTTGTGCTCAAATAGGTCAGAGATCATTGCTGCAGTAGATAACTACTGAAATAGACAAGACTGGCTAACTAACAGGAAGCAGAATGGGATGAAGGAGACCTTTTTTTGTTTGGCGAGATGTAACAAATAGTGTGCCACAGGGATCAACTTCTTTATATTGCTTATTTACTTTTACAGTTTGTAGGCTGAATCTTACTTTTAATTGGCTAAATTCAATATGCGCCATGTTTTTTGAAAGGATTCTTGATGCAAGGCCTAGTGAGTTTCTCACTGTGTATTACCAAACTGGCCTCATTAATTGCCCAACACATACCTGTGGCATCTCTCATGTTTGATTTCAGCCCCGTCTTATCGAGTACCATTCCCGAACAACTCAACAATCAGTGGACGTCCAACAAAACACAGAATCCCTTACACTCATGCCATCTTTGAAAGGCTGGGATGCATCCTGACAAGTCCTGTCAGTCCAGAGATAGTAGGAACTGCAGATGCTGGAGAATCTGAGATAACAAGGTGTAGAGCTGGATGAACACAGCAGGCCAAGCAGCATCAGAGGAGCAGGAAGGCTGACGTTTCGGGCCTGAAGAAGGTTCTAGGCCCGAAACATCAGCCTTCCTGCTCCTCTGATGTTGCTTGGCCT
>NC_063353.1:25681337-25699509 GCF_021869965.1 Rhincodon typus | reverse complement strand
GCAGCATCAGAGGAGCAGGAAGGCTGACGTTTCGGGCCTGAAGAAGGTTCTAGGCCCGAAACATCAGCCTTCCTGCTCCTCTGATGTTGCTTGGCCTGCTGTGTTCATCCAGCTCTACACCTTGCTGTCAGTCCAGAACTGCCCTTTGTGATTCCTGACATTTGCTGAAGACATGTTGGCGGAAAACAATAATTCAGGACAGAACCAATAGTCTCAGCAATAAATATGGATTAATTCTGAAAGTCAGCATTTACTTGTGAAGGGAAAATCATTTTCTGAAGAAGGGTCACTGGACTCAAAACATTAACTGCTTTTTTCCTTAGAGATGCTGCCAGACCTACTGAGTTTCTCCAGCAATTTCTGTGTTGTTTGTTTCAGATCCTCAGCGTTCACATTTCTTTGATTTATTATCATGCTAAACTGACTTGCTGGAGTTTTTTGAAGAGGTAATGGAGAGGCTTGATGCTGTAGATGTGGTACACACGGACTTCAAGATGGCGTTTGATGCTGTGCCACAGAAAAGACTCGTGAGCAAAATTACAGCCCATGGAATACAAGGGACAGGAGCAACATAGATGCATAATTGGCTGACTGATAGACAACAGAGAGAAATGGTTATGGATATTTATCGCGCTGGAGGAAGATTTGTAGAGGAGTCACCTAGGGGTCAGTATTGGGTCCTTTGCTTTTCCTGAACTATACTGATGATCAAGATCTTGGTGTGCAGGGGATTAATTTCAAACACTGTATACTGCAAAAGAGATAGCATAGAACTTCAGAAGGACATAGACAAGTTAGTGGAGTGTGCAGATAGGTACCAGATGAAGTTCAATGCAGTGAGGTGTGAGATTTTGGTACAAAGAACATGGAGATATAATATAAAATAAAAAGTATGAGTCTAATGGATGTGCAGGAGCAGAATGATCTGAATGTTTATGGAGGCAGTGCAGGAGACATTTCAGTTCAGTTGTCCAATTCTCCAGGCCCTTCCTCCCAGTCCTGGTACTTCACCACACTTGCTTTGTCTGGCACCACTCATCTAATATCTGTGGATGTCTGGCGAGGACAAACCTTGTTTGGCTGGAACCCTCCCACTATATTAAACAGTCTGTTAACATTCCCAATCTAGGCTTACACATGAAGCGCAGTCATTTGATTACGATACTGGAGGATATGGGTCAGCCACAGAGACTTCTCTCAACAAGCAGCTCATGAGGGGAACAAAGAAAATTGGCTAAAAGACAAAATAAAAATACTATAAATTTCAGATTTAACTTTAACAGGGCACTGACAATGATGGTTGGTACTCAACAACAGAAAGGGAAAGAAACGCAATCAGCATCACACACTCGATCAATCCGGTGAATCATCTAACTTAAGCTAAGGTAAGGTGAGACACAAGCACTCATCATTTATGCTGCACACACGCTCCATTGACATTTAATAGCAGGTTTCTCAGCCATTTGTCTGCAGCTTATTTTGTTTTTTTTCCAGACACCAACAGATCAATGAAAACACCACTAGCTATTACTACAGTTATTTTATATCACTGTGCATACTCTTAGTTCTTCAAAATAAAACATGTAAAGGTTATATTTATATAAATGAGTCACAAATTAAATCTGCTCAAATATCCTGCACAGTTTTATCAATAAATCCCAAAACAAGTATTAAAGTCTTAATGAACTTTGGTTGCAGCCACCCAAATATTGATCCAAATTACAGTAGTACTTTTTGGTAGTTTCTCGGTTGAATTTTTAACATAAAACTTCAGTTCAAACAAAAGCATAGCTTAGTGTCAGTTATCTGTCCTGCAATTGGATCAATGTTGATTGCAAAAGAAGAACTAAGTAATCCCAATGTTGCAAAAGATCACTAGCAAGATCACATCTCTTTCCTTTTATCATCGAGTTGGCTCTTTCTTCATATGTAAAGTCCATGAAAACAAAAGTGTCCCAGTCTCCTGACTCATAGTATGAATGAATTATCAGGCCTCCTGTCTGGAAAAAAACAAGATGGTGACTTCTGTGAAATGGTGGCCAACATTTTACTTACCCTGTCACCGTGTTTCCAGTCATGTTTCCCCAGCAGGATTAGACATTTGTCCCGTTTAATTGGGGTGCTGTACATATAAATTTTGGTAAAAAAAAAAATAGTGCTGCAAAAGCTCAGCAGGTCCGGCAGCATCTGTGAAGAGAAATCAGAGTTAACATTTCAGATCAAGTGACCCTTCCTCAGAAGTGACTGAAATGACCTGAAACGTTAACTCTGATTTCTCCTCACAGATGCTGCCAAACCTGCAGAGCTTTTCCAGCAATTTCTGTTTTTGTTTCTGATTTACAACATCTGAAGTTCTTTCAATTTTTATAAATTTTGGTTGTGGTGTTTGTACTGAGCTGGATGGAGTATATTCCAAGGAGTTGCTCTCCAAGCAGCAGGCGGTGGTCCTGCTGAAGAGGTTCCTGATGGTGAGCTGCTCTTCACTGATGTGTACGGAAAGCAGGAGCAGAAAAGCCTCTCCCAGTTCCATAAACTCAGTCTGGATTGCTGCATTTCCAATTGTACCTTCCTATACATTTAAATGTGCTTCATGCTCAGTACACCAACACAGACTGGGATGGGACATCCAAATAGTTCCCATCTCGGGAATTGTTTTGTTTTTGCTCCAAGAAACCTGTCAAGCCAAGAAGAGAAAGCGGACAGAACAAACATGTGTGAAGGTTTCCTTCTGTTGAATCACAGCAAAATGCCTGAGGCATGGTCCCAAACGTCGTCCCTTACTCCACTTTAAAACCTAGGTCTTCTCAAATCCGGAATTTTCCAAAGCAATTTCTTTGAAAGGACCTGCCACAAATGCAGGAAATCTGCAGATAAATAGTACTGTACTGCAAGATAACAACACACAACACCAGTAGTTGTAAATATACTCCCAGGAAACCCAGAGCTTCAGGTGGGAAACCAAACACACCTTGAGAAGGAAACTCCCAAAGGCCAGAAAAGCAAATCACAACAGCACCTGCTTTATATAGCTCATGGAGCAAATAATGAAAAAAAAAACTGGTGACTACAGCTTGGAAACAATTTGCATAAAATGAGAGTGAATGAAACATAATAAGGCTCCATGTGAAGCCACCAAAAGGTAAAAGCCTTTTTGCAACAATGAAAATGGTTCCTTATGCATTCAACCTACTCGACAGATTCAGCCATGTACCGTCTCCAAATTCATGGCTATACTCAAAGGATTTATTCAGCCACTGTCATTGCAACTAATGAGAAAGATCGATTCTGCAATGTAGTCTAGAAGCTAAGATGAGTGAAGATGAAAATCTTCCACGCAGGTCTTTGAAACAAGTAGGACTGCTGTTATAGTGGCTACCAAGGCGTGGTGATGAAGATGTTGGGAGTTGGAGGTTTTTCAGGTATTGATTCAGTGCAAGAGTTTTACATAGGTTTGTGCTTTTATAACTATCATAAATTAAGTTCAACAATGAGTCCTACAATCAGCCACCTGCCTCTCTGTAACAGCCTCAGATGCACAGTGCTTCCAAACAGTGGCACTATGCAGAAATACTTCTCCAATCAGAATAAAGGTTGAAAAGCATCACTATACAAAATAACATATTGACAAGTGATCTGATACTTCAATGATTAATATTTATAGGTACCACAGAATAACAAGAAACAACTAAAAAAAGCTTATTGCTGATTTCAGAAAGCCTCTATAAAATAGCCAAATTGCTCCTCAAGTTAGCCAGCACAGACTAGATGGGCAGAATAATGTAGAATAACCTCCTCCTGCTCTGTTAACTTCTTTGATTCTAAACCATGAAGGAGCTTCTGAAGTCATCATACTTTGACAGAAGTCATGGTGAGACTCATTAATAACCAGAGGACCATTTGAATTGAACACCCCATTCATTTTATTACCAAAGGAAGGCATGTGACAGTAGGAGGAAGATCATCGCAGCTGCTTGCAAGATGAATCAGCAACTGCACAATAAAGTCTCAGGGCTGAATCAAAAGTAGAAAATTAAATTAGTTTGACTCAACGTATTCCTGGTTTGGATTTAAATTCTATTTTATAAATAAAAAAATAGTTCTGGTGAAATCCAGACTAGTGGCAGGTGGCTAAACCCACCATAATTTAAAGAAAAGTTTTAAAAGGTACAAATACACATTTATTCACTCAGTTACAGAACCAAACACTTATATAGATGCTACCACATTTGCTATTGTCTATAGATTTCCTCGTTGAGAAGCTAACTTAAAGTGGCCATCCCAATCTTGTTAGCTCCACTGCAAATTCTGGATTTTATATATGCAAGTTGATCACAATGGCTTTGTTTCTTGAAAGTTGCATGATCTTCCATTGTAGGAGCACCATATAATTTGTAAAGTAAAATTGGACATAGATTTTTATATGGAGAAATTGCCCAGTTTTGAGTGTTGAATGGTTCCATCAGATAGTGACTGATCTACACCACCAGTTTTAAAATCAGGACACCACCAATACTTATTATTTGGCAATTGAGGTAGCCCTTTAAAGTCCCAAAGTCTAATTATTATTCACTAAAGTAGTACCTCAGCACAGAGTTTATCTAAAGTTTGGAATTATACAGATTGGAAAATGCTTGCTCAGAAACAACCATTATTTTTAAGGAAAGTATTTCTATTTAACTGATTCAGCGATAGCAAGAACAGCAGGTGCTGCAGTCAGGGATAACACAGTGTGGAGCTGGAGGAACACAGCAGGCCAGGCAGCATCAGAGGAACAGGAAAGTTGACATTTCGGGTCAGGACCCTTCTTCTGAACAGAATTTTTTCTGAAGGGTCCCGACCCAAAACGTCAACTTTCCTGCTCCTCTGATGCTGCTTGGCCTGCTGTGTACCTCCAGTTCCACACTGTGTTATCTCTACTTAACTGATTCTGTGGGCAATGAGAGGGAGGGTTTGTGATGCATTGAGTGGCGTTCCTGTCTCATTTCGTCTATGTTGGATCTCTTAAAGATCAATTCAGCCAACTAAAAGAAGCTTTCTGAAGTCAGGGATGAACATATTTTTAGTTGTTTTATGTTATTCTGTGATATCCCGTACCTGCATCCCTGATCATTGTTGTCAAAATGTTATTTCTTAGCATGATGACTTTCATAATGGATACGTATGATTGTATAGTGCCACTGTTTGGAATCACTGTGCATCTGAGCCAGAACCTTTGGATTCAAGTCTCACTCAGGGCTTAATGGCCAAGGAATGTGCCATGGTAACATGGCCAAACAGGTTGAATATCAACCTGCAAATCCTTCCCGTATACATCAGTTGCAGGCAGTAACAGCAGTCGAGATTCCTGGTCAGCTGTGTGATGGAAAGAACATTGATGCATCTACCATCAGTATAGCTCCAGACAACAACATATCTGTAAATATGTATGTTGCCAGAGCAACACTGACACACTGAGTGAACTGTAATGCACCAGTGTAAATCATATATTCAGAGTGATTAGCTTATTATAACTGAATTAGTAAATATTGGTTTATTAGCTGGTATTCTAGGTGTTACCATGGTAGATATTTGGGTGATAGAATTTCACAGCTCCTCATTGTTTTGTATACATGTAACTCACTGACTTCCGAAAGCTTCTACAGTTGGCTGAATTGCACATTAAGAAATCCAACACAGACCAGAGGAGACAGGAGCACCACCCAATACATTGTAAGTCCTCCCTCACATTGTTCACAGCAGCAGGTAAATAAAAATACTCTCCTTAAAGATACTGGTTGCTTCTGAGCAAGCATATTCCAATCTTCATAAGTCCAAACTGTGGCACTATTTTAATTAATAGTAATCAGACTTTGGGACTTTAAACAGCTACCTTAACAGCAAAATAATAAGTAGTGGCCATGTCCTGTTACGCTTATATTCAAAAACTAAATGTTTTCATTTTATATGTGTTCCCCAACCACTGAAATACTGCTGATCATGTTCAAATCCCTCCAAGGCCTTGCATCCTCCATCTTTGTCATCTCTCTCAGCCCTTTCGCATTCTAAGGTCTTGTGCTCTTTCAATCATCACCCTTTGTACATGCTCCATTTCATCTATGAGGAAAACCTTCAGCTACCTGAATGCAAACACTAGAATTATCCCCACCAACTATTCCCCACTCACTCTACATAAACCCCTACAATCTTCTTATAAAGAAGCTACTTAAGGTTATTGCTCACCAGAATAATACCTATTTCTTTGACTTGGTACCATTTCTTTGCTGATATTATGGCTCCGAAATGTCTTAGGAAGTCAAAATATGCTGAAAGCACTATATGAATACAAGTTGTTGCTGTCATTGATATCTTTATCCCAAGTTAAAGATACGCAAGAAGATGGCATGTACAACTTATCAGATTGAAGATACCTGCTGTTTTCAACAGATATTTTTTAACCAACCTGTTCAGAGATGTTATTGCACATCCTTACAGAAGGTCAGACTTGAACCTGGGCCTCTTGATTCAGAGGTAAGGACACTACCACTACAGCATTAGAACCCTCAAAACAGATTAGGACTGTCCTGAGCATTTAGCTCTGAGTTGCAGGTCCAGTATCGATAAGTGAATAAATGACACTCATCAGGAAAAGTAATATCCGCGTACTGTCAGCCCCATGAATGAGGCTTTTGAAATTTGAATAAGGCAGGGAAATAGCCACCACCCCTTTGATGTCCAAAGGCCCAAAATTTTTAGGATGGCCAATAAGTAAGCAACCCACACTTTCGAGCCTGACAAAGGTCGATCGAGGCTGCTTCCATGTTCAAAGTCAAAAGAAACACTGATTGTAGAATCTTCATTTACCATTTTCAAGTGTAAATATTCCATTTGATCCTCAAACATATGGCAGCTTGCTGCCAGCCACTGAGAATATCCACACTCCAGTGTCTGTAGGAGTGTTTAGCGCCTGTGCATTCATTAGGATGTCATATTTTCCGGCCGCAGTGCTACTTCTGAGCACTATTTATGAGCACTGAATCAGCATTAGACCACTGGCCAACATTGACTTACTAGAACATGAACCCAGAAATCACGTATGTTCTTGCTGAAAAGTTGGCATGCTGCAGGTGAATACCCCACAAATTTGTGTCCATTTAAAAATCACACGGTCTGTGCCTTTGAAATGACCTTATTAAAATCACGTCAAAGGTTTATCAGGCTTTCCTAGATCCAAAACATCTATCTTCAAACCCTGTGCATTGTTAAGCCCATTATATACTGGCAAAGTGGGCACGAGGTTCAAGCTCTACTCCCGAATTTCCATTTGGAAGAAATTGCACTTGTCTATCCAATAATGTGCATCAAGGTAATATAATTTTATCTCCATATATTTATATATTAACTTTATTTCTCTCTATGTATATGGTCTTTCATTCTTCGAGCAAGGCTCTGATTTATGCATTTCATTCAAAATCAATCATACCTCTGGTAGCCAAGGGTATTATCTTCAACTGTGTTTGATCCACATTTACTATGGTATTATTTGTCTTATTCTTGTTATTCTTCACTGATTAGCTGATAACAAACCAATGATTTAAGATTGGGAGAAAAACGGTTCCATTGACACTAATAGTATATCATCAAAAAGCTTGTGTTCCCACCACCAGTCTGAATAGCAGACATGAGTTATAATCTCAATTGAGGTCAGGAGCAAAATAACTGTATTTGCATGACATAGACTCCTATTGCACTCCATGATAATACCTGGTAATATTTTAAAGGTTCTGCTATAAATATGCAACTGAAATTGTTTTGTTCTGACTTTTAATACTATTTTTCTATTCATAGATATATTTACATTTTTGTTCCTTTGGAGTCTCCCCTTTTTCTGAAGATATAGACAATGGTTAAAGAGTAAGGACATAAACTAAAGCAAAATGATGTCATAGGTTCTGATAACATTTTGTTGGCAACATGTTTAGAAAATATTTAATAATGATAAGGGCAGTAATTAAACATTTTGTTCAGGCTGGAATTAAAGAGCATCCAGTACAAACAAACTGTGCCATGTTTCTATCACTGCGAAGCTGAAATGTTTTGTACTAACGTACAGGCATCGGTTCAATTAAAAACTCTTAATTCACATTGTATGATTCAAAAGTATGCCACCATTAAAATGTGACGTTGCTAATTTTTATAAGTTGAATGTAAAATACCAGAATATATCTTCTTGGTGGCTACAATAAAGAACAGTGAATTCACAAATTTGAAAAGGAGGTGACAGGTCAGGAAAACAAGGCACATAACATATGCAGTAGTGGACTTTTGTCTCATATTCTGGGCAGTGCTTACTGCTGCTATTAATGGCGCACATCTTTGGAAACATGAAGCAGTTATATGCAAGCTGTTTCGACAGCTCTTCTTTAAATAGCCCAGATCCTTACAGATTAGGACCTAAAATGGTTTGTGTTGCCAGCCTGGTTGATCATGAAAAGTCAGGAAAAATGTTATTTATCCATCTATTTACTTAATATAGGACAATCTTAAAAACATTACAAGACATGTCACTAGTTATTTTCTCCACTGATATGCCATTTAAATGACCAAATCTCCTTGAAGTTCCCAATAGAAATTTAGGTGCATTTGTCCACTGATCATATCTGTTGTAGGAAATATTGTTAATATTCTACAAACTAATGTACAAAAATCCCAATGATTATGTTTCTTTTAGTTTCATTTCAAATTTCACAAAGGTGTTGGCTCATTGACCTATATCACCATAGCAACCACTAACTATTGTGTTTACAGCAGGAAAATAACAATGTACTTTTTTTTACAAAAGTATGCTCTTAATGTGGTTGAATTATAATTTAAACTATTATAATGTTGAATGAAATTATGGAAATGTAATTCAATAAAGCACGATGGAATTAGCTGACTTCAAAATATAAACACTTAATTGGCATTTAACTCCAAACCAATTTGTATCTAATTTTCAGCAATTTTAGCACTATTTCATTGTGCTCATACAATTTTTTTTTGTGCCTCTCTTATACTTCTATTGAACACCATGCGGCTAATGAACTGCAATTGCATCCTATCAGGTGACTAAGAGTTTGCTGGATTGATGCATCCGTAAAAGGAAACAGCAAGCTTCTATTTGGCACCTCTCCCTGTACAAGAATCAGAACCTTCTGCACACCAACCATTAGACTATATCCTACGTCGCTAAGCTGCTTCATCCATTCATCATGTTCCTGAGTTCTCAATGTAATATTATTAAGAGTATTAATATTGCCATTTCTGCTTTTAGTAGGCAGGAAAAGTAGTTTAATAGAAAAATTATTAATCTTCGTTAGTTTTCTCTTTTTATTTCAATAGATCTTTTTTACAGGTTATAAGTTTTGATGCTCTCATTGGGGAAGTTGGGATGGATAAAAGCAAAGGTGCTGAATGATACTGACAAATTGACATAATCACTAAATAGATATCTTTGAACAATGTTATGCACGTGCCTGAGGTAGATAGGGCATGAACCTACTTGCCTAAAGGTAAATACACTGCAACTGCACCACAAGACCCCCCATGATCACCAAATAACCTGTGGTTAATGCTTACATCAATTGATGCTAATTCAATATCCATGCAGTGTCAGGCTCAGTGACTCCTTCATGCTTGTTGTCTACAAATGTCAGTTGTATTCTTCAATTCATTGCAAATATTTGAAAACAAGATGATAATATAATGCAAATGAAATGCAAAAAAAAAGTTGTTAGTATTTTGAGATAACAAGGTGTAGAACTGGATGAACACAGCAGGCCAAGCAGCATCAGAGGAACAGGAAGGCTGACGTTTCAGGCCTAGACCCTTCTTCAGAAATGGGGGAGGGGAAGGGGGTTCTGAAATAAATAGGGAGAGAGGAGGAGGCGGATAGAAGATGGATAGAGGAGAAGATAGGTGGAGAGGGGGCAGACAGATCAAAGAGGTGGGGATGGAGCCAGTAAAGGTGAGTGTAGGTGGGGAGTTGGGGAGGAGATAGATCAGTCCAGGGAGGACGGACAGGTCAAGGGGGCAGGATGAGGTTAGTAGGTCGGAGATGGGGGTGGGGCTTGAGGTGGGAGGAGGGGATAGGAGGAAGAAGGGACAGGTTAGGGAGGCGGGGACAAGCTGTGCTGGTTTTGGGATGCGGTAGGGGGAGGGGAGATTTCGAAGCTTGTGAAGTCCACATTGATACTATTGGGCTGCAGGGTTCCCAAGCGAAATATGAGGTGCTGTTCCTGCAACCTTCGGGTGGCATCGTTGTGGCACTGCAGGAGGCCCAGGATGGACATGTCGTCTGAGGAATGGGAGGAGGAGTTGAAATGGTTCGCGACTGGGAGGTGCAGTTGTTTAGTGCGAACCGAGCGTAGGTGTTCTGCAAAGCGGTCCCCAAGCTTCCGCTTGGTTTCCCCGATGTAGAGGAGACCGCAACGGGAACAGCGGATACAGTATACCACATTAGCAGATGTGCAGGTGAACATCTGCTTGACATGGAAAGTCTTCTTGGGGCCTGGGATGGGGCTGAGGGGGGAGGTGTAGGGGCAGGTGTAGCACTTCCTGCGGTTGCAGGGAAAAGTGCCGGGTGTGGTGGGGCTGGAGGGGAGTGTGGAACAGACAAGGGAGTCCCGGAGAAAGTGGTCCCTCCGGAAAGCAGATAAGGGTGGGGAGGGAAAAATGTCTTTGGTGGTGGGGTCGGATTGCAGATGGCGGAAATGTCGGAGGAAGATGCGTTGAAATTTTGAGTATTTTGCATCATTATCATTGTTATACCTTCGAATTGCTTTTCTAAGGACTATTAACAGCACCTTTTCTTTTCAGGAATGTAGTATATTCCAGAAATCCTTCAAGGGATGCTAAATGAGATTTCCAAAGCAAGGGCCTACAGGTAGTGAATATGTCTACAAATTTTAAGTAAAAGATCTGTGTGGAAGCAGAATTCCGGTCACTATTATCCAGTCCCTCCATCATCATGAACTGAATACAGAAACAAAATGGAACAAAAGGTCTAGGTGTACCAATTCATAAAAATCCATTTCCAAATATCAGCTGAGAAACAAAATTGACTTTAAAACTACAGACAAACAGAAACTGTAAGATGTTCAGTCTAAAAAACAGAGAGGTAGGCAAACACCCACATACTTATATAATCAGCTAAACAGACAGATAGATGGATGGACACTACAGGGTGATAAATAGCAATGATACAGCGATTAATTACAGGACCCTAATTTTCACCCTCACGCTAATTAAGAAAAACTGCTTCCTGACTTCTTTTTCTTTTTGCTATATGTAGCCATGACAAATAAATAGCTCTCTTTAAGCTTGACGCTTTCCTCCCACATATGTTGCTTATGCTTGCTCAAGTGCCTGTACCAATGATCCTAAATAGCCAACTGAGTCATCAATTTTACTTTGCTCTAATAGCAGATATGGCTTTATTTTAATAGAACAGCATTCTATAACTAAGTTTGGATTGAGGATGATAGCTTTATTATAGACTTGTTAAGTTATTTTGCAAAGTTAACAAATACCGTAGCTCCAGCACAGATTGCAGCATCAGATAATAGGCTTCAGGATCACAAATAAGGTTTAAAAATAAACTTTATAATCCCCCAAAGGTCCAAGTGTGGGTACCTCCTACAAGACTTCAGTTATAAAGTGCACCATAAAAGCCCAAATGGTGTCAGATCACACAAAACAGGTAGTCTTGTATTTCTTGCTTTAATGCATTCAGGAGTCATTTTATTAAATAACCTCTGAGTTAAATGCAGCTCTCACATCAATGTACCCAAGATTTTTGTATTCACACGAAAGTATAACTGCATTTTAAATAAAAGAGTACAACTGCTTAGGAACATGAAACATTTCACTAACAGTAAATTTCCCAAGCTGCATTAATGCCTTGATGAATACAAGAAAAATTCAGTTTATTTAGAAATACAACTGTGATGGATATTCAAACAATATATATTTTACATTATTATGCAGAATATTTCTTCACAAAAATTTCCTGACACAAGAGGTTCGAGCAATGGGATTTTGTTTGCCCTTTCTCCTCTGCAATTTAATTCTATTAGCTTAACAAAACCAGACGGCATCAGCAAGATATCCACTTGCCTATCTGCTAATTCTCCTCAATTTACCTCAGCTGTGTATCAAGTTCCCAAAGAAACTGAAGGTGTACACTCTAAATGACTATCCTGCTTGATAAATCAAAATGCATTGGAAGAATAAAATTCTAAGAAATACAAGTAACAATGCATAGCTTATTATTTGTTTTCTTTGTAATGTCTTTTCCTTTACATTACCCTTTATATTTCCACAACTAACAATGATCAGAAATGACTAATTTGATTTATAATATGAACAGAGATAAAGCAAAACAATTGCTAATGTCTAGTATTATTTCCAGGATGAAGACTGCAAATTACATCTCACTGACCTGAATTGTGAAACTAAATTGTGTCCAAATCAGGTATCAGTAACCACAGTGACAAGAAATGCAATTAAAACATACTTTCTATTATAGCTGATCTCTCCTTATGCCCTGACATGAACTTCCAATGTGCCTAATGAAGGCAGAAAAATCCAGCAGTTGGATTGGGAATTAATGACTGGAAGTAGCCTATGGACTCAACGCGAAACCAGCAGAAACATTCTTCCTTCTAAAGTAAGGGATGTGAAAACAAGAACATACTTTTTGTGTGTAAACCTCCACTGATCTCTTTTGTTATTTTAGGCTAATCACATATGCTATGGTCATTCACAGTCCAATTTCACAGAGACCTGAAATAGGCTTAAAGACCCATTCTGCCCTTTCAGTATAGATATTTTCTTACCGACCTGCAGATATGTGTGGTGCAGGTGGGACATGGACCCAGGCCTCCAGGGAGAGAACTTGCGACACTACCACAGTGACACAAGAACCCTCATCATTTCAGTGAACACAAGGGGCCCCCTTACATTCATTTCAGCTGTTCACCCTCAATAGCTACAGATTACCCTCAACAGCTACAGAGTACCCTAACCAATAGGCAGGTGGTACACTTCCACCACAAAATGAACCTGTGACTGCCAGTGGACCCAAAATTACTCATTTGACTCTTGTAGTATGATCCAATTTCCATGCCTGGTTTCCGTATGCGGTTTAAATTACAACATTATTCATAAACTTTAGCAGAAAAAAAAACAAAATAAAAGCAGAATATGTAAACACAACAGCCTGCACCATTACGAAGGCATGTGAAAATTATACACTTCTACAATTTTATGTAATTCTAGATTTTCTTATCAAAGAAGATTTGGCAGGCAAAATGCTGCCAGTGTGTTTTCTGCCAATTCATTCATTAATCCACTGTACTCATCATGCTCGTACTGAACCAATGCTAAATGCCCTGTTTTTGATCTGGTGGTAATTGTTCATTTAGAATTGTTATATTGAGATATTTCAGTCGTACAAACAGTTTAATTGGCTATCAGATCTTTCTTTTGCAATTGTACTGGGGAAGTCAAATAAGTTCTGATTTCTCCTTGTGCTCAATCAAATTTGAATTACTATGCATTTACTTCTTCCTTCTTCCACAAAGCCTTCTCTTTATTTTTATGCCATTGAACAGCACTGAATGTACAATTTCCAAAACAAGAATCTATTCAAATCCCTATGTCCAAAGAAGTGGCATTCTCAAAGGGAACATACTTGCTTCTGTTAGAAAGTCAAGGTTACAAACCCAACTTCAGGTACTTGAGCCCATAACCTAAGCTTACTTAGAGCAATACTAATTTTGTTTACTGATGCTAACTTTAAGTGGCATTGCTGGAGATGCCATCTTTCAGATGAGATGTTATGTGAAAGCCTTATATCTTTGTGCATGGCACTATATGAAAAATATTGGCAAATATTATTAAAAAGGAAGCATATTTGCTCAACAAATTCAAGCTCAATCAAAGCTCAAGTTAAGTCATACCAAGTCTTATTCTGTGGTTCCTAGCTTTTATGCTCCTCATTCAACAAGACCTTGATTTTAAAATTCTCTACATTGTATTCAAACACCTCTATAGTCTTCCCCATAACTTTATTAGAATTTCCTACAAGCCTGCACCAATCTCTGCATTCTGGCCACTGACACACCAACAATTTTCATACTTCCACCATTGGGGGTGACCATACCTTCAACTAACTAAGCCCTTGGCTCTGGAATTCCATTTCTGTAGAGCTCTACTCCTCTACCTCTGCTTGCTTCCTTAAGATACTCATTAAAAACTACAACTTTGATCCAACTTTTCTTTGCCTCACCTAATATATGCTTATGTCAAACATTGTTTGTTCACAATCCCATGTAGCATATTCTATTTTTTTTACTATATTTGAGATTCTGTATAAATATGAGTTGTGTGCAAAAGCCTGCAGTCTTTCCTACATTAGGACTATGACAACATTTTAACAAGTATGGAGGTGGCTACAAGGTGCTTTGTAATGTTTTGGAGTCACAAAAGGCACCACTCAGTCGAAGATTTTGCTTTCCACAACTATAATTTATTAGCGATATCAAATCATCAAACATGATATTGCACCTACTTTCATTTCTCTTCTGTCCAGAAAGCCTTAAATGTTAATGGATAACAAAATTTTAAATACTGAGATTGATTCAGTACACAACACCTGGAACTCCCTTGAGATATTTGCTTGCTCTTAATGCCACAGCCAAGGCTAAGTGACAGTGTGTTTCTTCATTATAATAAATGGAGAAAAACTGAGCAGGCCACTCACCTGACCACTGTTACCTTCCTCTTAGAAAATACATGGCAGAAAAGGAAGAAATGCATTTGTGTAGAACCTTGCACAAACTCAGGGTGGCTGAAGTGCTTTACTCTAACTAAGGTTATTTTTCTTAAGTGTTATTCCTGTTGAAATGCAGGAAATGCATCATCTAAGTTGCACATAACAAGATTCCACAAACAGCAATGTGATAATCTGCTTTTCTGATGCTGACTCAGGAACAAATATTGCCCAGGACATCAGAGACAACATCCCTGTTCTTCTATTGAATAGGATCAATGGATTTTTTTATGTGGACCTTAGAGGATAGACAAGGTCTCTGTTTAACAACTCACCTGAAAGGTGGGGCCCCTAACAGTGCAGCACCATAGTTTCAGCCTAGATTTTTGTGCTCAAAACTTTACCACGAAATTGGAAGCCATAAACATCTCACCCAGAAGTGAGAAGGTATCAACAGAGGGCTGACAGCATAATGCATAATGCCAAAGACAGGACAACAAAAATAAAGTTACAGTTTTATTTGGAGTTCAGACTAAAATGGTATAATAGAATGTATTTAATTATTGTTTTAGCTGTGTTCTTGCAAATTGAAGACAGGCTGGCCCTTTTAAGGATCAAGGCAGAATTCACTATACATGATGAACTGTATTTTTAAAAATTATGTATTTCTGTTGGATATTTTCCAACATGATGAAGAATGACTTTTGCCATGGTTCAAATCTCCCCCACAGTTTACAGTTGAACGCAAGATGTCATCATATCACTATTTCCATATCTTGGTCACACTGACTCTGCTTGGTTAAAGTTCACATAGGTCCAATATATCAAGAGTTAAGATTACCTTTATTTTGTAAGGTCTTTACAGTTGAATTTAATTTCTAATACATTCTGAAATTCAGAGAAGTAGTAAATCTTAATTCATACTACCTGGCATATTTCTTTTGTGCTTCAATAATTGGTTTCAGAAATATAAACAGCAGTGACATTATTCTGTTCTTCCAAGATTCTAGCTCAGGAATGTGTTAACAAACATGTTTTCACACAATTAAGTCAACATTGTTTTACCACACACTCAGGGAATTCTTAAAAATCAGAACATTTAAACATTGTCTATGCATTTGCCTTACTTTTCATGATGCATGCAGCATGTTTTATACTACTTACCATCTTGTTATCAGGCTAATTACTTTTCGCTTCAGGTACAAATTACTCTATTCTATCAAGTTCTAAATGTTAAGCATAAGAATGGCACACCTCACCTTTCTTACTTCCAAGCACAACTTACACCACCTCATAATTAAATCGGGGGATAAATGAGGAAAATCATGAATAATTCTGTTACTGCAAGTAGGCTGGTGGGAAGTAACAAAAATTTGACAGAGGGAACTGGGTCAAGATTCTCCCAGTGGACCATAGCATAGTTAGGATGAACACTCATCATCCCATATAAGCAATCAGATCCTAAACCTCACACAGTTGAGGGAAATCTGAGACTTTCTCAGATTGTACACAGTTTAATCCTGCTATGTGATCACTCAGTTTGGGCAAAGAATCTGTTTTTGTAACAGAAACGGCAATGTCAAATTCTGTCAGCCTAATCCCATTATGGTCACTCATTGCATCGTGCTTTAAAATCATTATTTTATGTGGCACTTCCAGAAAGATTATGATAGACTCCTGGATTAAAAATCTTATTTTTAAATACAAGTTTTGATCGCCATTCAAATTCAGTCCCCTACAACAGGCCAGGGACTTTGAATTTCTAGGACTTCACTGTGGAATAGCACTGAGTCAGTGGAGGAGGAAGAACTAGAATTCCAGAAGAAGGAGGAGCAGGACTAGAAGATCAGAAGTTTGTGCCTTATTCAACAGTGACTGAGTGACATTGAAATGCCAATTTGGGATGTCTGTGAGCAGCTTCAACCTCTTCTTCCCTTTAGGAACAACCACTACAGTTGCCTTGCTGTAAGGTCTTCCCCAGGGACATAAGCCACTGAGGCCTAGTACAACTGAACAAATTTGTCCCCACCAATAAATAAGCAAAATAAATAATTTAACATTTAATACTTGGTATGGAATTTCAAAGATGGGTGCGATTGAATTACCAAAGGATTTTGAATCTGGGATTTTAGAGTTACAAATCTTGTCTGATCATCAAATCTAATCAATACAAATAATAAATATGATTACATAAGGTTGATATTTGTCTGAAGGCATCTAAAAATAAAGATATACTCTGTCCACTTGGTGTTGTCATAATATGGGACCGCATCATTGGATCAAGATACACAAAATTACTATACTTCTACCATATAAGGACTATACCTATCACCTCCTTGAAAATATTCAGTGTTTTGACGTCAACTGCTTTCCATGGCAGAGAATTCACAATATGTCTACTGTATAAGAGTAATACATTCTTAAGGAGCTGTTATGCATTATAGACAATGATCAAATAGATGGGACTATGATACACACAGTACAATTATTTCCTAATTCTGAAGCTGTATTTTCTCGTTCTAGGTTCTTTGGCACTCACATTCAGCTACTGCAGCAAGGTGAGTTTAGTCTGAAACCAGTCAGGCTGCTGGATGAATGGTGCTATACTCTAACTGGGGCCTGGTCCTTCCATTCAAAGCAGTCTGGCTGAAAATGTCCCACCTCAGTTACACGAGGATGTTCGCAGACTTTCTTATAATTTAGAATCAAGATGTGGTGGTCAAGACCAGCATATTGAAAGGCAGAACATAAATGCAAGTCTTCCTTTCTAGTGATTTGAATTAAAAGTATGGCTAGCTCCATCACCTGAAACTGCCTAAGGGTCAACCATATTAAAGTGGCATTAGAGACATATATAAAACAGACTGAATCAGAATGATTTTTTTGAAGAAGGGTCCCAACACGAAATGTCAACTTTCCTGCTCCTCTGATGCTGCCTGGCCTGCTGTGTTGTCCAGCTCCACACTGTGTTATTTCTGACTCCAGCATCTGCAGTTCTTGCTATCTCTGAATCAGAATGATAGGTTTCCTAACAGAAAAAACATGAGTAAACCAGTTGACAGCTTCATTTCACGTGGTCTGACAACTGATTTTGTTTTAAACTGGTTTCTCAAGCTACCACAGTGAGATTTGAATGTTTTAGTCCACTGTCACAACTACCAAATTTCTATACTGTAGGAGAAGATGAAGTTATGAATTAATATCTAAACAAATGAAAGATTTCTTTTTCTTCACCAAAAAGGGCAAAGTGTTCTCTAAGAAAATACAAGTTAAATTCGTGGCAGTCAATGTTAAGATGTTAAGATGCACATCTGCCAATGTGGTATACTGCATCCGCTGTACCCGGTGTGGCTTCCTCTACATCGGGGAAACCAAGCG
Source organism: Rhincodon typus (assembly GCF_021869965.1). Taxonomy (NCBI): domain Eukaryota; kingdom Metazoa; phylum Chordata; class Chondrichthyes; order Orectolobiformes; family Rhincodontidae; genus Rhincodon; species Rhincodon typus. The sequence goes on along the minus strand of NC_063353.1, from coordinate 25,681,340 downwards.
GAG
>NC_063353.1:25635529-25676337 GCF_021869965.1 Rhincodon typus | reverse complement strand
GGCCTAGACCCTCTGATGAAGGGTCTAGGCCCGAAACGTCAGCCTTTCTGCTCCTATGATGCTGCTTGGCCTGTTGTGTTCATCCAGCCCTGCACCTTGTTGTCTCTCATTTATTCTGCTGTGTACTTTTATGGAAGAGATTTTGTTCAAATCACATCTCAATTGTCTCCCACTCTGTTTATAAAAGATATTTTAATCTCTTGTCTTATATGAAAATGGTCCTTTATTCAACTCTTGGCTCTATTCCTATGATCAAGAAGCCAGAGGCTGGGTCATCAGTTTAGGATGAGATACAGAAGCCTGAACACCCGCATGAGCAGGTTCAGGAACAGCTTCTTTCTGACTGTTATCAGACTGTTGAATGGACTCTCTAGCCTCAAAAAACACAGATCTTGCTAAAGTTGATCTCGCCTCGCGCACACCCTGTGCAATGTAACCTGTATGCTTCTGTCTAAGTCTTTTTGATCTGTACACCCTTTGCTTACTATGATCTGCCTGTACCGCTTGTAAACAAAGCCTTTCACTGCATTTCAGTACACATGACAATAAATAAATCAATCAAAGTGTCCATCTATAACGCTACTGTGCAGTTATAATGACACCTATTAATATTGCCTTCCTATCTCCATTTGCTATTACAATGATCATTTGTATTGACTTAATCTGTAAAACCATAATGGTATTTTACATTATTCCTGATACATTTTCAGGGTAATATTCTGTACTCAAATCTAAGCCACCTAATGCTAGAAACTGGAAAGCACAAATTAACAGGACTGTTCAGCAGCATTGGACCTCACTAAGTAAAAGTCACCAAGCATGTTCCTTCTTGACTTGGAAAACTTTTCAGGAATTAGTTGCGAAAAAAAGGGATAAAACTCTGGAGTTAAGTGAATGGGTCTCAGCCCTGACAATACTGTCTGCTTCTACCCTGCAGATGCCTACAGCAGGTAACTGTATAATGAATTGTTGCTCTGAACTCTCTACCTATTGCAACAACTTGGCTTAAGCAACATCTTTAACACAATGAAATGACGGGACGAGCTTCAAAGTAACATTATCAAATAAATTTGCCTCTGTTCTATACTAGAAGATATTCATTAGCCAAAACCTTGATCGAAAATGTAGAAATTAAGGAGCATATTAAAGAAGATCAGAGAGTCACAGAAAAGTGAGATTTAGAGAGAATTCCAGTGCTTAGATCCTAGGCAGGTAAAGGCACGGCCACCAATCATGAAATCAGGGAAATGCTTGAGTACAAAAGTCTTGGAGAGTAATCAGGTTGAGATCTGAAAATAGTTTTGTTTTAAGGCTTTCTACAAAGCAAGTTTTGTTTTAATTGTTGTGACGGCAAATATAATCGAACAATTTCCTAGCAGCTATGCCATATAACCTCAAACCTAAAATTTGCCTTAATTAGTATCAAAATTTAAAAATAAACAAAACAAAACTTGAAATAAATTATTTTGGTTAACTTTCTAGTTTTGAAATAGTTACACGTAACATTTAGTCTTTCCCAAAACTTTCCTTTTGGCACAGTTTTATCCTCTACAATACCTCCTGGTAGAAAGTGCATGGTTTTAAATACTGAAACTATTGATCATTTATAGTAACAATCCACAGTGCTTTTCTCTTTTATCTTTTAATTAGTCGTGTATTTTTAATTCATACACACCTACCTCTAATACATTACAACGCCCTAAATTGTTACAGTGAAACTATACAAGATGAAAATTTTGACAAGTTTTTACAATTGCATGGCATCAAAAGAAACAATGCTTTAAATGTACATTCAAATTTATTTCACACATACATAATGGACTGGAAAGGTGACCTGCTATAATACTTAATGGGTTAACAGACAGCACCATTGATTGTTGGGACCAGCTGATGACTTCTCTACTTCTATATTTAGGCAACTCAGAAATGGCAGAAGATCTCATTCCTAAAACACAGATCTGTACACTTGTGCTAGCTAACAGGTTTAAAAATATACCGCAGCAAATTAGCAGGGACAGAGTGATGGCCCCATTCCTACAAGCATTAGTAATGCACAACATCTGTGGTTAGCTACAAACACTCTCTTTACATTCACACCATCAAAGTTAATACAATTTCATGTGGAAACAACCAATCAAACCTCTTGTAAATAATAAGCCAAAGACTGTACTGAGATAACTTAAGCATAGCATGTGGCAAGCAGCTGTCACTGAAGGCTTTCTTTAACATAGAATGTTAACCCTTTAAATACTTTTTCAGAAAAACTGCTTAATTTAATGGGACAGAAACTGGCCTTTGCTTTGAGCAAGGTTTGCTTGGCACTTTTTCATCTAATGCCCCTGAAATATGCCACTTGTGTCAAACTGGAAGTTAGCAACTGTCAAGTCTCCAAGGCACTTGCCTGAAGCATTTGATGTTGCAAATATACAAATTAATGTCTCAAAGCCAGCTTTCAGAGCCCGCTCCAAATTCATTGCCATGGGGCAGTTGTGCATTGCATATGCTCGGCTTAGTTATACTGACTTTACAGCAGTCTTCCACCAGATCTTAAAAGAACAGCCAAAAAAAGTAACAACTTTTGTTCTCTTTCATGTCTATGAAGGATGAAAATACTTAAATGGCATTTTGTTCCTTGACCTTCTAATGCCACATCTGTGCCATCTATGGTCAAGAGGAAGAGCAGGCAATTGTTCACCAGGCCTTTATCAGTGCTGCCATACAAAATGAATTCACAGAGCACAGAGTGAATCAACAAGCATTGCTCTCACACACCTCCTAGTGGTTCTCTGTAAGGGTCCAAGTAGCAAAAGCCTAAGAACAGGTCACCAGCTACCCTGGTGAACTAATTAGGGAGGCAGAGTATGTTTCATAATGGGAAAAATGTAGGAAGGCTTCCTACAAATCTGCACCTGCTGAATCAAATGGAACAATTACATTGGAATTAATATAACTGTTGTAAATAACTCAATTGTGTATAATTATATCAAATCCAGCAAAAATTAAACTAGAATTTGTCACTGTCTTCTATATGTACAAGCAAAAACCAGCAGACAATCCTTATGGTCTGGAATACAACTATTTTAACTGTTCCACACAATCAGGAGGAGGAGGTGGTAGCATGGTGGTAACACCATTGGTTTAATGTTAATGTTCTGGGGTCAAATATCACAATGGCAAATGGTGAAATCTGAATTCAATAAATATCTGGAATTAGAGAAAATCAAGTGTAATGGTGAACATGTAAAATTTGTCAACTGCTGTAAATTTTTTTTTAAATCTGGTTCAAAAATAGAAATCTGCTATCCTTATCTAGCCTGGCCTACATTTCACTACAATACCACAGAAATGTCACTGTCTTGTTATGGCCCTCTGACAATGAATGATGACAATGTCCCATGACCAAATAAAGAAAATGTGGACCCAAATTCATAATTTTAATCATTCACAATTTAAGACATGTTTTGTTCAATTACTTAATTCTGCAACAACCCCAAGAAATATTTTAATTAATACCACATAGCTTTCAAGCAGAAAACACCTGCTCCCAAGTTTCTTTCAGCGGTGGAATGAGATGGTTCAGAGTGCTACCAATACAATATTTTACTTTTTGCTCATCAAAATGATTCTATTGGTGCCGACGATGCCTGTGAAATGTATGTCTCCAAGTGCAACTAAAGTGCAGCACAAGATTTGTGTTCTTAAAAGTAAATAGCCTGCTGGAACTGTCAATACTGTAGGGAAAATGTCACATGCCAAACCAGCATAGCCCCTATTACAGCATCACATTCAAGCATAAACCTGCTCCACTGGAGAACCACTCTTTAGAATTAAAGCCTGGGGGCTGTTTCTGATGCTTCATCGCCCAAAGGGTTAACTGCATTACCTTAATGAACTAAATACCGTTTATGAAAAGAACTGCTTTTGTCTTCTGGGAGTGGAGGGGAGAAATATAATATTCCTCCTTCAACAATGTTGAAAATATTCTATTCTAACCAACAAAAAACAGGAAAATGATTGCATGTTAAAAAAACTCAAGGATTTCTATAATTCTGGTTAAGAATAGAACTCCGGACCTGCCCGTTCTTTCACTTTCTTGTTGGCTTTTGGGATGGTGGGCTGGGGGGGGTGGATGTGTGTGAAGAGGAGGCGAGGGGGGAAACTGTAAATGTTATTACCGCACGTTAACATCACATGCAAGTGACGCAGCAAGTATATAATTGTACCTTGTGTTTATAAACAAAGGAAAACGTGTTAAACACCGCTTGGTGAAGAAGGTAGTGGCTCCTTTAAGAACTGACGGCATCGGTCCCAGTGACAGCTGTCAAGCCAAACGTTCCCATGCAATTCCCCAAATGCTTTACTTTATATTAACTTTGGCAACAAGTTTATTGCAGCAATGTGATTGCCCGAATTCAGAATGGAGCATACAGCAAACCCCCCCTCCCTATTTCCAACTAAACATGGCAGCCCTTTCTGATTCACATATTACCATCGTTTTAGCCTAAATAGGTGCTCCCAAACAATAAACTTTTAGGGGTCTGCTTTTTTTTTTGTTCAACAGAGGGCTGGAAGTCGAGAGAGGGCGACGGATCAAGCAAGAGAAAACGTTTAGCTGTGGTAACACTTCTCTGAATCAGTAATCGGTTAGCCAGATCGCAAATGCATCAGAAGATTCTGTTCCCTCTCTCTACAGCGATCTGTTTAATCAGAGATGCGCTGTGAGATACAGTGTAACACTTCGTATTGGCAAGCATAGCAGCCACAGTCAGAAGCACTGGGCAATGCACACACAGTTACAACAAGGACAAGCAGCAAACCGGGTTATTGTTACTTACTCGTTAGCTTGAGGAAAGCTTTCTTGCGATGTACAAGATAGCATCAGGCACAACTGTATAACTGCTATTAGACAGAGTGAGCTCCTGCAAGCAGCCATCTTCCACCGTGAATGTATTTTAAAACAAAGTGGGAGGGAAAATAAATAAATAAATGCAGAATAAAAATAAATCTGTCTGTCCCAAGTTAATGTCAGGAAGATGAGATTCCAAGAATAGGTTCACAACAGCAACAAATTCTAATAATCCCAAACTATAACATTTAGCGGCTGATCTGAAGAGCCGCCATCAGCCCGGGTTCCATCTCCAAACAGCTTAGTTTTGTTTTTGTTTTGTTTTTTTTCTTGGTTTGGGATATATCCTGGGGCTGTGCAAACTGCTGGTGATCGTCACTGTCCTGGACTCTCAGTCCCCTCCTCCAATTGCCCTGTGAAACCAGTCTCATCAATCCCCTTCGCTCCCCTTCGATCCCGGACTAGTTTCCATACAAGGAATACCACAAATACACACAGACACACACTCTCAGTCTCCGCTCGGGGAGCCAGCGGCTGATTGCCTGTCACACAAACATCGCAGTCTAACCCTGGTTTATATCGACGCTGTTAAAGCGAGGTGCTGCGTGCTGAGGTGACGCTCTTAAAACATTCACAAGGCGGGTTCTCCACTTGCGCTATGACTTTCTCATTTGAAACGCGTGTTATAAAAACATAAAAAAGCACTCAAAATTACAGTCTATAGATCAAAATGTGTAGAGCACCATCATCCACTTTCTCGAAACGTCAACCCTGAAGTGTGTTTTGAACCTTGAGACCAGCTGTTCTGTTCTATATGGTTGCTGGAACTAAAATCAAAGCTTTTTTTTCCAGGGGTTCATTTTTGCGTATGACTAAGTTCTAGTTAAGATAAAAGCCCATTTTGGGGACGCAGTTCCTGTAAGAATAGAGCTTTCTAAGCAAATATCCCTTCCATATATTGCTCATGCCGAAGAACTTGTGTTATGATTAATTAATTAGAAATTAAAAACTGAATTTTGCTACAGTCGAATGGATGAAGAGCCTAAACCTATCGATATGTGCCATGGCAGAAACAAATGTCTAAAGTGAATTAAAACCGAAAGAACTGTGGATACTGGAAATCAGAAACAAAAACAGAAATTGCTGGAAAAGCTCGGTAGGTCTGACAGCATCTGTGGAGAGAAATCAATTAACATTTCAAGTCCGGTGACCCTTCTACAGAACTCGGACCCGAAACGTTAACTCTGATTTCTCTCTACAGATGTTTCCAGATCTGCTGAGCTTTTCCAGCAATTTCTGTTTTTTTGTATCTTTTAAAGTGTCCTGGTTTCTGTCATTCTGTTAGGATGGCTGCAGCCAGCCCCAGGTCTGCATGTAATTTTTCCTGAAACTTCCAGTTCCATGGTGAGAATGCAGGAGCACCGACTATTGTCGAGAAATAACTGTTGGTGATAGCAGTAGAGGTACCTAAATAGATTTGTATGATATTCCTTGAGCATTTTGTTTAGTGCAGACATGGACTAATTTAAAAATATTCGACAAAAAAAATTCAGGAAGCATTTGTTCATTCACATCATCAACAATAGTGACTACTCAATCTGTTGTAATGCAAACATTTTTAAAAGTTTTAAAGTCTTGATTTTCATTAAAACCATAAATAATATTTTTACAATGCTTAATGGGATGCATTCTTTCTGCATGACAGGATATTAAACCACTCGGCCCTTTTAAAAGGTTGGAACTTTCTGCCCTGATTCATTTATTTTAGTCCTTTTATGTGATGTGAGTGATGGACAGTATCTATTGCCCATCCCTAATTACCATTGGGAAGGTGGTATGGAGCCATGTTCTTGAACCAGTAAGTCCATGTTGACTTTGATGCCATGGCAGTAAAGGAATGACAATTGTTTTTCTTATTCATTCAGAGGATGTTGGCATTGCTGGCTGGCCAGCAGTTATTGCTAGTAACCCTTGAGAAGGTGGTGGCGAACCACTGAGTCCATGTGCTGTTGGCAGACCCACAATGCCTTTTGGGAGTGAATTCCAGGATTTTGACTCAGCAACAGTGAAGGAACTGTGACATATTTCCAAGTCAGGATGATGAGTGGCTTGGGGGAGAGCTTGCAGGTGGTGGTGTTCCCATGTATCTGCCGCCCTTGTCATTCTAGATGCGATTAGTCATGGGTTTGGAAGGTGTCTCAGCAGCCCCAGTGAATTTCTGCATCGCATCATGCTACTACTCAGTGTCAGTGATGGTGTGTTTATGCTTGTGGATGTGGTGCCAATTAAGACACTTTACTGTTCTTTAGTGCAGGAAAGGCTGCATCCACACGATTCGTAATGGAACTAAATAGTTGTATTTCTGATCCCATCAAGCCTTGTAAATATACTATTTATACTTTAATTGAAAGTCAAGATTTTAAAATCTTTTAAACATTACTGTTGATGATGTGAATAAACAAATGTTCCCCTCTGACCTTATCCTAAGGAACTCCTGCCGTAATGTTGAAGGACCGAGGTGATCAACCTCCAGCAACCTCAACCATCTTTCTTTGTGTTAAGTATAACACCAATCAGTGGTGAGCTTCCTCCTTGATTCCCACTGACACCAGTTTTGCTCAGGTTCTTTAATTCTGCACTCAATCAAATGCTGCCTTGATTCAGGACCAGTTACACTTACCTCGCTTCTTGACCCCACTGCTTCTGTATGTGTTTGGACCAAGGTTACAATGAGGCCAGGGGCTAAGTGTCCCTAATAGTACCCAAACTGAGCATCAGAGAATTGAGCTTTGTTAAGTGCCACATAATAGCACCGTCGATATGTTCCATCACTGATTACTCAGTGTAGACTGATGGAGCAACAATTTGCAGGGTTGGACTTGTCCTAAATTTCCATGTTACTAGGTAGAAGCCAGTGTTGCAGCTGTACTGGAATAATTTGGCTAAGGGAGTCACTGGTTCTGGAGCACGTCATCATTACTATTGTCATAATGGTGTCAGGTCTCATTGTATTTGCAGTATCTAGTATCTTTAATTGTTTGTTATCAAATAGACAATTGAATTGATTGAAAACTGGCATCTGTCACGCTGGGGACCTCAGGAGGAGGCTGAGATGGATCATCCATTAAACATTTCTGACTGAAGATTATTGCCAATTGGCCACTACCACAACTGGATGTGGCAAGACTGCAGAGCTTACATCTGATCCATTGGTTATGGAATTGCTAAGCTCTGTTTATCATTTATTGCTTCCACAGTTTGATAAGCGTGTTGTAGCTTCATATGGTTTACACTTCATTTTTAGGTGTGTCTGGTGCTGTACCTGCCATGTCCTTCTGCAATCTTCTTTGAACAAATGTTGATCTCTTGGCTTCATGGTAATGAGGTTAACATTGTTTTTGAGTACAATTCTGTTGTTGTCATTGCACACAGTGCCTCATGAAAGCCCAAGCATTAGGTCTGTTATTGATAGATCTTTTGGAGGTCTGTCCAATTTAGCGTGGTAGTCATCCCACACGACACAATGAAGGGTATCCTCAATTTGAAGATGGGACTTCATCTCACAAAGACTGTGCAATGGTCACTCCTACTGAAACTGTCATAGACAAATACATCTGTGATAGGTAGATTGTTTTTTCCTCTGTTTCCCTTTAGGATTCCAACAGCTTGGTCATCAGTCATGCTACTAAGCTGTTCTTGATAATGAACATTAAAGTCCTCCATCCAGAATACATGTGTTCCTTTGCCATCTTCAGTTCTCCTTCCAAGTGGCATTCAATGCGGAGAAGTACTGAATCGTCAGTTATGCGTGTGAGGGTATGATACATGGTATGCAAGAGATGGTTTCCTTTCTCATGTTTGAGCTGATACCATCACCCTTATGGAGTCCTGAGTCAATGTTGAGAACTCCCAGGACAACTCCCTCCTGACCATTTACCCAATTTGCCACTGTACTGCCATCTCTGGTGTGTTTGTTTTGCTGATGGGACAGGACATGATTCTCTGGGATGATTTGATGATGACTATTCCAGGCTGTTAATTAATTAGACTTAAGCCCCCAGGTGTTTGTTACGATGACTTTGCAGGATTGACAGCTGGGAGTGCCGCTGTCATTTTTGTGCCTAGATCAGTACCAGGTAATCCGTCTGGTTTCATTCCTTATGAATGAACCCGACTCAGAATGTTATAAAAGGTGGGAGATGTCCATGCTGGCAAGGGGAACATTTAACCCTCAGTGTCAGGGTAGATGATAAAGGATAGTGCTCACTCATGAGCATACTATCACCATGTTTTCCCAGAAATAAGGCTTCCGCACTGACTGGGTTTGAAACCTTAATGAATACAAAATTATATGCAGCCAGAAAACAATGAGGTGCTTTAAATGCAGCATTATAAATTTCCTGGGACAGATGAGGCAACCTCACAAGCAACCCATCACTCAAAGGATGGAACTTTCATGAGCATCCACTTGAGAATTCAGTAATTTTGCTGTTTCTGTCCCTATATGTCAGTGCAAAATGAGATATATGGACCCACAGAAAATACCATTCCCTAAAGAACACACTCACAATTTTAAAGCCAAATTCAATTTGAAGAGATACAGTATTATTTGAGCTTATAGGAACATTAGCAAAGACATTTTGCTATCATCTGGAGACAAAAAAGTTTTTTTTAATTATATGTATGTTTAAACGTTCATTTTTGTCATTCACCAAATTGAAGATATCACCAATTTTGGGTGCAGCGTCAATATCAGACACTCATAGGATTTGTCAAATATGACAATAGGGTACTTTGCTCGAATAACATAATTTGAGTTAAACCTCAGAAGATTCTTCCTTCTTGCACTTATTACCATTATTTTCTGCAAGAGTGTCAATTTCATGCTGAACTTGGCATTTATATTTATCTTAAACAGAAACTGAGTTCATTGACTAACATGAACGACTGTCATTTTTGAGAAAAAACCTTAGTGCTGACCTTCATTTTCTATTAAATAAGATCAGTCAGAAGAGGATGTGATCTACATATTTGCAATGCTGAATGTTATAAGTAATACAGACATAAGGCAGCTATTTGACAGGAATTGTGAATGAGGAACCAGAGACACCGGATTAAAATTAATAAAACGTAGATCAGACTATAAATCAAAAGCTTTCCTTGTTCCTTTATAGAGGAGTGTATATTGTGAAATAGACTACAAGTAGATTAGTGTAGAATGGTAGTGTACTAGGGGAGACCATTTGGCCCATCATGCATTTGCCAAAAGATGACTCATAGAGTTTATATCTGTCAGTGTTGGCTATGAATAAATATAAAAATGGGATTACATAGGATAAAATGGGTGTTATGTAGCCGGAATGAAGTGCCAGATGAGACCTGAATAGTGAGGAGATTAATCTGCAAGAGGTTTATGAATGAAGTGGCACCCATGATAGACCCAGATTAGACCTGAATAATGAGAAGGATAATCTGCGAGAGGTTTATGAGATCTCATTTTTTAATGGAGCATTTACATAATTTTTTCCCTAAACAAACTGTATGTCGTTAAGTGAAGTAGCTTTCATGATGGGATAGATTGTATTTGTTACCTGAAAATAATCTGTGCTTTGGCCAAGAGTCTTTATTTTAATACTTTTAATGTTTTAACACTTTTCTGAATTTAGGGTACCTGGCTTGAAACTCAAGGTGCTTTTGCATTGTAGAAATGCAGCTCAATAAAGAGTGTTGGTTCTCCCTCTCCTGGTTGCATTTGTTGTATAAGGAAGGCACAGGGACACACAAGAATGTAAGCCTATAAATGTTACACTGACTTGCATAAGTCAGTTCCTGTGAAATAAATGCAGGGAGCTAATCCCTACACACATGCTTCATTTCTCTGCCTTAAGCAATTCTATAGATACCAGGACTGATTCACAGGATTAACACAGGAAAGCAGCGCATAAAGGTCGGTCTTTCAAAGCTGGATCTGCGAATAAGTGTAACAGAAAAAGCCTCTTTAACGACCCAAAATTCACAACATCCCTTTAATTCACAGAATTTTTCCGAATACACTTTAAAGCACTGCATTTAATCTTCTCAGAAATACTAGTTATATGTATTAAAAGACTGCTATAAATTTCTTTGTGTCATATATTCCGAAATACCATTGGAATTTTAAATGGTTAAAGCTCCCATTGCATAACTAATTGATGGCTTTAAAAGTTAATCAAAAGATCCCCAGTCTTAATATTAGAAATCACTCTGTCATAATTTTTCACTTCTGAAAAATTGAGGCAATTATGATTGCAGCCCATAACCAAAATTTTAAAAATCCATCACATTCATTGCAGTTCTAACGACTATTTTTTACATTTTTGTGATGTTTTATCTGCATTTGTAATAATTATGATGGTCAAATGAAAGCAGTTAGCTACTTTTACAAAATTATTTTTAATCATGTAATCCTGAGGCTAAAAACTAACAAGTTCAACTGCATTAACACTTTTCTTTCAACAATGGTTGAATACCATAATTCTCAAGCCCCATACTGAATGTTTATTTCAATGAGCTAAGGAACAGTAATGGTGTCATGTGGAGCACAAGCAGTAGTTCAGCACAATGATTTACCATTTTTAATTCTACTGAACTGGATTATTACATTTGGGATGTAAAAATACAAGCAATGATCACAACACTTGAAAAGATAGATCTACTCCTGTATGCAAAGAGAGTTAATAGTTGCTTTGTGAAAAGCAATTCCATATTTTTCAGAAAATAAATTGTTTTCCTTTTTGTAATGTTATTTTAATGATGGTCTTGTGCCACAATGTTACAAAGTACAGAACTGACAAAGACTTTTCAATCTACTTGGCAAGGTTTCATAAACAAAATTTTCTCAGTGACTCCCTTTTCCAAGTATCTAACTAATTTACCAATATATATTCTTATTCTGTCTGTCCCACTGTCTCTTCAAGAATTTACTGTCAGACCATCAATTTTTCAGTATAAAGCAGCTAAGACCAAACAACATGAACACATTTTCTTTTGTAAGATTGAGCCAATACGTCTATTCTTGCGTTTGTAGCAATGTTATGACAGTTCAGTCACTTAGCTCACATATATTAAATATAATTTCAATTACTCTTTTCCGTACTACTTCCAGTGCCTGAATATCCTTGCTGCAATGCAACAGCCAGAATTTTATATATTATTTACTGTGTGACATTTCTGTGCCTTATAAAGATTCATTATCACTTCCTGAAACTTGTTTTCAATCACCCTAACTAAACATTCAAAAATTGTGTTGGTTTCTTTACTACTGCTGCACATTAGTTCTCAGTATGCTATCTACAGTGCCCTCAGATTCTGCTTTATGTCTTGAAGAGAAGAACTATTCAATTTATTTTCCCATTATTTATTTCACTTCCCTTGTCTGACTAGCGTGTGCATAGTCGACTAAATGCCATTTGGCAGTCATCATTCCAACTTCCCAATCCCTATGACCTTTTGATATTTGGTTATCTGACCCCTATTATTTGAAATTCTACTTGTCTCCCAACTTGTCCTCTGCAAACTTACATACCAAGATTTCCATTACAAGTTCAAAATCATTCAAATACATTGTAAAAATGATGTCTCCAGTACTAATCACTGTCATCCTATGAATAAACCTGTATAGCACAGTTCGTAGACATTCTTCGCTTTATTTGATTTGGTGAATTGTCAACTCACTTCCGAATTTGCTTGTTATTTCCATGTTACCTACTCAACTAATAGCTTGTGTGGCACAGTTGCCACTGTCAATAGAGTCGATTCTTAAATTTCTTAATTGAGATCTTCCTACAATAAAGCCACATTGACTGTTTTGCTAAACCACATAGTGTGTTCCTATTCTTATATGACTATAAATGGGAAGACAATGATGAAAGATATTACATATCCCCAGTGTGACAAAAAAGAAATTGAAACTGAGTCATTCTTGTACATCACTCTCTAGCCATTACAGTGTTGTCACTGGCAGATGGCTGAGAGTGGGGCAACATACATTATGGATATGCAAGCCAGCAATAATAAACAGAAATAAAACAAAAACTGCTGCAAATAAACAGCAGGTGGTCAGTGAATTGGGAGTTCAATTTCTAGCCTTGATGTTGTTACCTACAGATTCACAGCCTACTGGGGGGAGTTGCAGACAATGCTGAAAGGTGCACTTACAAAGAGAAAGTTTTTGTATAAATAACCTTCCAGGTATCAATCCATCATTTCAGATTCCACTTGCAAATTAGCGTTTTATTTCTATTTTCAGAGAGTGAAGATCTAATATATTTCCAGCCATTTTTGACTTTATTTCCAAATGCTAACATTTGTTATTTTTCTTTCTATCCATGATGGAGGAGACACATCAGAAAGAGATGGAGAGGGAAATAAAATCTAATTTAGCAAATCAAACTACCAAAGAGTGAAGGGGAAAATCTAAATCTCAAAAATTACTCACAATCAAACAAGAGGATATGTTGAACTCAATTTATTGGCTTCAATTAAATCAAAAGGGATATCTTTGTTTTCTTTACCACCTGAACATTAAACGTCACCTGAATGTAGGACTTGTCAGGATGATCAGGCACCTCCTTCAGATCCGAAACAAAAATGAAAATTGCTGGAAAGGCTCAGCAGGTCTGGCAGATCTGTGGAGAGAAATCAGAGTTAACTGTTTTGGGTTCAGTGACCTTTCTTCAGAAGCATTCAAAGAAAATCTGTTCAGTGGGAATGTAGCTTCTTGTTGTGTGGAATACAAACACACATGCACATTATGTGTACAAGGATTTTCAACAGAGGCTAGGCAAGTTCAAATGCTATCACCAAATGAAAGGCAAGTTCAAATAAGTATTCTTAAAGGGAAAGCAACATCATTACTACAAGTTTTATTGTGTCACAAATCATTATTACTGATTCGCTAAGATTTAATTTGCTGAGTGTGTCAGAGAAAACGAATATGCTAATTGTTTTTGGGTGGTGTCAAAATTGAGATTTTTTGTTAATTGTTTGATTAATAACTCTAGCCCACACTCCCCATAGGAGTAAACTTTTCGAATGTGTGTCAATGTACAGATCCATCTTCAGCACTATATTTGCTCATATGACACATCCAAACTCTGGGAATATAAAATGAATAAATGCTTGCATTTTATGGGCATGTTAACAAAGAAAAAGGTAATAGGCAAACTTATTTAACAGACAGTTTACTTAAAGCAAATTAAACCCCCTTTCTGTTCTTCTTGATGATGGTTTTTATTCTGTATGTATTGGGTATACCAAACAAAATTAGTTCAATGGTTTTGATATGGTTTTGACCTCTGTACAGATCTGAAACAACCAAGTTTAATGATTTCTCTGTAAGGGCATTAATTCAGCTTTTCTCAGTCTTATGTCAGTCTGCAGGATAGTTACTCAGATAAAACCATTAACATTCATTATTGAAACATTACTGACACAGAAATAACAACACTCTTATTAATGAGAACTTATTGCAATTTTTCGATGATTTTAAAAAGTGTGCCAACAGCACTGGCATGAATTTCCCTTGAAAGGGGTCAGGAACGGAAACAGGAAGGTACATAATTACCAACACCATTCCATCCCAAGCCATTTTGCAAGAGGTTGGATAGGAAGCTGAATGGCTACCCACCTGAAAGCAATAGGTATTACAGCAATTGTAATGAAGCCAGCCAGCTGGGCCTCATAGAATATGAGTTCCCTGACTGGACCAGGTTACACCCCCAATCAGCAAATCCTGGCTGACAGATAAAAATGGTGAGCATCAAAGACACTGACACTCTGATGCCTGACTCTGCATAAGGCAGTACAATGGTCAAGCACTGTTCATATATAACTAAAGGGTGACTTAGTGACAGGATACTGGCCTCTGTGGAGTTATTTCAGGTAGCCTGCTCAACCCATAAAAAAGGCTCTTGATCAGAGGTCAACTGGAATTTTCCGGTCAACCTATACTTTCTGGAACATACTAAAGTGGAGATGCCTGTCAGGCAGGGCTCCAGACAAACTTTGAGGCCTCCCCTCTCTGCACATGGCTGGTTCAGCCGCAGCTGTAGTCCACCCTATCTTGCTCCCACAATTCCCATCTGAATTGGATCAACTGTGCAAAGATGTCCATAAGCTTGCAACCTCGTATTTAAAGTCCATGAGGATGAATAGGTGGAAATTTTAAAACAAAAATACAATGGTAAAATGGAGCCATTCTTCTGAAATATCCACCATCAGGGAACAAACAAGCTTTACAAAGCAGTTGTTTTGTGTAAAACCTGACCTGGGAGTTGCTCAACCTGACAATGGATGGAAAACTATTTCATTCTCGAGAAATGACTTTTCTTTCTTTGATGAGCAAAAAAAAAAGGGCGTTTGCCACACCTTTGATATTGTATGATGTTTTGTTCTCCTTATCTGAGGAATGATGTTCTTACGATAGAGGAAGTGCAGTGAGGGTAACCGAATTGATTCCTGGAATGGCAGGACTGATGTAAGAGAAGAGATTGAGTTGGTTAGAATTGTATTCACTGGTGTTAGGAATAATGAGGGGAATCTTCCAGAAACCTGTAAAATTCTAACAGTGCTAGACAGTTCAGATACAGAAAGGATGTTCCCAATGATGTGGGAATCCACAACCAGGGATCAGAGTTTAAGAATAACGGGTAAAGCTTTTAGGACTGAGATGAGGAGAAATGTGTTTCAAGGAGATAGCTTAGCTCTAGAGGCTAAAGGGATCAAAGGATATGGGGGGAGGGCAAAATGTAAGTATTGAGATCAATGATCGGCCACGATCATATTTGATGATGGAGCAAGCTTGAGGGGTCGAATGGTATACTCCTGCTCCTATCTTCAACATTTCTATGAATGGATGTTCCACAATGGTGACTGGTTTTTATTACTAGCTTTTTAAACGTGCTGGGATGGTGCCTCAAGAGGAACATGCCCTCTCTATTCATCACCTGCCAGAGCAAGTTGTAGCTCTTTTCTTGCTTCAAGGCCTCCTACTGGCCTTTAGCTTCGAGAGCCCCCCTATTCACCATTCTGAATTGGACAGCAAGCACTTCCTCCAGCCATTCATTTGCAAAATCCACGTCACATTGCTGCTCTGAAAATAGTTGGACCACATCATGTGGTTTCCAAGCAAAATGCAAAATCCTGCCCCACTCTCCCTAAAAAAGCTGGACATACAATATCGAAGAGAGATCCCTTATTTACCAGGACACGTGTTGTCAATGTAATCAATCTGAGCTTCATTTATTTACCATCTCAATCAGCTATTGATGAAAAACTATATTTCTAATTTAATTCTATTCCTAATCCTAAAATGAAATAAAATCAGCAAATGCCAGAACTGCCTGACAGGTTAATCTACAGCAGAAAAATAAACAGAAAGAATAGCATTCAAAGTTAACCTTTCAGGTGCCAATCTTGGCTCAATGGTAATGCAAGGTTACAAAATTGTGGGTTCAAGCCCCTAACCTGAGGTATAAGCAGATAATCTAGCCTGAAACGGTAGTACGGTGCCGAGGGCATTGTGTAATATTGTAAGAGGTGCTGTTATTTGTTTGAGATTTTAAATTGTGGCCATGTACATCAAAGATTCCATGGCATTCTTTGAGAGACACAAAAGGAGGATGTAGCAAAGCAATAATGGATCTGAGTCAACACACACAGTTCTGAGGAAGGGTCACCGGACCTGAAACATTAACTCTGTTTTTTCCTACACAGATGCTGCCAGACCTGCTGAGCTTTTCCAGCAACTTTGTTTTTGTTTCTGATTTACAGCATCCGCAGTTCTTTTGGTTTTTAATGGATCTGAGTGCTATGTGGAGCCACCTAGTCATAACTTTCAGGTTCAACTCTTCACTGCATTTCTTGAGGCAAGCCTCATTATTATGTGCAGAACCCAAGATAATAACAAATGCCTTTCTAAAGGAAAGGCGGGAAAATAGGAACTATCGTCCAGTCTCACACACCTTTGCTGGCTACTTCAAGGCAACTTGTATGAAGATTTGGAAGCAGTCATCTGCCTACATCTTTAACTGCAGTTGGTCCAAGAGGAGGACAAAGGTTAAAATAAATAAAGACTCATAGACTCTTAATAGAATATTTCAACTAATTGGATGTCACTCTGCAGTATTTTTAGACTGGAACTAGCCCACATATTTTCCTTCACTGTATCGACTTTGGAAACAAGTGGTGTCTGGGGAATTAACTGGAATTCAAACCAGTCAAGTTAGTAAATTGACAGGCATGCATGATTTTTATAAACATTTTGGCTTGGATTTTATTAGAGTCAGGGTGACAGATTGGGTGTGGTTTGGGCTGGGAATAAGGCCAAGGAGCCACTCTGGGATGACACTCTGATGAAATTTCAGGTATGAGAACATTTCCCAGCAGCAGGTTGAATGTCAGATTTGCTACCTACTGAAAAGTGGCCTCCTAGCTGTTTCCCAGCGGTCTTGGATCGACAGCCTCCACGGCCATGGAAGTAGGCAGCCATTTGCAAATACCACCCATTTAGCCCTGGTGTTGTCAACGATCAATGGGACATACATCCTCAGCTGCCTATATTTTTAAAGTATTAAATTACCTTCTCAAATATACCTCCATGTTGAGGAGCTCTGTGATCTCCAGCCTGCCTCAGCAGTGATTGCCTCTCCCAGGGATGCTGCTGAGTCTTCAGAGTTTCTGGCCCTCTAATTGGCCCAGCAGCGTCGACAGCCTGAGAGCCATCCTTGATTGGACAGCAAGCCACAAGGTGGCCAATTTGGAGGCCGTCCCTGGGTACCTTGTCAATGTGGTCCTATTGCCTGGCTGTCTGGGAGCCACCTGTAATCCCAACACTGTGACATCCTTCTCTAATAAAACTCTGTCCTTTGTGTTTTTAACATTAGAGTCAAATCAGAATTATAAATGTCATCCCAGCTTGTGGCTGAAAGTTCCCCTTGACACCACATAGCCGTTATTTTATGGCAGTTTTCAAATTGATCCAAACTTGTTTCATGCCAATTTGCTCTTTTCTAACTGCTGTCACTGCAGTGATAAGTTCAAAACTATGCTTAATTGGAGGAAAATTGCTGTGCAGTAGATAACCAAATTGCCCTTTCATGTCTAAGACACTGATTCGTAGTCAGTCTAGGTGAACATGATAAAGATCTCTTTCTGCTGACTGCATAGGTCAAACATGCAATTAGGCTTTTTTAAAAAAAATGTCACAATTCCTAGCTGAATCAATCAACAGTATATAAACTGGCAGTCTTGTACTGAAAGTCCATGAGCATGAATGAAGTGGAAAGTTAAAAACAAAAATACAATGGCAAATGGAACCAGTCTTCTCAATTATCCATCACCAGGATGCAAACAAGCTTTACAAAGCAGTTATTTTGCATAAAATCTGATCTGGGAGTTGATCAACCTGATATTAGATGGACAATTATTTCATTCTCCAGAAATGATGTTTCTGTCTTTGATAAGCATAAAAATAATCACAAAGATCATGAATCAAAATCGGCTGCAGCACCTTTCTGGCTGTATTCTTATTACTTTTGGTGATTTTCCGACTCGAGCGTTATGTATTTGTAAAAATTGAAGATGTAAAAGTTTTCTTTAGAATACACAGCATCACTCCATTATATATTAATGCATTTGAAAGTGAAATATATGTGAAATAAATGACTGAAAGAGTTAATAAAATAATGTTAGGGGAACAAAGAAACAACAGTTATTCTGTGGTTATCAGTAAAATTGTATTGTGATCTCTTCAAACTCATTTTCACTGCCTGGCCACAGGCAATGAGTGCTGTGTAGCAGTGGGCCAGCCCAAAGCCCATTTAGGTCAAAGATCATTCACACAAAACCAATGGTCTGCATATGCCAGCCGGATTTCTCCAGGCAAGTGGCTAGTGAAGAGGATTTTGCTTCAAACCCCTTTGCCGTGGCATTGGTCATATGGCTGGTACTGGGAGAGGGAGGAGTCAAGAGAGGGAGGAAACATCACAAAAGAGGGAAGAGGTTAATAATTGCTAGAGGTTGGGTGCAGGGAGGATATTTACAGTGGGAGCTTGTTGGAAGAGGATCTTGGTTTTCTGGGTGTGTTGTGAGTTCTCACATGCTTCGGAGGAGTTGGCAATGATTTGGAATTCAATTTCTGTGTGAGTGCACACACAAATTTCATCTGCAAATTGAACATCTCTGACTGAAATTGGATGGTTTTATTTCTCATTCCTACAACTTGCAGTATTCACCCTCTTTCTTTAAAATAATTTTTAATATCAACTTTGGTTAAGCATTTAATCTCCATTCCTCATGCATTTACTCCCTGCTCATTTTTACCTGATTATATCTCTCTCAAGAACCTTGAGTCAGATGAAAAACACTATATAGGATTGAGTTTTGTTATTGTTCTGCTCCTAGAAATCACCTGTTAAGTAATACAGACCATGCTAAACATTTCACAAGAAACCAATTAAAGTTCATAGCTATCTCACAGTTTAATGCATTCGTACATACTAGAAACTAGGCATAAATGTACTTAAGACTTTTTTATGTAGGTAAAAGGAATTTGTGCATACGTTGCACTTAAGGGGGTCATGGAGAGGGCCAAATTCTGCAGCGTCCCCATGGCAATGCTCTGATGAATGTGAGTCTACCTGCCTCGTCTGAGAATTAAGATTGACAGTTAATGGTTCTTGCTGCAGTTCCATGCAATGGTGGCACAACCAATCAACACCCTCTTCTCATTCCGTCTAAAATGATGTTTCTATTTTTTTTCCAAGTCTGTTTCATGACTTGATGAATGTAAAATGAAAAGCTTCAACTTCTGGCCTCCTTTGTAGCAATATTTAACTGGAAATAATGAAAAATATGAAGTGCAGGATTATTATATGTTTATCATCAATTGTTAATGAGTAAATTGTATCATTAGCTTGACTTTCAGAAACAAATAAGCAGTCGTGATACCCATTATCGGTGAGAACATAGTTAATTAGACAAATAGGCCAACATGTTCCAATCTATGAGAAGAATGGTAATGATGTGATTAATTATGAAATTGTGGGTGAATGTGAATTGTCCATTTTGGCAGGAAGAATGCATAAAGCAATCAAATAGTGAGAGATTGGAGAGCTCTGAGCAGAAGAGGGATCCAGGTGTCCTTGTGCATGAATTGTAAATGGTCAGTTTGCAAGTACATCCCATTACTAGGAAAGCTAACAGAATGTAATCATTTTTCTTGAGAGGAATTGAATATAAACATAGGGAGGTTTGCTTCAGTTATACAGGGTATTAATGAGCTTACATCTGGACTACTGTATGCAGAATTGGTCACCTTGTTTAAGAAATGATGTAAATGTTTAGGAGGCAGTTCAGAGAAGATTTAATAGGTTAATATCTGGAATGGGTGGATTTTTTGATGAGGAAAGCTTAGACAGGCTAGGCTTGTATCTGCTGGAGTTTAGAAGTGCAAGAGGTGATTTGTTTGAAACATTAAAAAAAATCCTGGGGGTCGTGAAAATATTAAATGTGGAGAAAATGTTTCTTCTTGTGGGAAAATCTAGAATAAAAGGTCACTGTTTAAAAATCAGTAGTCACCCATTTAAAACAAATGATTTTTGTTTTCTGAGTGCTGAGTCTTTGAAACTCTCATCCTGAAAAGGCATTGGAAGCAGAGATCTTGAATATTTTTAAGGCAGATTCTTGTTAAGCAAGGAGCTAAAAGGTTATCAGGCATAAGCAGGAATGTGGATTAGAGGTTATGATCAGATCAACCATGATCTTATTGAATGGTGGAGCAGGCTCAGTAAGCCTACTTCATATGTTTGTACCAATGTAAATATAGTCAACAAATGAGAACAATTTGGAGTAGCATGGTGGCTCCGTGGTTAGCACTGCTGCCTCACAGCGCCACAAACTCAGGTTCAATTACACCCTCAGGCGAATGTCTGTGTGGAGTTTACACATTCTCCCCATGTCTGTGTGGGTTTCCTCCGGGTGCTCCGGTTTCCTCCCACAGTCCAAAGATATGCAGGTTGGGTGGATTTTTTTTTCCTTTATTCATTCAAGGGATGAGGGCATCACTGGCTAGACAGCATTTATTGCCCATCCCTAATTGCCCAGAGGGCAGTTAAGAGTCAACCACATTGGTGTGGGTCACATGTAGGCCAGACCTGGTAAGGATAGCGGTTTTTCCAACAATGGATTCATGGTCATCATTAGACTCTTAATTCCAGATATTTATTGAATTCAAATTCCACCATCTGCCATGGTGGGATTCAAACCCTGGTCCCCAGAACATTATCTGGGTCTCTGGATTAACAGTCCAGCAATCATACCACTAGGCCATCGCCTATGCTAAATTACCCATAGTGTCCAGGGATGTGTAGGTTAGGTGGGTTAGTCATGGGAAATGTAGGTTACAGGGATAGTGTAGAGGGGTGAGTCTGGCTGGGCTGCTCTTCAGAGAGTCGGTGTGGACTTGTTGGACTGAATGGCCTGTTCCCACTCTGTAGGGATTCTATTCTATGTCTGTGTAATTCAAACTTGGCTCCAGACTGACTCTGATTTAGAATGTGAGCAAAATTCCATATTCTGGATAAAATCTCTTTATGCATGGTATTAAAAATAAGAAAGCTTCTCTTTGATAAAAAAAATTACCATGCCTATCAAGATCACAAATAGTATCAAAACTTTCAAACAAATTTTCTTCCTGTTCATTGGTGAAGTGGTTAAGTCTGGATATTCTCAAATGAACATCTGGGACAATATTGGCACTCCTTGTTACTAAGAAGTAAATTGGACACAGCTTCCTAGAGGCATGGTTCTCCACCTGTAATGCAATCAACAAACACGTAGAATTGGACCCCATATACAAACCCATATAAATCAAAACCAGAAATGACACTACTCACCATAATGGACCAGACAGTATAAATTCCAAGTGGAGTAGAATATCACCGCTTCATCGGAGGCTCCACTGACGATGTCACCTCGCATGGTGACAAAACGTCTGAACGAGAACAAGCCAGCTCGGTGAGCAAGTCAACAACCTCGGACACAGCCTCCAAAATCACACTTACGCAATTGAGAACAGAGAACAGGTGGTTCCAAATTGTCCTGTTGCACCAGTAGATTCTATAATAGTCTCTCACCCAATGACATGGTATTGAAACATATTGCCCAGTTAGAAGTTGTAGTACTTGAATGATAGTTATTCTCTAAACACCATAGAAGGCATTGAGCTTGCATATTCAGATGTTAGTGAGTTTTTAGCAGCATAGTCATCTTAATGACTATGGAATAATAGGCCAGATTTTCTGAGGAGTGGTATTCTTGAGCAGATTGCCATTCTGCTCCATCTTTACACAATGAAAGAGCTCAGCATTTCTGACAGGAGTTTTTGATCAGGGTTTCTTCAGAAATGCAGAGCCGTTCTTCTGTTCTGACAGGTCACCTGTGGCATAGAGCAGTTGGGGATGGCAACACACAAAAACAGAAATTGCTAGAGAAACTCAACAGGTCAGGCAGCACCCGTGGAGAGAAAATAGTTAACATTTCAAGTCCAATGACCCTTCTTTAGAGCACAGCAGTCAGTTGCTATATTCTGCAATTTAAAGATCCAGCAGCACAGACAGTCATTTTGATAGCTGAGGTGAAACAGTAGAGAAGATGCATACAAAGTTAGGTGCCAGGTAGGTAGGACACTGAGTGGTTAAGGGTTAGGGTGCCAGAGCAGTGATGGAGAGTTTAGGGTAGGTCAGGGTGGTTTAGGCTTAAGGTTAAGATTAGGGTTAGATAGTGGGTCAGCAGGATGGAGGGTGGTGGCTGTCGGGTCCACGGATGTGTGGGGGAATGTGTCGTGGTGGTCAGGTCCTGAATGGAGCATGTGGAAGCTCAGGTCCAGTGGCAGGGGAAGAGGGTCAAGTCCTGCTGTGGAACAGGGAGGAAAAGCTGGTCTAGAGAAGCGCTATCCAGGGGAACAGGGTATGTCAGGCCCAGTGGTGGGAAGGATTGGGTTCAGTTTAGAGAGGGGCAAGGAGGGGTTGGATTCAGAGTGGGTATGGGGATCGGGTCTGGGTGTGCATGTGTGCGTCCAGGTCCCAGGTCCAAACGGAGTGGGTGTGTCATGTTAGGGTCTGGAGAATGTATTTGGGTGGGTTAGTTGAATAGTTAATCAGATTGTTACACTGGGTATTTAATATCCTGACTTTTCCTGAGTAACGATTTATTTAACTCCAGTGGAACCCTCTCAGTGTGTCCATTAAAGTTGGAAAATTGCCCAGTGGAATCTTAATTTCCCAGGAAATTCCATCAGAGGCTGCTACAAAGGGGAATCTGTAAGGTTCCTGTGCACAACTCTTTTGTACACTTGAGAAATGATTCATTAGCCATTGTCTGGAGCAATGAAATTTTATATGTGTAGAATTTCATTTCAAGGGATTTTAATTATTGTTAGAGATACAACAATTTAAAACTGTAATTTTTTTTCTCTGTATCTCTCTGTTATGCACACCCATCATTTTTCTCTCTCCATTTATTTTATGTACATAATTTGTATTGAACTAAATTGTCTAGCATAAAATTCTTTATTCTGACACAACATGACTCAGTAAGATCCTTAAGTTTTGTCGGTTAAGGAGACACATTGTTACTTGCACCATTCCCTGTAGAAGGCTGAATGTTGTATCTGAATTCTAACATCTGCAAATTGCAATGCAACATAAAAACACTGTGGGTGTGTATAAGGAGTGGCTGGTGCTGTTCATTCACTGCTAAACCACAAAATCTGGGTCATTTGCATTGCTCTTTGGCAAAAAAATTTAGAATAGAAAATAATTAATCAAGCTGCATAATCTGTTCTCCATAGTTTCAATTCCTCAGTTGTCAAATTATGGCAGCATAAATCTACTCAATCAGACTCAGGGTAAGGAAACAAAATCAGAAATTGCTAGAGAAACTCAGCAGGACTGGTAGCAGCTGCGGAGAGAAAGTAGAGTTAACTGGTGAGTGCTAGCTGCTTAGAAGACGTTCAAACAGAGAAAGACAGTTTCTGCCCACAGCAGAAGTAATATCTTACAATATCTTTATGATATCTTATATCAGGACTGTAAATGTCATTTGCAGAACTGCTTATAACCTCATTAGGCCTTAAAGACGAATTTGCTTGGCGGCGAAACAAGTCCTTAATTGACCTTGTATTTTATCCATTTTTTTTTGCCTGTCCTAGAAGATTGTGTAGCTCTTGGTGGATAGAAGGGCTCGTGATGTTTGGGGTATCACAACAGCAAGGAACAGGTTTAAGACCCAAATGGTCTTTTCCTGTCTGCTCTTGTAGAGTTAATATGTTTGTGCAGTAGAAGCAAAACGTTATAAAATACAAATACAACATGGGAGTAGTGGGATAATATATGGTATATAATACAAGAGAGACAATGACAGGACACATATTTTGGAGAAAAATTGCGTAGTAAGTTGAGATTCTAGGCAGCCTTCAGCGTTTAAAAATATGTATATTTATAACTGACGTAATAAGTTAACGTTTGATAGATAATCTTATGTGTTTGGAATTTCTTATGCAGTATGCAAATATAAGGACAATTTGCTCAACAGAATTTTGGTGGTTGATGAATACGATTTTTTCTATATGACAGAGTAAAGACTTTTAGAAAGAAAGGCCAGGAAGTCTCTCACAGACTCAGCTTATTGCAAAGCTTGTAACTACATCATGACAGGTAACATAGCAGAATTGAGACAAAAATGTCAGGTTATCACCCTTGGCTGAGTGGATGATTCTACTCTCTAAGCTGGAAGGTCATGGATTCTAGCCCCACCCCAGTTTCTGTCGGTCTCGTCCTTTTAATAAGACATGTAACTGTCCTCTTAGGTTTAAAAATAAGTCTCATGGTACTATTCAGAAAGGAGCCGGGATGCTGTACTGTTGCGTAGGTCGCTATTTATCTCAGCCACCATGACTAAAACAGGTTCTCGTTCCTGTTTGTATGATCTTGCTAAGCACAAATTAGCCACCCAAGTGCCATGGGACAAATTGAGTTTGTACGATGCACTAGATAAATGCAAACTCCATTCCTGTAACAATTCACAACAACAACTTGTGCTTAGGAAAACACACCAATGTGCACTCAGATGCATAATGAGTTTCTGGTGTTGTGTTAAAATGATGATAAGTCACAAACTCATCCTACTGCTGGCCCATTCATACTGAAAAACAGAGTGAAACGGAGAGTAAAATCACCCTCTGTAATTTTTACCATTGGGAAGTTCATGAGAACGTGAAGCCCTTCAGGTTTCTTAGTCAAATAGATATGTTCTATATTTTCTCCCAAACCATACTGTCCTAATTAAAGCAAATATTTGACTCAGACGACACTGACTGGGAATTGACTTTGAACCTTCCTGACCTGCAAACTTCAACAGCATGTCATTTTTTTTTTCCTTTGCTCTTTCATGACACCTGCGTGCTGCTAGTCAGATCTACATGTAATACCTATCCATTATTACCCCCAAGATGGTGGTGGTGAGCTGCTTTCTTACCTCTTGCAGTCCATGTGATATTAGTACACTAACGATGTTGTTAGGGAGGAAGTTAAAACATAATCATAGAATACAATTACCAAGACTGAGCTGAACAACAAAGCAAAGGCTTAGTTATATTCATTGCAATCAAAATTACTTTGAAGTGGTTAAATGGCGTCATTATGTCTGTCTCTACGTGAAAATACATTTAGAGAGGTAGTTTATGTCTTGAAAGGTACTTTATGTATTCTTACATTAAACTGTATAAAAAGTACAAGATTCTTCATCTGATAGAGAAGAAGGGTCTAGGCCCGAAACGTCAGCCTTCCTGCTCCTCTGATGCTGCTTGGCCTGCTGTGTTCATCCAGCTCTACACCTTGTTATCTCAGATTCTTCATCTGTCCTAATTTTGAATGTGATTGTAATCTGCATGCTATATTTAATTGGTAGAGCTCTTTAATTTTAAAATTTCAGTACAAATGATCATACTTTTGCTATTTGCAGTCACGATTCTCATTCATCTGTCCATTAATCAATGAGGAAATCATGAGCTTCTTCCAAAGACCACAGTAAAGTCAATCACAGAAAGGTGCACTCCAAATTAATTACAATTTCATACAGGCCAAAGTTGTGAGATGGTAAGGTGACAGATTGCTTTCAGCGAATTTGATCAATATTCCCTCTGTTGACTTTTGCAAGGCTTTTGCAAAGAAATAGGTCCTTTTTAATTAAATAAAGAGCTGGTCTGTAGACAGGTGCTTCTGGAGAGGCAGGTTTCTGGGGATTTGCTTTCAGTGGTTGCTTAGCAACAGAGGCATTGTCGCTACACAACAGCACGATCAGCCCATGGTTAGCAGATGTACCTCAGAGACTCACATAGAAGCAGTACCATTGGAATAGAAATAAGTAACAGACTTTGAAAGATGATTGGAGATTACATTGCAAAATGTATTAAGGATCAAATGTGAATGGCATGACCTTAATGAAACTGGTACTAGTCTTATTCTGACAGTTATTCAGGAAAATATCAAAATGATCAAGTAAACAATATTAGCTAATGCAATACTTGTTAGAACATTGAATTTGAAAACACTCCAAAAGTGCATGCAAATAATATAAAAATGATCGTGTTTAACTGTTCTTGATAAGGAAAGGATGTAGAGGATAACTGAAAAATCTGACTGAGTGGATTAAGTGATATTGAATAACTGGATAGATGAAATCAAGATCATTAAAATAGATATATACTTGTTGGAACAAGGAATGTATTCCTAAAAGTGCACTTTTGACTTCATTGTATAGAAGTCTTTATGCTTACAGAAGGCTTACAGTGGCTTGATTTGCTATTAAAACACTCACTTTGAGTCAGAAAGTTATGGGTTTGAGCAGGACTACAGGACCTGCACACATAATTTAGGTTGACTCTTCTATGTAGTAATGAAAAGGTTGCCACCATTGTCAAAGATGTCTTCATTTTGGAAGTGTCACTTATTTTGAAGCTTTTCCAAATACATATAAGATATGCCATTGTACCATTCAAAAAAGGGCAGGACATTTTCCCAGTGTTCTAGACAACATTCCTCCACCAGCCAAAAGCACAAGAAATAAATCGGTTGCATACTTCTTTCAGTGCAGTCTGAGGAAGCTTTCTGTACGATAATTAATTGCCACATTTCCCTTCATAACAACAGCGGATGCATTACAAAAGTAATTACTTGGCTATAAAGTGCTTTGGACAACCTAAGAACTTTAAGCTTTTACTTTTCATTTATGTGTAACTTCGCAAGAACTGATTTGCAATTGCTTTCTTTCATAACTGTGACTACACTTGTAAAGTAATTTACTACCTGAGAGTTCTTTGGGATGTTCTGAGAAAACTTAAAAACATAACAGGAATGCAAATTCTTTTTCTTTGTTTCTAAGGTTTGACACTTTAGGATTATATGAACAGTGTTAAAAATACAAAAAGAGTGTGCACTTTCATGACTCATTCACAAGTTTAGTGATTTGCAAATGTTTTGCAATGCTTGCAATTCAAGTCAGGCAATAAAACATAGAGAACTTAATTTAAATTCCTCTTGTAAATTGCAAGAATTGGAATTTGTGCATATTGTGGGATGTGCAAATGAATCACAAGTGTTGGCAATGCTCTAGGAAATAGCTCCTTTTTTCAGTTGGTGTATTGCTATAGGAGCCGTGAAGAAAAAAATATTCTATGGATCGGAGGAGAGCAATGTGATCTCAGTGTTCAGAAGAAAGCTGTAAGCAATGCTTATTGTTATTGGAGTTTATTTATCTTCTATTCTCTCATGGGATGTGAGTGTCACAGGCTGAGCCAGCAGTTATTGCCCATCCCGAATTGCCCAGATGGCAGTCAAGATTCAACCACATTTCTATGGATCTGGAGTTACGCGAAGGCCAGATCAAGTGAGACCAGTAGACTTCCTCCCACAAAAGGAACTGTGAACCAGATAGGAGTTTGTAGATGACAATTGACAGTAGTTAAACCAGGCTAGCTTTTAATTTCAAATTCTGTTGAATGCAAATTTCACCATTTGTCATGGTAGGACATGAAGCCATGTCCCAAGAACATTAGTTGGAGTTCTGGATTACTAGTGCAGTGACAACATCCATGTGACACCACTTATCCATTTCAGAGTTTATCAATAGTGAAGGGCTCTATATGAAATAGAAAGTGGAAAAAAGGCAAGATACGATGGGGTTTGGAACTAAGGTTCCCAGTCCATTCAAAAAATGAGAATGATCAATAACTGATAGAATAATGAGTGAGGGTATGTTTCTTTATTAATCAAATGAAGTAACAAACATATTAGTTATTATTAGAGCAGTTTGCTATCACCATGTGAACATATTAAAACTGTACTTATTTGTTCATTTTTTGTCAGTATAATTCTATTTCTTTCCAACTTTCAGATGAGACCATAAACCGCGGACCCATTTACTTGTTTGGGTGGGAGTAAACCATTCCAAGCCACTATTTCGAAGGAGAACAAGAACAACAAGGTTATTGTTGTGTAAGGTTCTGAAGCAGTATGTGTTGTTGCATTGAATTCCACCCCTTCTGTTGATATCACACTTAGTCTGTGGATGGAGACAATATATTTCACACTAGCCTTCATAGGGTGCAGGTATACTTTGTACAGCTCCCAAGAATACCTGATTAGTATGCAGTTGCACTTATTGCCAATATGCAATAAACCGTCTTGTTAACTAAGGTCAGTGCCTCTTCTGTAAAGAGTCTACAGTGGTGTATTCACTACATGTGAATATTAAACAAACTTGAGACAAACCGTAGATGAAGGAAGATTGGTGGCAGCAAACCGCCTCAAGTACAAATGTTACTCTAAACAATGTACTGACAGAGATGGAAGATATCATGAATTGCCAATAAGTGGCAATCAGGCAGTATCAAAGTTATCCCCTGTCTTCTGGGCAATATTCATTCATCAGTTCATACCACAAAAACAGATATCTGATCATTCTCACATTGCAATTTGTGGACAACATATTGCAAATTGGCTGCTGTGTTTCCTATCGTGCAACCATGCCTACTCGTTGAGAATCTCAATGGCTGTAAAGTGTTTATGATGTCCGGTGGTTCTGAAAAGTGCTATGTAAATGTAAGGCTTCTTTTCACACTTACATATGGTGAACAATTCAATATCAAATTGATGAAAATAATGTCCCAACTCTCCTTCTGTACCAGCATTGAGGTTTTAACTTCTACTTCAACCACAACATAGTCATAGTGGGTGAAAAATAAGGATTTCACTTTTAAGGCTACATGGCCCTTTCTTTTGGCCGTAAGATTTCCCCAAGATAATGTATTCACCACCAGAAATGGCAGAAAGCTGTGTAATTTCACAAAGGTTTATCATGCCCTCATGAACACACATGCACAGATCCCTTGAGGGATTCAGAAACTCAAGGCACCGGCAGAACTAGGAGGAGAGGGTGTGGACGTGCTTGTAAACAAACAAGAACAACCTAATCAAACAGGTGGAGCCAGTGCACTCCACTGTCGCAAAGCCCAAAGTTTATTGTCTCAGAGAAGCTGTTTATATAGAGGAGCTCATTAAACAGCAGTTTTATATGTCCTTCGAGAATGTTCTCTGCTCCCTGTATGATATGTTAGAGATTTCTGCAGAAATACTGCTCCAACATCATTGCTATTTCAAATGTGTGTGAGGGATTACTGAAGATTGAATTATATTACAAATACCACAAGAATGCATAAAATGAACTGATGTGGCAATATCCACAGACAGTGGATAGCTATCCCTGTCTTGGATTTTATTAGCTGGCTGCACAGACGACATTGCACCATGAATCTCCCCTGTGCAGCGTAGACAGCAAAGGCAGTAAGATTGGAAATGTGACTCCAGAACCAACACCA
The DNA here is from genome assembly GCF_021869965.1 of Rhincodon typus. NCBI lineage: Eukaryota > Metazoa > Chordata > Chondrichthyes > Orectolobiformes > Rhincodontidae > Rhincodon > Rhincodon typus. The sequence continues at coordinate 25,646,518 of NC_063353.1, read as the reverse complement.
AGAGATTTCTGAGTTGCAATTGCAGCTATCTTTCTTTTCTTTCTAACCTCTTCTAAATCTAACCCTAAGCCTGAGTGAGATAGTTTGAATGCTGCAATTGTTGCTTGTGAAGCAGGAGGGAATAAAAAGCATTGATCCAGACCTTCTGATAGGAAGAAAGTCATTGCCGGAGACGAGACAAGAGTTGCACGTTAGGATAAACTAGGCATCATATTGCAGCTGACACCCCAGGAGTTACCCTGGAAGTTGAAACTGCTGGTGGCAATTAACCAGTGTCTGGAACTCTCCAAGAAAGCCCACAATGCTGTGTTAGAGTCAGAGACTTTGAAGAATTCTAATTGACTTAGTGAAGCAGTTACCCAGGATAGATTGGAGAGATTCATACTTGCTCTAACTCCTGACTATTTTGGCTACAAAAGCAGATCAGAGGTTAAGTTTCCTGCAGTGACTAACTCACCAGCTGACTTCCCAAAGCCTGTCCACCATCTACAAGGCACAAGTCAGGAATGTGATGGAATATGCCCCACTTGCCTGGTTGAGTGCAGCTCCAACAACACTCAAGAAACTTGACACCATCCAAAACAAAGCATCCTACGTGACTGACAGCACATCCATAAACATTCACTCCTTCCACTGCCAAAACTCAGTAGCAGCAGAGTTACCATCTACAAGCTGCACTGCAGAAATTCACCAAGACTCAATTAAACCACACCTTCCAAACTCACAATCACTACCATCTAGAAAATTACGGACAGCAGATATATAGGTACACGATCACCTGCAAGTTCCCCTCCAAGTCACTCACCCTCCTGACCTGTTACTATAACACCATTCCTTCAATGCTGTTGGGCCAAAAACCTGTAACTCCCTTCCCAATGGCACTATGGGTCCACCTGCACAAAATGGACAGAACCAATTCAAGAAGAAAGCTCACCACCCACTTCTCAATGGTAACTGGACTAATAAATGGCTAGGTATTAAAAGCTGGCCTAGCCAATGACACCCACATCCCATAAATTAACTTTTAAAAACTCAGCAGATGGGTAAGTGAGGCCTCAGTTTAATATCACATTCAAAGATCTGAATTTTGGCCTTGCAGTACATCCTCAATATTACTCTGTAAGATCAGCTTAGATTGTACCTAAAGTGGGATCTGGAGCTTGCAAAGTCTTTAGTCAGAGTGTTATGGGAAAAATATGTGCCCAAGCCACCTAACAATTCAAAAGTGCAACTTCAAAAATCAAATGATGCAGCAAGGGTAATTGTTTGCCTTTAGGACTATAACATAAGAATCAAATGGAGAATCTGGAATGTGGACTTGCTGGGAGCAAGTGATTTTGCAGTGGTGTCCTCTTAATTGGCCACGTCAATGTTCTTTGTCATGTTAAAGTTGACGGGTCGACTCTTGATCGGAATCAAAAGGCTGGCAGCTTTAAAGCCTCAGCGACATCACTAAGAGAACTAGGTCTGCTGAGGGAGGTAGGAGAACATTACGGCAACCCCAGACGGAGGGGTCAAAATAAATATTTTTGTTTCGGAAGGGCAATGCAGTCAGATCTCACCAAACAGATTCACCACTGACGCTATAAATACAGAGCAATGCCAATGCCTTGCAGCTGAGCCACATTCCTGCCCAGTCTGCAGGCAGGAATGTAAATGGGATCCATTCTGTACATAACACCTGGCTATTTGTCTAGCTCCCATCCTCTCAGTTCACCATCGTGCTGTGTGGAAAACATTAAAAACCCCAAAATTAAAATTCGATTCTAGACTGTTAATCCTACCTCTTGGTGACATACTTCTGAAAAGGGAAGGGGAAATTCCAGCAATACTTGTTTTTCAGAAAGGTGAATGACATTTAATAAATTGTGGATTAGCCATTCGAAATGCAGGGTTACAGGGATAGATTGGGATGCTCTTCAGAGGCTCAGTGTGGGATCAATGGGCCAAATGGACTGTTTCCATACTGTACGGATTAAGATTCTACTGTGATGCTATTCAATAAATAAAAACATTGCTGATTTTGATCATTGCATGAAGTAAGGATAATAATGAAGCTCCTGCATATCTTTGAAAACTGTCAAAAATTCGGAAAGTGACACCATGCAGATCAATGACTCCAGCCCTCCATCTGACTCAGCATAACACATTTCTACAACACGAATTTGGGATTGATGAGGGCACCATCACTGAATTTGGTCTTCTGGTTCATATATCAATTGATTAGCCATTTTCACAGAAACATAAGCAAAATCCAATCTGTTTTCATAAGTTTAGAAGAAAGTAAAATCAACATTGGTAAACCAAATCACAGATTAGAAGAGACATATTTCCCTACAGGGATAGTAAATATGAAGAACTGATTACCATCAAAATTCACAACCATTAGATGAATCCTTAAAAAAGAGCTGCATGAATATCCAGTATCAGATTATGAAAATAAATGAAAATTCAAAGCTGAAATAGCAGTATAAATTATCTGAAGTTCTATGGAACACTTAAGAATACATTTTCCCAAAAGATATTATGTGAGTGAAAAACCTGGTTTACACTCAGTAGGAGTGTTTTCATCTACATTTGTTTCCAGAAGAAAGTATACTGATAAAAATATACAATTGTGATAGTAAGGGTGTCTGGGGACTCCACTCACTGATTGTTGAAAAATCTTAGACTGATGTCCAAATTGTTTTCCATTTCATTAAACTACAAGAGTGAGAAATTTCAGAACAGATGGGGTCCTATAGAGGCCTGACCAGTTTTGTTAATGGTGGAAAATGTGGCAGAATTCCACGAGGATGCCAGCAAGGCCTACCTGAACTTTGGGAACAACTTGCTGCAGTCTCCATCAGAAATTGTACTATAATCAGGCCCATGGCTGAGCACTTAACAAGAAGGACTATATAGTGGTACTTTATTTATTTCGTTATTTTTCTGCCTTTGTATTCTATGTTTTGATTTATTTTTCTGTGTTATAAGATGGTGCCAGAATATACAACACTTTTCACTGTATTTTGTGACAAAACATATGTGACAATAAATAAGTCAAATCAAATCAAATCTCTTATCTAAGTTCCAGGTGCCAAGGAGAGATTCGCATTAGTCAGCGGTGAGTTGTCTCTTAAGTGGGATGATTGTTTGTTAATGATGTTATTAACTGCACATTTCAGTTTATCAATATGCAGCTTCCTATCCTACAACCCACCACAAGCAAATTGAATCCGAAGAATGCTCAACATGGAAAGTAAGTGGGTATCTGTTGAACTCTCCTAACCACTGGCTCCAAAGAACCTCCATGTTGGATGCCAAGCACCAACATGTCAGGACACACAGTGGACATTGGCCACATGAATCTCACATTCATAGATGTTGGCATCCAACATATGCCAGTCTCATTGCACATCTCCGATCCACTTACAGCAGCTCCTCCACTGCAATGCTACACCACAGGGTGCAACAGCAAATGCAATTGTAAATGTGCAGCAAGGACACTTTTTGTTCTGCGACATGCATTCAACTCATGGACTGCACCAGGCTACATCTCCAGCCTAGTCATTTGCTCTCTTGGAACTCGCACACTTTGAGCCTACCCAAATGGTCTTTGGTACTCTGCCTTGCCCTATGTTTTATAGGTAACAAACAGCCTGCATTTTCATGCTGTTGCAAGATTACCTAATTATTTATAGCAAGAAACATTCTGTGGCCTACAACATTATGTTTTAGACCTTCATGTGCTTCCGATACTTTACCAGGAAACAAGAATCAGTCCTCCAGGAATTACACCATTCACTCAAATTCCTCCATTGAGAGTAAAAGGAAGACCATTTTTAAGGGAAACAATGGCCCAATTGTGTTTTTGCCATTCTATTAATCCAGAAACTCAGGTAATGCTCTGGGGTCCCAGGACTGAATCCTGCCATGGCAGATGGTGGAATTTGAATTTACTAAAGAATCTAGAATTAAGGTTCTAATGATGACCATGAAACCACTTGATTGTCATAAAAACCCATCTGGTTTACTAATTAGGGAAGAAAATCTGCCATCTGGTCAACATGTGACTCAAGATTCATAGTAATGTGGTTGACTCCTAACTGCCCTCTGGACAATTGGGTATTGGGCAATAAATGCTGGCCTAGCCAGAGATGCCTATATCCCATCAGTGAGTATAAAAAAACTTTCCCCAAGATCTCACCGGTCCACCTCTCTGCCATTGGAACAATGCGCCTATCCTGTTTGGCCAATGTTTCCAACCCTAAGGTTTGGGATAGGGCATTTGGCTTAGAAGAGGGGCAGATGAAGGATTCGCTCTCCTGGCCTTGCATTAATGAGGGATTTCAAGGCCATTCATTTTATGACATAGAGTGTGTTGGAATTTTCTCTCTGTCAGAAGAGTATCAAAAGTGAAAGATGCAGAAATGGACAGGAATGACCAATGCCCTATAAAATCCCACCCTGTTGCAACTTCCCCGATAGGATATTTTCTATGCAAGTCAAACATACTGAAGAACAGGAAATTGCAATGTTAGATCAATAACTTGTTACTTTCACTCAATTTCTTTTGTGAACAGAAATATAACTTTCTCTTGCACCTTTTGTCTGCAGTTAACTTACATCAAAATGTCATATTAATTACAGATAATTCATAACTGCACAAACTACACAGCTCATTAAGAGAGGTTTTGATGGTCCAAAGAAACTTTATATCTTGAAGCTTTAATACTTGACAGAAAACTGCAGATTATCATATTACTAAAACAAGGTAGTATTTTCAGGAATGAACAATAAAAGCTGGCACCCCCATCCCATGAAAGAAAAAGAATGTAGAACTCTATAAAGATGCTTGCCTAGAAATTCAATTGCACTCTACATTAGGTGTGCAGGTAAATACAAATGCCTACTCCTTTTATCACAGATAACATATTAAAATTGTGCGGGGACCTCATTGAAATTACTTAGGTTCATGGCCTCTGCTGCTCACATTCCTCTTGATTTGAAGTTCTTCAGTGGCTTCTCTGAGAAGACAGTGAACAGTGAATCGGGAATGGTCATTGATGTCATATGCTTCAGCATGGAAGAAACTTGTGGCACAAGAATGGAAGGAAATGTGATTTTAACAGGCACAGGCAACCTGCTTTCTGAGGATCGCTGAGACACTGTCCCTTGGAGACATTGATGTAGGAGGATTGCTCTCTGAAGACCTGCTGCAAGCATGGTCAACCCTTTCTCCTATGATGTGCTGCTGGTCTATTCAGTTTTCTCTGTCGCTTCCCCTCATCCTCTCACCCCACAAGGAAGCCGCATCAGCTCACCCGTTGCTGCAGTGACCAATCAGGAGGCAGAGAAAATGACAACTACTGTTGTCCTTAGTCAGAAATCACCAATCTGTTTCAGAAATAGAATTCAAAAGAATTCCTGACGTTGAACAACAGACTCAAATGACAACCAGCAATGATTTGTATGCAGTGGGCGGAGTGTCACACATAGGCCAGACCAGGTAAATATGGCAGATTTCTTTTTCTAATGGACATTAATGTACTAGATGGATTTTTACAACAGTTGATGGTACTTGTCATGGTAAAATTGCTAAGACTAGCTTTTTATTGCAGGTTTATGAATTAAACTTCAATTTATTGAGCCAGAAAACCTGAGGTGCATCTGTTTTCATGCATGCAATGGGTGTCTGATGTCCCTACATGCACTGGGGCCTGGCAGCAGCATTGAAATGAAAGCTCAGGTGAACTCCAAAGAGCAGTATTGAAGTGCTGAGCTGTGATAAGGTGTACCATAATGATGTGGTGAGCTGTTGCTTTATGGATGCCAGTGTCCATGGATGGTGGGTGTGGGAGGTGGCTGCCCATAGAGCAGGCCCAGAGGCAGTGCCAGTGAGCTACAGCTGCTATGTAATTGCTCTGAGTTTCAAGTCAGGAATTGGCACCATCTAGTTTCTTACTGGTATTTGGGAGAATAGTAACAAGCATTCAAACAAAGCAAGATTAGGGAATAATGAGATAATAATGCATCCAAACAGGGTCCTTGTTACCAACTAGCAACATTCACAACTTGGCATTAAATCCTTAAGGGATAAATGTGACTGTTTTTCTTGATCTCAAGAATCTGAATTTTTCCATTTTGCTCTATTCTCCATACTACCTTGTTATTTTCCATGTCATTCAGACACTGGGAGAATTCCCATAATTGTGCAGAATCTTCCCAGCCCCTGAATGACAAGTCAGTTGGCAAATTGGAGCATGATCAGCAGAAATAAGACTCTCAACTTTGAGAGAAAAAGGTCTGATTCACCAAACACATTTTCAACAGTGAGACAATAATATCGCTAGTGAATGATGAGGCTTTTTTGCATCCATTTCTGGTTTTAACATGACATTATTACCAAATCTCACCTCATTGATATGCAGCTGCACTTTAATCCACCTGCAGGATAGAAACTAGATGGTGACAATTCCTGACAGTGAGCCAGAGGGGTTACCTGGCAACTCCAGCTCGCCCCTTGTTCTTCCAGGGTTCCATCTCAAACAGCAGTTACCAATGTCTCAAGTCACACTTCATGGACAGTGACCACTAGCAAACCCCTGTCCACAGAATTTGGCGTTGGACAATGTATCCTGCCTCCTCATGTCACATCTCTGACCCACATACAAAACAGTTCTTCACTTCAATGCTGCACTATGGAACAGCTATCATGGATTAGACCATGGAGCACCACAGGCCTCTCACTTGCTCTCTCATGCTCTCAATTGCATTTACTTGGATGCACACAATATCTCTGCCTTCACTTGTCTTGACTTTTCATACTTTGTTCAAATAGCCAAAACTTAAAGGCTCACAGCACTTCTGTCATGTCTTGCCATATAGCTCAGACAAGCCAGGCGTATGTCTTAATTTCACCTTGTCAGTGATTAGGCAGGGAGTGGACATGTTGCTGAACAGCACTGTGCTACATCAATTTGACACCTGCACATATGCAGTGAACACACTGCAGGCTGCTTGAAACAAATGGTTGGAAGTTCTGGATACTGCTCTGAATTTCCTTCAATGTAATACATCCCTCCTCAAGTAAGGAGACCAAAACTATATGCAGTAGTCTAGATGCTGTCTCACTGATGTCTGTACAGTTGCAGCAACATTTTCCCACTTTTATGCTTTATTCCTTTAACAACAAAAGCTAAAATTCCATTTTTCCTCTCTATTACCTGCCATACCTGCATTAGTTTTCTGCAATTCATGCTCGAGGACGTTCAGATCCCTCTGCACTGAAGCACTCTGAGGTTTTTCTCCATTTAGATGATAAGTTGCCTTTTTATTCTTCTTAGCAAAACAGATAACCTTACATTTATCCATGTCAAACTCCATCTGCCAAATTTTGGCCCATTCACTTAACCTATCCATATTCATTTATAAGTTTCTTATTTTTTTATTCCGAGGAGGGTGAGGACAATGTGCAGGAAGAACATTGCCTTCTGCTAACAGAGTGCTGCAAAGTCAGATGCAACAAGCCAGACAGGATGTAATTGACACCCTCTTCCAGTAGACGTGAGCTGTGATCCTTCATTGACTGCAAATTTATTACTGTCTGAAAGCAAGCGGTACAGCTTTTTGTTTGCATTTGTTTTTTTCTCTATTTTTGCTGTTGATGAATAAAAGTGAACATTTGAAAGCTTTCCAGTACATGACAGTCCCACAATGAATAATGACAAGATGTTAGGCTATACTGAGCTTTGGGAAAGAGCAGCACTCCCTTAGACAAGGTTCTTAAATGGGATTATGACAAGGATAGGTAGCCTGTGTTGCTCAGTTCTTAAGCTGCACTGCATTTACAAATGTGCACTTGCATTGCAATGAAGTGTCAGATATGTCATCTGTATACCCTGAGGAACATTTCTTTTTGGTTCCGCTCCCATTATGTACACTGTGAAGGGCAGCTCATGGCTGGCACACCTCGACCTGGTGCACAGATGAGCTTTCAAAATGGTATTGACATGGAATTTCTGGGAGGTTTCAGCAGCCTAAGTACTTCTGCCTCTGGTGAGATGGAAGGTAGAATGAGCAGGGCGTCATGGAGGCTTAGCCCATGGCTAATAAGGTGGGTTTCTGTGAAAAGCATGAAAAAACCCATTATGTGTTCACAAAGATAAATCCTACATGAAATCTTCCAAAATTGGCACTTGGCTAATTTCTGGTAAATTCCAGCGTATAGTTTCACGATGCTTCATTTGTCTGTTCCCCAATGTTGTAGTTTGTGTGCTATGAATACTGAGCTTCACTGACCATCATATCACTTAAGGCCCATCTCTCTATGTATTAATTAATCACAGCAGAGTGGCTACACAACCATTGTAAGACCTTTTTTTGGGAGCACTAGGCCTGAGAAATATCTCAGCTCCATGAAACCATTTACCTTACTTTTTTTTACTTGAACTCTCAGTGAGTAATAATTTGCTGCCAACTCAAAGATTTTGAGCCCAAGCTTGATGGTTGAGCTTTGCAAACCTTTGAGTTAAATCTTAATTGAATATCATTAAATTTGCTTTGGGGAAGCATTCTATTTTCTCAATGGTGCATACTATCTCATATTGGTCACTGGTCTAGTAAAAGAATGACATTAACTCAATGCTGTGGTTAAATAGCTAACATAATTATCACCAATTTCCTGTATAAGTTATTATGAGGTGCAGTTAATGACATTTCAAGAAGAATACTAAAGATACCTGTGAGATTCTAAATCTACTTAGAAGATTATCTATTAAGTGCAATGAAGATATTTTATTAAGGAACAATGATGTCCTACAAACTGCTTGAATGAGATCGTAAGGCTTGTAGGAAGAAAACAGAATTGGCTGGAATGTAGCTTGTGAGTGAAGGAATTTAATATGTTGTAGCTGATGAGCAACTTTTGTCTGTTGATTCATAAACAAGATTGTTGATAAGACCAATCCTGTAGCACATTTGATTTGATTTGATTTATTGTCATGTGTACCTAAGTACAGTGAAAAGCTTTGTTTGCAAGCAGTACAGGCAGATCATAGTAAGCAAGGACATACAGATCATATCAGGAGCAAATTACAGCAGATGCTGGAATCTGTACTGAAAACAACAAATGCTGAAGATCACAGTAGGTCAGACAGCATTCATGGAGAGACAGCAAGCTAATGTTTTGAGTCTAAATGACTCCTCACCAGAGCTGATCACTATGATCTCCAGCATTTGTTTCATTTCATACAGTTCATAGGGTGCTTGGTCCAAGTGAGGCCTACACGTTACACTGCACAGGAGGTGCAATAATTAAGGTCAACAGTAACAAGATCAACATTATTTGAAGTTAGAAAGTCCATTCATCAGTCTAATAACAGCAGGAAAGAAGCTGTTCTTGAACCTGTTGCTGTGTGTGTTCAAGCTTCTGTATCTTCTGCCTGATGGAAGAGGTTGTAGGAGAGTATTACCGGGGTGGGAGGGGTCTTTGACGATGTTGGCAGTCTTTCCATGGCAACAAGAAGTGTAAATGGATTCCATGGATGGAAGGTTGGCTTCCGTGATGGTCTGGGCTGTGCACATGTAAGTTTATTGTCTGGTAAAAGGTAGGTTTGTGGTAGACAATCATGAAGAATCCATCAGTAGGTTTCTAAAATTGCATATTGAGGAAAGTAAATACAATAGATCTTGTAAATACAACCACAGTCCAATGCTACTTTGCAAGCTTGACACAGAAGTAGAGTATGTCAAAGCAATGGCTAGCCACATGAAATCATTGCTCACTCTGTATCATAAAAACTCACAAATCGTCCAAAGGCTACAGTCTTTCAGAGATGTAAAGTTCCTGGTCCAGCTCAAGTATTGCAAAAGTGCTAATACCAAGCTAAACAAGGGGATTTACACTGCTATGATGCTGTGGCTACATGGGTGGTAATTTCCACTAACAGGATGGTGCTGTCAGTCCAGCAAGACATTTTACCTAACCACACAACTGAGCAAAGTTACATTCGAATTTCAGTGCTGGTGATGCCAAGTATGCAGGCTGGATGTTCCAACAATTGGCTGAATAAATTGAATAGTATGTTACTTTGGTTGTTCATAATAGGCAAACTAAAGATGATAATTAACCTGTCTGCACTTCCAAAACCCAAAAACAAACAGTTAGTAGATATGATTACACAGTTAGGCAGCAATTACTGAAAAATCCAGTGTGTGCTAACTTCTACATCAACAACCAATTTAAAATCATTATTAAGGTGAGTCTCTTACAGTTTATTGAGTTGGCACATTATCATACAATCAAAAGGAATATGTTGAAGGCTGCCCCATTATTTTTGAATTCCTAGGAGTTGGAAGCCTACAGTTCTCTGCACTTTCTCCATGGCAATATCAGTCATAATTGATTTGCCAATCAGCACCCTATTCTCCAGTAAGTTGTAGCATAAGTTGTGATGGTTTAAAATTTATCATACTCATGTTTGTCACATTAACACACCATTTACCAGTTTTCTGGCCAACAGCATTGTCAGGAAGTGGCTGCCCAACTGATAAAATCAGGTGATGGAGCCTTCTGCTAAGGCTCCTCGGCAACAATGTCCAGCACAATGTACCTTTTGCTGTTATGTTCCTAATGATCCACATGGAAGTCTTCAAAACACACACAAACCTCTGCTCTAGGGCCTCTTTCAGCTCTCAATCCAACTACCATTAGGTTTGTCCTGGTGGCAAAATTGTAAGATAAGGCACTTGTTTTAATTTAAGTGCAATACTTACGTCAATTACAACTTCAGAATAAGTTGAGAGAGCTGATCTAGAAATGATTTCCAGTACAGACTAGTTACAAAACCACATGAGAATAAGAGATAGTAGGAACTGCAGATGCTGGAGAATCCGAGACAACAAGGTGCAGGGCTGGATGAACACAGCAGGCCAAGCAGCATCATAGGAGCAGAGAGGCTGACGTTTCGGGCCTAGACCCTTCATCTGATGAAGGGTCTAGGCCCG
>NC_063353.1:25578543-25635129 GCF_021869965.1 Rhincodon typus | reverse complement strand
GATGAAGGGTCTAGGCCCGAAACGTCAGCCTCTCTGCTCCTATGATGCTGCTTGGCCTGCTGTGTTCATCCAGCCCTGCACCTTGTTGTCTCACATGAGAATAAGGGTGTTTTCAGAAGTTTCACAGATTTTGTAACATTTCCCACAATAAGTACAAAATTGTGATACTTGGTAAGGGCAGATTTAGCATTTGTATTCACTATGAACCACCATTTCTCAGCCGTCAGTTAACAGGGTACTTTCTCCTGAGTAAAGTCCATGTTCTGTCTTCTCCTTGTGGTGATGCACACATAGCATCTTACAAATCCTTATTTTATAAGCTGTTCCCAGCTTGGCTCTGTCCCATATTAGGTAAAACTTTGCCTCTGTCCATTAAATTGCTCTCCTGCAAACAGATGAAAATATCTGGAGAAGGAAGATTAAGAAGCAGTGTTCAGATTGGTACAAGAATCATTTCAACAAACTCTGTGGTCAAGGACCAGAGCATTAAAAATACTAAAGTTTCTTTTCCTTATCTGTCATTTTAAATGTGTGTGTAGAAGGGGAGTTTATAAGAGGGTTAGAGTTTTAATTAGTAGAGTTATGAACTGTCAACATATACTTGTTATCAGTGGCTAGAAGCTATCTGTATATAATACATAGTCATTCATGTTATGTGCAGAAATCAAGTAATGCACTTTCTGTCAAACTGAGTTTGAAAAGCAGGTAAATTGGGGAATTTTTCATACTTCAATAAAATCTTTAACTTTTGTGATGACTCCAGGAAGAGCAGGGCTTGAATTTTAGCACACTACCACAGTGAGTCAGAGCAACTCGATCAGCCTCTTGGAATATGTCCAGTGCCTAACAGTAAATGCATTGGAACAACCTCGTGATTTACCAACTTAAAGAAGGTATTATTTTTTAATTGCCATAATGATTTTTTAAGAGAACTAGCATCAATTCAAAGCCCACATTCTTTGTTTTACCCAGACTATTTATCCTATATTCAAATCATAGTCCACAGAGGCCACATGCTCAGAATTTCCACAGCTAAAAGAGAGAGCATCTGTTTCCATACCTTTAATTGAACACTGAGTTCTGATGGAAGCTCACTAAAATGTGTGTCTGCAATGATATTGTTAGATTCTTGTTATTCTTGATATTGTTAGATTATTGTTGGATCTTCCGAATTCGAAGTGCATTGATGCAGATGTTGAGTATATTGGTGGCACTCCTTCATTTATCTTCTTTCCTCGTGGGAATGCATTTCTTATCGCCTTTGCTCGGTGCCAATGCAACGGACAAAGCCAGCATCCAAATATGTCAAAAAGCAATACTACATACTCGACCATTCATTGTCAGTCCATTGCCACTGTTTCACTTTGAATTGCTGGTAAATGGATATTTGTTAAAAATCAACCAGAGCTTGTTGGTCTGATTAAGGAAGCCTTAATCCAAGTAATGCAAATAAGTGAGGTGCATAGAATACAAATACATAAAAGGCAGAAAACTGAACATTTTACACAGTCACAATTATAAGAATATTGTTGAAACTACTATAAATCGCATTGATAATTAGTGTATTAATGGATTACATGCAATTCCTTTATCATTCTATGGCCTTAATTCTTTTATTTTACTACCAGACGGAAAAGATCTGACCCAGTAACAGATCACTGTGATCTTTGGATACAATTGTTTACTTATTTGAAAAATTTGGGGATAATTGGACAATTTAAAAATAAATAATAAGGAATTGAGCCACGTCAGTGAAGGAATAAACAAATCAATAACTTCGTAACAATAAATAATATTTGGAGTTATTGAGGCCCAGGTGGAAGATCTAAAGAAAGAGAAGGAAAACAATAGGAAGAAGAAGCAATTAGTCCTGCACCTAGACAGACAAGAACGAGGAGGTCTGGTTGCACGAGTCCTCATCCTCTCAGGAAAGTATATACACCCAAGACATTACACCTGAAGATCAGCATAAGCAAGCTGTTCTTTTCTTAGGGAGGATGTCACAAAGTTGCATCACTTCCTGTAATAAGGCCTGTGAGCAAACGCCACAGTTAATACATTATCTCATGTTCCTTCCAGGCCACACCAGGGATATCCATATCAGTCAGTCCATAGTTCATGTTTGCATTGAGTAGGTTACTAATACAATGTTTCCTTTCATGCTTTATCCATGGACTGGATAAAAAAGGATAGAGCTCTGAGGTTTTCATAGCCTACTGAATGAAAGGCCCAGATAAAGGGCAGGTCAGAACAGGGTTACAAATAATGACAAGAGTAAAGAGCAGATTGCTGTGGATTGCATGCATCTATGTGTTTACAAGAAAAGATGGAAGCAGTTCATGGTGGGATTTCCTGTTATTCTACTGTCATTATCCTTGAGTTTTATGAAAGTTTCTCCTACAAGAAAACCAAGAAGAGGTTAGTGTGAGTCTCCTGAAGGATTTTGAAAACGCGCATAATGTATAAGTTGAGAGCAAACGTGTGCAGTTGTCAGAAGCTGAGTACACGACTACAAACAGAAGGAGTAGTGCAGTACTTGTAGCTGGAAATAGAATGGGAAGGATTGTATTTGCTGGATAAAAATAAAATATATCAGGACAGTGAAGAAAAGCCTTACCTTGGCAATCTTTGTGAGGTCATTCATTTTCTTCCTACATTGCAACCAAATTCTTGGAACTATGATCCTCACATTAAAAATTCCAGTAATCTCTCTCTATTTCTGCTGGCTGATTTTTCAGAAAACCCATCATCATTGCAGACAAATGGATCTCCTACCTGTTCTTCATTTATTCCATAAGCAGGGGAAGAGTGGATCAGAAGAAGAGTGCGGTGAGGGGATTGGGGGAATGAGTCGAAGGGTCCCAGCATGACACATACTGCCTGTTGAGTACATTGGTATTTTGCATACGTTGGTATATTGCGTACATGGAATCAAAGCCCAATCCATCCGGTCTCCTCCCATCATCAAAAACTAACTGGCAGTCTTAAAATCAAACATCTGTATGCCACAGAATTGAATTTTAAGTGCATTCTAAGCAGAGCATTTTTTGTATAAGTAAGAAAGTCAGAGTATTCAAATAAAGCTGGGATATAGCATTTGGCTCTTGGGATAATGATACCTAACATTACGAGAGTTTTCTGCACCTAATCATCAAACTCTAAACATTTTGACAGATGGTGGCAAGAAAAGCCAACATTTCTTCTCGCTATTTACTATTGAGGATTACATGCTTTCAGATGAACAGCAAGTAAAAAGACCTAAACTTAAGAGCCATGTTGGTAATGCAGATGTCAACCTGGTAATCCTTGTTAAAGTGAATGATTCTCTTTAAAAGGGCTCCTGTAAAGAATGTATTGAACCGTCTAATAGTTGATACATTGGCAACCTCTTGTGGGAAGTATCATAATTACAGCTCCTGGCAGTAACTGGATGATACAAAGTTACAGGAACTCTACAACATCGTACAAATGTGTGTTGTGACTAAAATGGTTTGGGATCCAGAAGACAAGGATAAAACAGTAACATATTGATAAGAAAGGAACACAAATAAAACATTAGAGATAACAAGGTGTAGAGCTGGAGGAACACAGCAGGCCAAGCAGCATCAGAGGAGCAGAGAAGCTGACGTTTCGGGCCTAGACCCTTCTTCAGATTTCTGAACTCTAATGTTTATGCTAATTTCCATCTACCAACATTCAGGCATATTCTAATGAGATACAAGGAAAATGTGTGTTTATCTTGGTGTCAACAGAATAAGCACAATCATGGGTGCATTTTTGGTTCGAACTTCCAGGTTATGCATATGAAGGAAATTCCAGGTCAATGTTCTTGTCTGCCATTCACTTTTATTTCCAGTGTTAAGCTTACAAATGCCAGGTCTGACCTGGATTACAATATATACTTTTCAATTTGACAAGTTTGTTACTGATTACCAGCTTTCATTCTTTGTTGTTAAAACCATTTTGGAGGGAAAAGATGCAGAGCAACAATAAGCATGCGAGACTGCTTCAGTTCAGTTTTTCAACAGAATTAAAAAAAGTGGAAGAAGGGTTTTCAATGACGAAAAGTAATATATTCTTTTGTAGATAGATTGTAAATAGTTCTGCCTTTTTGTTGACATGATTATCTGGCTCAATTGATATACAAGTTTTTCAAAAAAAATTAATAATCTTCTTAAGTTTGCAAATGTATGAGCAGGCCATGTTTAGCAATGCAAAGAAGCCAAGGAAATTATACATTTCCTGAATACAATCCAAGAACATTCTGCTACGTGCAGCTGGTCTACAGTATGTCTTTGTATGGTCTTGTAGCCTGAATATTGTTGCTGAACTCAGCACATTAATATGATATGCAAAATATGCACATATTGGGACCATTGCAGAAGTATGTTTTCACTCATTTATGGCAGACAGGATAATCAGAATTTGTGATCATGCAAGATAATTGGATTGCATATTGAAGGATTAATCCTAATAGAACTCCACACAGATTTGATAGTTTTATTGCATTTGCATACTTCAATCTGTATCCTTCTCCAAGGGTTATCACCCATCCCTGCAGCTCAGAAAGATTATAAAAGATTCAATCTACTCCATTCACCAGGGTAGGAAGAACTCATAAATAATAGAACATCAGTCTAAACCTCATAAGACCAGAAAGGTATTAATATTTGAGAAACGTGGAATGTGGAATAACTAAAACCCCATTTGGTAGAAAAATATCAAATTTTAAGGTGAACAATTTGTTAACTTCTAAATGGCTAATAACACAATTAGGAAAAATATTTTTTTCATTTATATATTTTCTATAGTACTTTTATGGAATTTATTTCTGTTTCCCTGCATAGGCAAACATTTTATTTATAGTATTAAGTAACAGACAGCAAACAGTCTCAGGATTGAACACATTCAATCTTAAAAAATCCACATCGACGAGCAAGACCCTTACGGCACATATGAAACTTTAACTTGTTATTAAGCGTAAAGGTTGTGTTGGAAAGAAACTGCATTATCACAGACTACATCTGCCTTGATGGGTTTTAAAAGCAATTGACAAAAGGATTGGAAAAGTTTAGCACATTTTTTTCAATCTTTGCATGTAGTTTTGAGAAACTTAGACGTTTTAAATTTTCTTTAAAAGGTTACAATGCCAGGTCATGATTTCAAACAGATCATTCATTTATTGAGAGTAAGGTATTCCACCAATACTACCAGAGGTCATGAACCTGTTATCAGTTATCAAAAACCATAGGAATTGCTTAGTTTATGCTTTTTTAGGAAAATAAGTGCAATGAAATTTCACCACAAAATATGAACTTTCTATTATTACTGAAATCAAAATTTAATGTAGAAAACTTGGTGTGAAACAAATCCTGCCTAAAAGGTGAACAGAGCACAATATCTGTACTTGGTTCAACTTCTATGAAACTTGCATCTGGGAGCACTTAGTGCAAAAGTGATTACCTTGCTTCTGGACTGCTGCAAAGTTTGAACTGAGTGGGCCTTTCACCTGATGAAAAAAGCAGAAACCAACTGTTGTTAGACAGAAAGTAACAACTGGGTACAAACGTTTACATGCTTTTGAAGTGCTTGTGTTGATATATAACTGCAGGAAACTAACTGAAGTGATTTATAACATTTTGGTATTATGGTAACATTTACTGTTTCTCATTCAATGCAGTAAACAGTTTAGTTTTTGATGAGAAAATTTCTTAAGTAACTATTACTTATTTATGTTGTTTATTGTTCAAGGTTGAATAAATATCATTATTTGTTAATTTTGATACTAATATAAGTTATTAAAAGATCAGCTTGCTCTCAGCAATTATAGATGGGAGCCTTCATTAGATGTTACATTTACCAATGGGCTCTGGAATCATAGCTACTAGAAGTAATAGATATTTCAAATAAAGGCAATTTGGGTATTAACCCTATCTGTCCATCAATATTTCTTCTTTACCAATCCTTGTCTTTTGGATGGTATCCCCACCCATTTAGAGGAATACTGCTTTGATGGAGTGTTTATTTCACATGAGACATTAAGCTAAAGTCCAGTTTGCAGGATGTTATCTCTGGCTTCTTGGCCAATACTTACCTCAATCAATGCCACTAAAACATATTATCTGGCTATTATAGTTATTTTATAATACTGCATAATTGGATCATTAACATTTTGACATCTTATATCTAAAGAGGTCACAAATATGGCAATATTTAACATAATTTATAAAATGGTAATCAGGTTTATGATGCTGATGAGTTTTGATTTTGATGAGCCTTACTTTTTTAAAAGCTAAACTATATAACATTGTTTTCCCCTCATCACTCTAACGGGCCAAGGAAAAATCTTTGATCATGTGCGTCAACAGATCTTTAAATAGGGTTGAGCTTTCTTTTTGGAGTAAGGGAAATTACAGTGTTTGCTTCTGGTAATGATGCACTGCCACATATTTGCTGACAACCCTCCGTTCTATGTCACCACCATTTCAATCGACCCCTGTACTTTCCTTGCTTTGTTACTGCTTATCTGATATCCTGCACTAGATGAGCAGAAATTTTCTCGAACCATTGCGAAGACCAAAACCCTTCATTTTCAATCCCTGCCACAAATTCCATTCCCTATTCATCAACTTCATTCCTGTTCCTGTCTGAGGCTGAACCACACCGTTTGCAAAATTGCTCTTATATTTGAACCTGAGATGGTTTCCAATTGCACTTTGGCTCCATCACAAAGAAGGCCTGCTTATGATTCCTTTACATAACCTTTCTCTGCCCTGCTTAAGCTCATCTGCTGCTGAAACCTTTTGTTACCTCTAGACATAACTGGACCAAAATGTTTAAAAGTTTATTTCAATAATTAGAAAAAAACATCATATGTTTGTGGATTAACCTTCTTATCTGCTTATGTAGTTTGTACAATTGCATAGATATATGTATACAACAATTTAAATAGTTCTTAATACTTGTGATTGCCATGTTATTTTTTATGCATACAAATATTGTAATGCAAAGCCTCTTGGACCCTTTTTCCCAATTCATGATATAATCTAGATGACTTCATGCATCTAAACACCCTTAAGGGCACTACCATATCACTAACCATAATATTCCAGTTTATTCATAATAATTAATTTAATCTTGAACATAATATAATAACAAGTGTTACATGTCAAAACAGCAAGAAGGACAGTCCATAAAATTGCTTTAAACATCCGCATAAACAATTTCCCTGATGGCCCTTACTCTGTGGCATACTTGGTATTCACTCGTCTTAAATACTCAGATGAGATTACTATACAAAACTGGGATATTAATCATACATTGAGGAAGAGTACACTACATTTAAAAGAATAGTCTATTTGTTGGAAAGTAATGGCCCCTTAACTGGATTTTTTTTTTACAATAGTTGCTTACATGTCTACATTTCCATCAACTATTATGACATATCCATTTTATGAAAAAGCATGAACACAAATAGTATATTCCTATTTCAAACACATTGTTGACAGTTAATCTAAAGATACTAATGTTCTTAATTTTGCTTACCATCGCAATGTATTCAGCACAAGCAAAGATTTTTAGAACATGGATGAGAACATCACAACTCCCTGCTGATATTTAGGAAATCTTTGAAAGATTTTGACAAGGTAGAAATTGGTTCACTCTCAAAATTTCAGAGTATAAGGTAGCAGCTGAGACATCTGAGAAATTTGCATACTTCCACAAAATGTATTGTACAACTGCAGAGGCGTACTGTTATCAGGATTTGTAGAACAGACACTTCTAACAGTAAACAAAGCAAGGTTTGTGTGGAAATGGAATGTGAGTCTGGTCATTATCTTTTCACTAGCATTGTATTGGAAGAGTTTAATTAGAGTAATCATCATTTCATGTTAAATAATAGTTTGTTCTATGAGAAAGTAGAATCTAAGACACTAAATTTATCTCTTATACAGAAACACAATGCACCTGCATAGATTACAATTCAAAAACATTACAATAGATGTATTAATAGATATATTTGTATAAATATTAGTCTTTTTAAGACTTCCCATCTGCTTGTGAAGCTAAAATGATGTGATAAGGGCCTTCTCTCACTGAAAGCAATTTCAATCCACTTCCAAAGTATGTTTTCACTCATTGAGTTAATCAAATTAACACAGCTGATTTGCCACAAAGCCTAAACCTGACATCACCTTCTATACCCAAGATAACAACATGCCAACTATGAGAAACAACACCATCTCATGGCGATATCTCTTGCAACAAATTCTGCTAAACGCCTGATGCTAACGGAATCCACTGCCCTTAAGAACAACAATTCCAGAACAAGTAATGGGACCACCAACAACATTGCAGAGAAGATGAAAGTTCTCTTGATTTTTACTATGATTTCAATGACATGTGATATTGTTCACTAAAAAGAATATATAGCATCATGTATAATCTCATGTTGGACTATGCTATAAATACAGAGAAAGAAAAAAAGTGGACATTCAGTAGAAGAGAAAAGGAGTTAAAGGTGAAGCTGAAAGCACAAATGAAGAGTTTTCTGGAGGCAGAGGAGTGATAAAACTGAAAGATTAATGGAAAGAGTTCCAGTGAGTTTGGCGTGATATCTATAAATGCTGTCACCTGGTGTGAAGGTAATAGGGCTGCTGGAAGTAGACTGATATTACTAAAGGGCAGTATACATTAGAAACTACAACTGAAGGAGACCATTGCAGTATTTATGATAATTAACAGATAAATCTATTTTTTTTTCAACAATGCACATTCGTCGCATGCCTTTCAAATAAATGGACAGGATCAATTTGCTAAGTGGGATATTCAAAAACTTGTGTAAGCTTTTATATGATGAGGCTTGTAAACATTTTGCCAGGTCAAAATAAAGAAAATCTCTATCTCATGTTGAAAGTCTTAAATCCTTCAATTCCTTTTGGTTTTGTTGAGTTGCAATAGAAAATTCATCTGGATAAATTATGAAAAGTAAATAAAAGAGCATTCTGTCATTTGTGAAAATTCTCAATGGGGTAGCCAGTTACATCTACGTCCCATGAATTAATGAAAACAAATTATGAAATTCACAAGAGCTGTGAAACTTGGCATGTTATTAGATAACATATTTCTAATAATCTTACAAAAATGGCAAAGTACTTTTTAAGTCAAATCAAAATGGATAAGTATTAAAGCTCATTAAAAACACACTGCAAAAATGGAGATGTAATAATGTTCATGTTAGTGGAATATGAGTGGGTGTAATTGGATTATATACCTCCGCACCTCTATCCCGCTATCTTCCATAGTTGCTAAGATTCTTGGCAATAGCATATTTTGTGAAAGTAGATTTGTACAATGTATTCTTCCCTGTAGATTTTCACTTTAAAATCATTTTATGATTTAACTTCAAAGCTATTAAAAATGGACTTCAAGTTAAGGAAAATGATTTCCTGTGTAGCCTCTTCCAATTATCAGCAATGATGCCAGAGGTACCATTGACCATCATGGGGCAATCAAATTCTTCAGTGATCAGGAAAAGAAATGCACAACAGAAACTAAAAAAAATTCACTTCAACCTTTCTGGCTCTTATTCTGAGAGAGTTATATGAACAAAATATTGGAGTGGGTCAAGGCCCTTTATTCTGACCATCAGTGCCCCAAGGGTAACCAGGCACAAATTTAAAGAGGTGGGCCTTTGCCAGGTATCAGCTGAAACTAGTGGAAGACATTTGGTTTGGTCTGTGCAATCGGAACTTATGTTTATGAAGCTGCTTACTTAAAATCAGGATATTCCAAAGCACCCCACATCTAGCAAGATATTTGAAGTGTAGACACTTGTAGTTCAGGAGGCACAGCAGCAAAGTCAAACAAACAATGACCAGATTATTGTTTTCATCGTATTTGTTGTATTGGCCAAGTGACCAGAACTACTCTCTTGATCTTTTTTAAGCTTTGATGAGCAATGGCATGTGTTTAAGGAAAAATCTTAGAGCAGACTTTTTTTTCCTGAGTGGTACATCAACAGAACTGACTTTATGTCAAGCAGTTTGATGAACTGCGAAACCATTTGGTACTTTCCCCTCAGCACAGGATCTGGGAAGCAATCATATTCCCAATGAGCACTCCATGTTCTCTTATTTGCTGGCAATGGGCAGGAGCAGTCCAGGATAGGGGGAGGACTAAGGTGACATTTGAGGAAGATATGTTCTGCATATTATACTCCTTCAAAAATTGCCTGTGGAACACAGAGCTTATGAGAAGCCACTGGCACTTCACCATAAAGACAAACACGGAATACCTTTTAGCACTAGCCAGGGTATTGTCTGGCTATGCATTGGTTAGGCCACAGTCATCAGTTTTGGGGGAGCTAAGGCATTCATCTAAAATGGGAGATAGCAAATGCAGCAAAAGCGTTTCATATAGCAGTACCAATCCAACCCAGCCAAGGAACTCCCCATCAGAACGTCTTGTAATCATTGGAAAATGATTGAAACAGTGCCGTGAAGCAGTACTTGCACAGCAGTGACTGGCTCACCGATCCTCAGTTTGGATTCAGCCAGGGTCATCCACATTATGTTTGCTGTGTTCCTTCCTAACAACAGATAATTTAGCCATCTGATATTAATAACTGAATGGCATTACCATCACTGAATCTCCAACTATCAACATCCAGGGAGTTACCATTAGGAAAAAACTGTACTAGACAAGCCACATAAATACTGTGGTTACAAGAGCAGATTGGAATTGTCTGGTAAGTACGTCCTGAATCCTCAAAGCCTGTCAACCATCTACAAGGCACCATCTACAAGTCACTATTAATACCCAAAGGTGACCATTGACTGGACTGTACTAGCCATACCAATGCTGCGGTTTCAACAGCAGGACAAAGGCTAGGAATTCCGCAATGTATCTCTCACTTCCTGTCTCCTCAAGGCCTTTCCACATCAACATGGCCCAAGTCAGGAGCCTGAGGGAATTGTCTCCACTTAATTTGGTAGGTACAAATCCAACAACATTCAAGAAGCTTTACACCATCCAGGACAAATGTTCTCAGCATCCCATCTACATGTTCAACATTCGCTCCCTTCATGATGAAACACAGTAACGGCCATATTTACCATATGCAATATTCTAGGCAGCATCTCACCAAGGCTTCTTTGACAAAACCTCCAAACCTGTGATCTCTTCCACCTGAAACGAAAGAGCAGCTGATACAGAGGAACATCACCACCTCTAAGTTCTCCTCCAAGCCACTTACCATCCTGATTTGGCATTACATCACTATTCCTTAATCTTCATAGGGCCAAAAACAGCACCGTGAGGCCGACAGCACATGGACTGCGGTGGACTAAGAAGGCAGCTTACCACCACTTAACAAGAGCAATTAGTGCTGGGCAATAAATAGTGGGCTAGATAGCAATGTCCACATCCCAGGAAAGAACATTAAAAAATAATCAGGGGTATGATAGAATATGCTCCACTTGCCTGGATGCTTGTAATTCCAATGCTACTCAAGAAGCTCAAGCCATTCAAGACAAAAAAACTGACCCCATTCATCAACTTAAACATTTATTCTCTTCACTATTGTTGCACAGATACAGTGCACTGTTTACAAATTGACTGCAGCAACTCACCAAATCTCCTTTGATGCACCTTCAATATCCGTAATCTCTACAACCTAAAAGCAGTAAATAAACAGCAATGTCACCAAGTTGTGGGATCAAAATTCCCAGAATGCCCTTACTAACAGCATTTTGGGTGTACCTGCATCAGATGGAAGTTCAAAAAACTGGTTCAACGCCACATTCTCAAGGGCATTTAGGTGTGGGCCACAACTTCTAACCTTGCCACTAATGCCCATATCCGATGAAAGAATATTTTTTAGAAGTCAATGCGCTTCAAAGAAAGTGCCTTGTGGCTAATCTGATAGATTGATTGCCCTCAATGACTAAAAGTCATTGAACATTTTTTAGTGGAGAGGTGACGGTGGGAGTGGGGTAGGAGGGGGTGGATCTGGATCTTAGCTAACTCCCAACTCCTTCCATATGACTTAGGAGATACCTGTTTAAGGTCCCTTCTCACGATTGCCCAGACATCTTCCTCTCCTTCACTGCATTTCATTCAGGGATGTCTGAGGTCAGCCTCAATAAAAATTCAAGATGTGCTTCTCTACCTCCATTCATTGCCATGGTCCATTCTTTGGATGCTCTGCCATTCTTCTGCTTGAAGAAAATACTTCAAAATGTCACAAGGTATAACATGAACTATCCATCTGTCAGTCGTGTAAAGTTTCAATATTTACCTTGTTTCTTACCAATCTCCCACCCAACCTGCCATCCCCATTCTCCCCAGCCTGTGTCCCATTTGCTTCTGTAATCTTCAGCCATTCCTGGCTATTTAAAGGCTTCACCTGAAATTTGCAACCACCCCCCCACCCCACCCTAATTGTTACATGTTACATAAGAGTTGTGGTTGGTATTGTGTTTGAAAATTGCACATTTTTGATAAGGGACTGAGTACTCAAGTGGGGTCAAAATTTCCTCACATTACAATATTGGGCCAAACAGCATCATGGCATTTTAGAGACCATTCCATTCTACGGACGATATCCCAGTCAAGGACAAGTAGGATAATTGGCTGTTCCCTTACAAAATCTGTCACTAGTTAAATGATGATCTACTAGCCTCTTCCAAAATTGAAACAGGGTGATCAGTCACGCTGAAGGTGACTGTTGTAATGAATGATTGGATCCTTCCAAGCATCCACCAAAGAATTCTGTGATGTAGCACAATTTGCAAGATCTAATCGAATAAAAGAAGGCACAGATGGTCTGCGGAGGGAACAGAGAGAAATGCATCTGCTTTCCAAATTCACCAGGGCTTACCCAAGGAATGTGTTTATGAGATTTCAATGTTTCTTCCACGTCCTTGGAGGAGAGCTCTGCAGCTACTTTGAAATTAGTAAACTGTGCATAATTTTATGGCTTACAATAACCGCAGAGATTTGTATTCTTGCAGTGCACAGGTAGTTTGAAATGACGAACATGAAAGTGGCTGCAAACTTCCCTAGTTTGAAGCATGATGCTTTCATTTTGAATCATGTTCAAGGGGTATGTGAAGGTAATCTATTATAGATACACTTTATTACAAATTCCAATATTTATCTGTATTGGTTGAAAGGTGTCAGACAAATTTCGCACCAACATATACACATGAGAGAGTTAGTGTTTCATGTAGCCTATATTAATTTGCTTTCAACTATTCCATATACAATGGATTAAAAAATATTCATTAGTAACTAAACAAGATCAATCAAAGCAACAAGAAGGTTAGCCTGACTTCTATTTGGCAGATATGTGAGTGACTGAACCAGACACCAGAATGTTATTTTATTCAGCAACGTGAATGAGGGTAGCAGATGGTTGTTAATCAAAAAAATGTTATCATAAACATAGTATTATTTTAAACAGATCACAACATCTCTTCTGTATTTGGGTTTAACAGAACAGTGGCCGTGAAAGTCAGGGAGATACAAATCTGGCAGATGAGCGCAACCGAGGCAGAATTTGTCATTTGGAGGACATTTCATTTACACGGGATTAACATACAATACAGCTTCACCACCCAGTACCCAGCTCTCAGACCTCCAGTACCTGTCCAACAGCTGACCGGCCCCTCACGACCCCTCAGATACTGAATCAGCCCATATCCTCATGCAGCAAGATCTGGACAATATTCTGGGTTAGGCTGGTAAGTGTCAAGTAATAATCGTGCCAGGCAATGATCACCTCAATCAAGAGACAATCTAATCATTGTCCCATGACATTCACTAGCATCACCATCACTGAATCTCCCAATCAACATCCATTGACCAGAAACTGAACCATATGATTTCTGTGGCTACAAGGCCAGTCAGAGGCTAGGAATCCTGCAGTGAATATCTCACCTCCTGTCTCCCATTGTCTGCCCATCAACAAGCACATGTCGGGAGTGTAATGGAATAATCTCCACTTGCCTGTGTAGGTGCAGCTCCAACAACACTCAAGAATCTCAACACCATCCAGGATAATGCCACTCACTTGTTTGGCACCCCATTCACCACCTTCAACATTCACTCCCTTCATCGTTGCTGCATAGTGGCAACAGTGTGTCCCATAGACAAGGTACACTGGAGTGACTCATCAAAGTTCCTTCAACAATTCTCTCCAAACACACATCCTCTACAACATGGAAGAACAAAGACAGATGCATGGAAACACCACCACCTGCAAGCTCTTTTCCAAACCACACACTATCCTCATAAGAACTATATCACAGTTCTGTCACCATTGTTGGATCAAAATCCTGATTTCTTTCTCTAATAACACCATGGGTACCCATACATCACAAGGACTGAAGAGGCCTCACCACATCTTCTCCAAAGCAGTTAGGGATGTGCAATAAATGCCAACGATGCCCATATCCCATGAACAATTTTTTTTAAAACACAGTACAATTAAATAACTTGTACCTAGGTGAGGTTTCTGAAACTATCATGTTTACTCTTTACCTGCTCTTAGGCCTAAGTCACAGGTGAAATATTAATTCTTTCAGCCACTTTGAGCCACCAAGGATTCTCTGATGCTTTTCTTAATTGCAAGTTAACTCCACAGACCTATAGTGGGCTGCTATAAAAAGATACTTTAAAGTTGTTGCACTCAGTTGTTGTTTATTGATGTTGAATAACATGGAGCTGGGAGCCCAGACTGCAGGGTTTCAGAAATGTCTCCTCTTACCCTTTAAACCTAGTTATATTTAATAAAGCCTGTTAATGTGCATTCACCTGACACAGACCTGATCTTATTACAGGTTTCTTATCTTATCTCTGAATCTCAAATTATGGACTCCAGGGATGTCCCACTGGTCTTTTCTCAACTTTTTCTGAGCTTGGCTAACGTATCTGTCACCCACCTGAATAAATTACTATAGACACTGTATGGAAAGAAGTCTCCTAAGGGATTTAATTCCCTTTAGCATACCAAAAGCAACTCAGCTAGCTGTAGTAGTGGCAGTGTGTGTAGGGAGAAGAGAAATATTGTTTATTACATTGCTATTAATATACTCTGTGGGTGTTTTTCTTATCATATGAATCTCTCATCCTAAAGATTAAAGTATGTTGATTGAAAAACGACACTTTTTTAGGTATTTCAGGTTTTACCACGTCAAATTTCATAGAGAAAAAAAATCACTTCACCCCAAAATGACAGAACAATCACTGGTGCTCACTGTCAGTTAGATGTGTCCCTTGCTCATTTAGCACTGAAACAAGTTATCACAATGCAGGAGGAGGAAACAGCATGGAGCTATCTACAAGACATCTGGGATATGACTGAACAAGGTAGGCAACAGTGTAGCTCCCTAATGAATCAGACAGAAGCATTGTGAACTTAACAGTGCTAAGACAAAGAAGAAAAGCTGAATTTGAGTGGATGAAATCAAGGTCAAATGAGAAGCAGAAAGAACAAGAAAAGCAATTTGTATTTATTTAGCATAATAAAATGTCACAGGGCATTTCACAGGAGCATTAAAAAGCAAAATTCATAACTGACGTATTTTGAAAGATATTAGAGCAATGGACAAATGCTTGGTCAATAGGTAGTTATTAAGCAGTGTCTTTATTGGAGGTAAAAAGAGATAGAGAGGCAGAGAGGTGCGGAAAGGTAAACCCAGAGCTCCAGGGGCATAGAATGTGGAAGACATGTCTATGACAGATGGAACAATTAACCTTGGGGATGCTCAAGCAGATCTGAATTAGATGAGTGAAGATATCTTGGATGGTTTGGGGCTGAAGGAAATTACTGAGTAAGGAAAGAAGAAGTGGTGGAGGGATTTGAGAACAGGAGTGAAAAAAAGAAATAAAGAAAATGGATAAATTAGGTTAGCAGAGAAAAGCAAACAAAAGATTTTTGAAAATCTCCAACTGTAATAAAAGTTGAAGGAATGAAACACCACAGTTGCAACCAACAATAGCAAATAATTTTGAAGCATATAGAAATTTTCACGTAATAAAACATTCCAAGGCACTTCACAGGAGCAGTATAAAACAAAATATTACAACCGACATCATAAGGAGATATTAGGATAGATGATCAAAATCTTGATCAAATGGTTGGGCTTAAGGAATGTCTTAAATGTGGAATGCAAGGTAGAGAAGTATGGAGGAGGGAATTCAAAAGCTCAGGGCCTATTTAACTGAAAGCACAGCCAATGGTTTAGGGGGTATTAAATTCGGGGATCCTCAAGAGGCCAAAATTACAGAGTAGTGATATCTCAGAGAGTTGTGGGCAGGTGGGGATTACAGAGTAAGGGAGGGATGAGGCCTTGGAAAGATATGAAAACATGGATGAAAATTTTAAAATCACAATGTTACATGACCAGTAACCAATGGAGGTCACTGAGCACAATCAAACTGTTGAGACTAGTTTTACATTGGTATGGTGCTCCATATACTCAAATGCAGGGACAATCTGATACGCCCCCTAATGCAAGTTTATAAAGTGGGTAAATACCATGAAGGAACTCGGATATCACTAAGTAACCCACCAATCCATGCTATAGTTCTAGAGAGATCCAAAAGGGGGGTGGATTTGTCGCAATGCCATCAAGGGGGAAACCCTTGGGCATGTCCAGAAGAAACGATCAAAGAAGAGCTAACTCAGTGTGGATTTGCCTCTTATCAGAACTGTTCATTGTCTATCCTGCTATTGAATAACCAAACTTTCCTTAAATATGCCTTAGTAAGAGACACCTATGATGTTGCCACAGCAGCCTCAGGATACCAAAAAGGATGGACATGATGTAGCTTAGATGGACAGAAGGTGGTTATCAGCAATATCTCTTCTGACTTAACCATTTGCCACCAAGTCCTGTTGAAGCCAGAACCCGACAAGAAACTGCGCATGACTCTAACCGTCCACCCAAATGATACAGTCAAGGATTTACGGCAGTTCGTAGCTATTGAAATTCCACCTATTCCACATTTTAGAATTAGAATTAGAATTAGCTTTATTCTCATATGTACTCACATGAGTATAGTAAAAAGTTTACAAGTCACCACTTATGGCACCATCTTAGGTCCCAAGGTATCTAGGTACAGATTCTTAAACACAAATTCTTATGGGATGAAAATTAGAAAAATAAAGAAATACAAAGTCCAGCATTAAATTATAAAATTTAGAAATAGGAGTTCAAAATAACAGACCTTCCAATCCAGACTGTGCTGGGCTTTAACTCGAGGCTGGTAAGTGCCAGGAGTTCGAGTCCACACCGGGGCCGGGAGTTCAAGTCCATACTGAGGCTGGGAGGTCAAGTCCACACTGGGGCCAGGAGTGGAGGCTGGGTGTTAGCGTTGGTTTTCACTCTGGACCTCACTGATACTGCCTGAGGGTGGGAGGTGAAAAGAAAAAGAAAGCAAAATGTTAGAGAGTAAAAAAGAAAATAAATGGATGGAGCAGACAATCTCAGGCTCAGGAGTCCTACTCTGCTGCCACATTGGAGTTAATTGTACTGCACACTGAGTGAAGATCATTCTTGAGACAAAGGAAGTTATCCATAAATTGACTGCGCATGAGAAGGAGATTAAAACTCGCATAGAAGAGGCAGAAAGGCACTTGCAGGCTCCAAGTTCATGCAGTAAAATTTGGAACTGGGGACTGAACACTCAGGTCCATCCATGGATCAGAATTATGTCTCACATGATTGTTGTACTGCAATTTATTATACTTATTGCTGAAATAATCTTATTTTGTTTGTTAAAATGGAAAGTTAAGAAATGGAATAGACTGACAACAGGGATTTGGCTCAGAAGCCAAAAGGTAGATTATATGTATTCTATACATCCATTAAAAACAAGAGGATAACTAGGGCAAAGGTAAGATCACTCAGGATAAAGGAGAGAACTTGTGCTCGGAGGCAGAGGATGTGGCAAGAGCCTAAGTGAGTACTTTGTGTCGGTATTCATCCAGGAGAAGGACATGGAGGATAGTGATATTAGTGTGGAGCATGCTTTTATGCTAGGGCATATTAAGATCAAGAAAGAAATGGTGTCTCTTGAAGAGCATTAAGGCGGATAAGCACCCAGGGCCCAATGGTATCTCCACCAGGTTATTGAGACAGTCAAGAGAGGAGATTGCTGGGGCCTTGACCAAGATCCTTGTATCATCGTTAGCCACTGGAGAGGTCCCGGAGGACTGGCGAGTAGCTCATGTTGTTCATCTGTTCATGAAGGGAAATTGGAATAATCTAGGAAACTATAGACCAGTAAGTCTCACATCGGTGGTTCGGAAGCTATTGGAGAGAATTATTTGGAATAGGATTTATGCGTATTTGGAAAAAGCACAGCCTAATTAGGAACAGTCAGCATGGCTTTGTGTGGGGCAGGTCATGTCTTACTGACTTGATTGAATTTTTTGAGGTGGTGACAAAGGTGATCGATGAGGGTAGAGCAGTGGATGTTGTCTATATTGATTTTAGTAAGGCTTTCAACAAAGTCCATCATGGTAGGCTCATCCAGAAGATTAAGCTGCACAGGATCCACGGTGACTTGGCTGCCTCCATTCAGAATTGGCTTGCCTATCGAAGACATAGGGTAGTGGTGGAAGGGTGCTTTTCTGGCAGAAGGCCAGTGACTAGTGGTGTTCTGCAGGGATCCATACTGGGACCTCGGCTGTTTGTGATATGTATAAATGACTTGGATGAAAATGTAGATGGGTGGATTAGTAAGTGTGCAGACAACACAAAGATCGGCGGAGTTTTGGATAGTATAGAAAGTTGTCACAGGATATAGCGGAATATAGATCAGTGACAGATATGGGTGGAGGAATGGCAGATGGAGTTTCATTCGGGTAAATGTAAGGTGCTGCAGTTTAGGACATTAAATATTAAGGAAAAGTATAACTTTAATGGCAGGACCCTGAACAGCATTGATGTAAAGAGGGATCGTGGGGTTCAAGTCCATAGCTCCCTAAAAGTAGCCACACAAGTAGACAGGGCGTTAAAGAAACCATATGGCATACTTGCCTTTATTGGTCAGGGAATTGAATAGAAGAGTCAGGATGTCATGTTGCAGCTTTATAAAACTTTGGTTAGGCCACACTTAGAGTATTGCATTCACTTCTGGTCACCATGTTACGGAAGGATTTGGAGGCTTTAGAGAGGGTGCAGAAGGGGTTGGACAGACTAGGGTTGTTTTCTCTGGAGCAGCAGAGGCTGAAGGGAGACTTGATAGAAGTCTATAAAATTATGAGATGCGTAGGTAGGGTTGAGTTGTAATCTTTTTCCCAGAGCTGAAATGTCTAATACTAGGGGACATACTTTTAAGGTGAGTGGAGGAAAGTTCAAAGGAGATGTTAGGTGCAAGTTTTTTACACAGAGAGTGATAGGAGTCTGGAACGCACTGCCAGGGTTGATGGTGGAGGCAGATGTGATAGGGGCATTTAAGGGACTTTTAGATAAGCATATTAATGTGCAAGAAATGGAGGGACGGATCAAGGGCAGGCAGAAGAGATTAGTTTAGTTTGGCGTCATGTTTGGCACAGCATCATGGGCCGAAGGGCCTGTTCCTGTGCTGTACTCTTCTATGTTCTATATATTGAAGAGGGTTTGTAATGATTGCTTACTACAGGAAAGCAATAATTAAGACATAGCTAGTTGTAGTATTTCTTACGATTTGTTCATAATCATTTTTATTGTTGTTGTGCAGATCTTGCAACATATGGAAAGCATATAACAATATATTTGCCACAGAACAAAAGAAAAATGAATAAGATATTCCAAACTGATTTGTAATGTTGATTACGTTTATAACCATGTTTTTTATAAGTACATTGATCTAAATGGCATTTCAAATAACATAAATGAAATAATGCTTTGCTGAGAATACATCACTATAAAGAGGTAATGCTCCCCATTGGCCGGAGGTGGCCTGGAGGATGTAGCAAACCCAGTAGTGATGATCCTCAAATAAATCTTTGTATCAAAAATGGGGCGATATAGGATAAGGCTGAAGATACAGGAACTGATAAGAAACTTTACAATGGGCTGTTTTGTGAGTGGAATTATGCTGAGTCATTCAGATCTGCTGAGAGCTAAGATTGCAGGAAATCACTGTTACTACCAAATAAGGACAAAACATTCAGGATTGGTCACGTGCATAGATAATTCCAAACAAGGCATACAATTGGCACAGAGACCTGTGTATAAAGCAATCCAGTAAATCCCTGCATTTTCAGCAGGAGAATCACTACAGCAAGAAGTGCCTTATGCCTGGAGGTGTGGTGAAGGCACTGTGAAGAGTTCCAGCCTGGCTAGCTGCCAATTCTCCTGGGTAATAATGTTTGGGGTTAGTTACAGAACCCAGGGTAGTGAAAGACAGAGATTAAGATGTTTCTAGTAGTTAAAAGCGTGTGTTATTCATTTAAGTACTTAATAAATTAATTGAGTTTTATAGAGCTCTAAGTGTCTCTGCTGTATCTGCATCTGTGTATGCACTGTTGTCTCACAGAGACGGACAACACAGCTTACCCTGTTGGCTTAGTAACTCAGTCAATCTTTAGCATAATAAGGTGGCACCATTATAACAGTATACATGTCTACTTGGAGAATTTAATGTCACTTCCTAATATTTAATTTCATCCCAAATATCCCAATTTAATCATTAGAATGTTTTCTGAAATTTATCAAGATCATTTAACTAAAAGAACAATGTGTGATTCACAATAGCTGTTGATGCCTAAAACAAATTAAAGCTCAAAATAGCCACCCAAACTAATACACCCGGGCCTTTTATGCACTTTAAGTTACAAAAGTTAACAATATAACAACTTACACAAATTAAAACAAAACTATCTCGTGTATGTAAATTCACATCTGGATTATAATTCCCACAACATACCATTGGACTTGAGAGATAGTAGGAACTGTAGATGCTGGAGAATCTGGGATAACAAGGTGTAGAGCTGGATGAACACAGCAGGCCAAGCAGCATCAGAGGAGTAGGAATTTTTCTGAAGAAGGGTCTAGGCCCGAAACGTCAGCCTTTCTGCTCCTCTGATGCTACTTGGCCTGCTGTGTTCATCCAGCTCTACACCTTGTTATACCATTGGACTTGTAATGTTGATCAGAAATTTCAACACGTATTTTCCAACTTAGAAAATTTACTTTGTTTCAATTACTTCCCACTTAATCTTGAATTCCTGTAGAAAATATGAGCAGGAGTAGGTCATTCAGCATTCAAGCCAGTACCTCCATTCAACATAATCGTGGCTGATCATGGCTGATCATGGCTGATCATCCAACTCCAAATCCTGCTCCTGCATTCTTCCGTACTCTTTGATCTCTCTGGCCCCAGGAATTATATTGAATTCTATCTTAAAAACATTCAAACTCAAAAGAATTAAAACTTACCACTGTAAAATCACAATTTCAGAAAACAAATAACTTAAAGCATACAAAACTAACACATACAAAATCTTATACAACACGCACATGCTCTCCTTTGAAGCTTCGCACTCAACCCCCAAAGCATTCATTTAAATTAGCATTCATTTAAATTTTGAAGTTAAATTTCCATGCTGTCAAAAGAAATAAAATAAATGACTTAAGCTATTGGTCTCAGGTGTTCTTTCTTCAAGGTACTTTTCAAACAACTGTAGATAAAACTCAGGATAAAGGTAAATTTTCTCAAGAAAGCATTTTTTCTTAAGGCAGAAAAATTGAAAGAGCACAGTTCTCACACCACATGGGGAGACAAAGGGAGTCTTCAAGTGTTCAAATCAACAAAACTTACAAACACAGATCACATAACCTTGGGTGCCATTGCACGCTAAGCCCCTAGGGGACTCCCTATCTCTCTCTCTTTCTCTTTCTGAGAACAACTGTTCTTCTTCACAAAGTTTCTATATTCATTCCATTAAAACGCAGTAACATAAACACTGGATACTGGCATATAAACACATTAAATCAAATAGGACACTGCAATAAAACACACCAATAGAAACTTACTCCACTCGCATACAAGATTATCTCTTTTGCACACAGTAAAACTCTCAGTTGTTTCCAACTTAACTTTCTCGAACTGTTACCTTTAATTTCAAAGTTTATTTTATTTCTCTCACCTTCTTTACGTAAGTAATTACAATTGCAAAACTGGCCAGTTTAAACAAACAAGCAGCTTTTAATCTTTTTATCTTCTCTGTTCTGAATAGATACAACAGCTATTCTTGAACAAAACTCTCACCTTGGAATTCAAACTGCCAGCTCTTCCTGAAAAGCTAAAAGCATTAATTTGTCTTTTTTTTCCTCATGCCATCTATTTTTGGACACAGTTAAGTATGTCTGCTAAAGAAACTATGTGTATTTCTCAAATCACTTCTTGAAAAGGACTTTATTATTTGGTGTTGCTTGAAGTATTTCCCAAAGACATTTCTTCCCATTATCTTTTCGTAACTTTCTGTGTACTTTCAAGAATCCCATTTGGTCAGTTTAGCCTAATACCTGAATAAAAAGGTTTTGACCCAAAGAAACTAAGCATCATTGGCCAATCAATGGCTCCCACATTGTATAAAACTTGTTTCAACACATTTGGTTTATGCACTAATCTTATCTGTGATTTTGAGCACCAAATTTGTAAGATGTTAGGGTTCATTTTAATTGTAATTTTCAGACCCAAGTCAATTACAATTATATACTGAGTTTGTTAGAACCAATCAAAAATGATTAATTATAAGGCCCATTCTTGATACAATTATTTTTTCACTCGTTTTACAGTATTTAGTAAGTTTATCATAACAAGTGCAAAACAAACAATACTTAATCAAAACAGTAGTTTTCAGTTGATCCACTTTGGCACAAGAGAGTGCAATACTGGTTGGGTACAGGTCTCTTTTCTGTTCTATTGACTAAAATTTTCTGTTCTATTAACTGAAGTTCTCCCTTTGTCATCAATCTTCATTCATGTGCACCAAACCACTAGGAATCACTACTTACTAACCCTGGCTAGGCAGTCCCCTTCCTAATGTACCACTTCTTGCTATCTTCTGATTCATTCTAAGACATGGCAATCACTTTGGACAATCATCCTTTTTTAACAGCTTGTCCCTCTCATCTTGCCAACATCAAATCATTAGCAAGATAAGGTGGCACCAGTAAAACATTTGTCTAAGTAGAGCATGTAGTGTCGACTCCAAGAGTTTTAATTTCATCCCAATTATCCCAACTGGTACATCAAAGTGATCTCTAAAACCTAATAATATCCTTTAACTAAAAGAACCATGTGTGATTCACAATAACTGTTGATGTCTGAAACAAATTAAAGCTCAAAATAACCATTAAAACAAATATATATGGGCCTGCTATATAATCCATCTTAACTGGGACCACTTGAACATGCTGTTGGAAGCATGTTCCTCTAGGTAACCAAATAGCTTAATGCTAGCCCATAATATTTATATATAACATATATTAGTGAGCTTAATAAACATCTGATATTTCAATGCCACATTACCTACATCCTAATTTCTTATGTTACAAGTGATAACATAAGCATTGCCAGATCAGGTAAAGATACAGGAGAACTTATGCAGAGTTTTTAAAAGGAATGGATACCCAAAAAGCACAATCCGCCATTACCTCCACGACAGACCACACCTAGAAGACACAACATGGCCAGATAGACTGATCACCCTGCTGCACATCACAGACATATCAAAGATGACCACAAGACTACTCAGACCCCTAGGTATCAGGGTAGACCACAAACCAACAACCACCCTGTGACAGCTACTGACAAACGTAAAGGATCCTATCCCACAACCAATAAAACCAACGTAATATGCCATGCAAGGACTGTGAGAAACATTACATAGGCCAAATTGGAAGAAAACTGACAAACACCAACTGACCACAAAGAGACACGACCAATTCTCACTGATCTCAGTACACACAGACAAAGAAGGACACAAATTTGACTGAGACAACAAATCCATAATAGCACAAGCCAAAAGAGACATGCCAGGGAATTCCTGGAGGCCTGGCATTCCAACCCAAACTCCATCAACACATTGAAGTCTGCCCGATATACAAATCACTGAAAAACAGAACGAGAAATGATGCCAACTACCCAAGCAAACCGAGGCATATAAATAACAAACGGGACAGAACACCAACGCTTCACCGGAGGTGCACTGACGATGTTACCTCGCAGGGTGACAAAACATCTGCAATCAAACACACCGGCTCAGCGAGAAAGTCTACAACCTCATCCACAACCTGAGCTACAAATCTTCTCAAAAACTTTAAAGATACCCTACTGGGGGCAAGATGCACATCACAGTAATGTCAGTCCATATGACAATTTCTCCACCATTGCAACCGCAAAATCCGGATTTATCAGTCTACAGGTGCAGGGATAAAATCAGCTTAAATTAAGGAAACCGCCATTGTCATTGTCTTGAATGAGAGTAATTGAGACTATGAAAATCCATTTTTCGTGGCCAAAGAATTGTGCAAAAGCAGAAAAGTCTCAGAAAATCATGGGATGGTCATGAACAATGGTTTAATTTGCTTCTGCCATAATTTCCTGAGAATTCTTCGCCCTAAAAACAAAATCCAATGTCACAGATAAAGCCTCCCAAAGGCATCGGTTTCCATGAATTGTAGACAGCTTATCAAATGTAAAGTCTTAATAGTTAAATAATAAATCTGCATATTCATTCTTTTAAACAGATTTAATGAAGATCTCGTGCGGGCTGCATCTCCAAATGAAAATTGTTTGTTCCTGCCCTCTACTGGCAAAACAGTATTAATACACACTATGACATGCATTTGTTTGTGGTCATGCCATAGGTTCTTAACTACAGCAAGGAAATCAAATCATTTTTCAGATTTTGTAACGTAAGGAAAGAAAAAGAATCTGAAATAAAATCCTGTTTCTATTTAAGCATCAATGTAGTATATTCCCGTCTAGAATAGAGGAACTCAAAAATGCTTAGAAATATAATGGAAGTATAACCACTCTTACTGTATCAATTTAGTTAGCAGCTGTCTCACACAGTCATACTGTTCTGGAAGGTGGTTGTGTTGTTAGAAAATTATGACCAAAGACCATTTCCCCTCAAATCTACTGCAAAAACTTAAATAGCATATACAACTGTAAAGGAAGACGCATCAACTTTGAAATAGGAGGAGAATTTTGATATATTTTCCGGTGATGTTAACAAATTAATATTTGTTTGATTTGTGAATTTAATTTGTCTACCCAAGTGAAAGACTTAAATTGTATCAAAAGTGCTAAATTTGTGTAGTAAATGAGACATAAGTAATAGAGTTTACTTGGTTCTCCAAATGATTCTCACAGTTTTCACAAACAAGTTCATAAAGTAAATATCTCCATAAAAAAGCTGACCAGATAACTTGAGTAAAAATGCTCTCAAGCTCATGTTACTGACCATTCACCATGATATACTCGGTTTATGATCATTGAAGTTAATTTTGTTTTTCCGATAATAGTTGTAGTTTCAGACTTAATTTAATTAAGACAATGTTATACAGTGAGCGTATGATTTTTGTTTCTGATTTATATCCCTAATAGTACATGAAACTACCCTGCCAATAGCAGTCAGTTTGACAGCAGTACCACATTATTGACTATTTAATTCTCGCAAGATTATTGTAGATGACCTTGTCACAAATGAACTGCTTTACATGTTTGCAGAATTATTGTAGATAGTATGCTCGAACACAATGGCAACTGATTTTTGCAGCAATATTAACAGAAAACAAAGACTTGAATTTATATGGCAACATTCATGACATTAGACATCCCAAAGCATTTTGCAATGAAATATTTTTGAAGTGTAGTCATTATTTTATGTAGGAACAGCAAAAGCCAATTTATACACAACAAGCTCCCCAAAAGCAGCAATGATATTAGAGACAGATAATTTTTTTTTCATGTAGATTGATTGGCAAATATCGACCAGGATAACAGGCATATATCATACAGCTCTTTGAAATAGTGACATGAGATTTTTTGAATACACCTTTTGAAGGAGGACAGGGCCTCAGTTCAATCCCTCATCTAAAAGATAATACCTCTCAGAATGTCAGGATTGATTCTTGTGCTCACGTCCTGCAGTAACCTTATGACTCAGAGGCAAAAACACTAACTGACCCATGGCTGTCAAATGTAATAATATCAAAAGCTAAATACTGCGGATGCTGTATATTGAAATAAAATCAAAAAGTGCCAAAGAAACTCGTAGATTTGGCAGCTGTGGAGAGAGAAGCATGGGCAGTCAGGTAGGCAGGAAGTTTGAAAGCCCAGGTGGACTCCGAATTCTAGGGCGCATATTTAAAATGTACTCAGACAGCACTTCGTTCTCTGTAATCCAGGAGCAGCAATCAACTTCTGCTCATCACTTGCACACATTCCTGAAGATGTGGAAAACCAGGCAAAAAGCACCTAATTGCCGCATTGTGTTCCCCATCCTTAAATTGCAACTCTTACTGTTCTTTGTCCCCATTCCCCCATTATGCTGCTTCCCACCTCTGCAACCCCATTTCTTCTCTCCATTCACCAGGATGTTTTCAGTGCCATGAGCAACCATGCCTTTTAAGTTCCGTTCTCTCCATTCTACTTAACCTACCTTTATCTGAAATTTTTGTGTTCAGCACCCGTTTGAATTGAGCCCCATGTCAAAGTTCAACTTGCCTACTCCAGCAATGTTAGCTGGTGTCAGCTGATGTGGTTGTTTCATTTGACGGGCTACTTGGCCCGGACAAGCTTCACCTCTACACTATAAACATTCAATAACAACACGTAAGATCACAGATGACTGAGATTTCTGATGTTCTGATTGACTCAGGTAGGCTTTGCCCGATGGACTAAGTGTTTGCATTAAGTAATGGCTTTTAATAAAGGATCCAAGTTACTGAACAAGTTTCTACTCAGCAGAATTTGGAGGAAAAAGAATTTTGGAGAGGAGTCATATTGGATAAATAATATTAATGTTAATGTTATTTTCAAGCAATATAAAACATAATATTGGTGAATTCATAATAATAAGGAACAAATATATGATAAGGAAAACCTGTTTATAGGTTAAATAGGAGATGTTCCATACCAATAAATTACCATGATGATAGGCATACGCTTTGGCACCTGCATTATTAGCTCAGACTCTCTAATAACAAAGCTCAACTTACTTTCTATAGTAGCTCATTCCTTAATGAAGTTACAACATGTAAGGTGCATGGTGATTCTGATGCTTAAATATATTCAAGGCAGAGGTAAACAGATTCTGGATTGCCAAGGGGGATGAAAGATTTAGGTACAAGAAGGAGTGCAGAGTTAAGGTTAAAATCAGATCAGCATGACCTTATTGAAAGGCGGAGAAGGCTCAAAGGGCCGATTGGCCTACTCTTGTTTCTTGGTCATATGTTTGAAGCAAGTATGGAGCATTCTGAAGAAAACAGATTGTGTTGCAATCTAAAGTATAGTCATGTTTTGCAATTCAACTTTTAAAATAATAAAACAAATATTTGTTCATTTCTAATGCTGAAAATTGCCATGGAACATGCAGAAGAGCAGTGAAGTTGTCCTGTTTGAGAACATAAGAACATAAGAACCAGGAGCTGGAGTAGGCCATCTGGCCCTTCGAGCCTGCCCCACCATTAAATAAGATCATGACTGATCTTTTCATGGCCTCAGCTCCACTTACCCACCCACTCACCATAACCTTTAATTCCTTTACTATTCA
This sequence comes from Rhincodon typus, assembly GCF_021869965.1. Taxonomy (NCBI): domain Eukaryota; kingdom Metazoa; phylum Chordata; class Chondrichthyes; order Orectolobiformes; family Rhincodontidae; genus Rhincodon; species Rhincodon typus. Next base: position 25,607,336 of record NC_063353.1, on the reverse strand, counting down.
AAAAATTATCTTAGCTTTAAAACATTTAATGAGGAAGCCTCAACTACTTCACCAGGCAGGGAATTCCACAGATTCACAACCTTTTTGGTGAAAAAGTTCCTCCTTAATTCAGTCCTAAATCTGGTCGCCCTAATTTTGAAGCTATGTCCCTTGTTCTAGTGAATGCTTATAAGTACTGAGGAGCCTGATCAAATTGTAATTATCCTGAGATATCTCCTTTTGAAATCATCAAATGGGTCCTTATTAGTATGTTCTTGGAAAGCTTTAGTTTCATGAGATGATATTACGATAAGTCAAAGAGTGTTTCATAGCCTCTGTGGCATTTCATAGAACTAAGAAAAAAGCCACAGAGCAGAATCTAGGTCTTTTGTAATGTTTAATGAGTTAATGTAACTATTTGCCACAATGAACAAGCAAATTTTAGGGAAAATGTTGAAAAAGCTCAGGTGTTCTGTGAAATTAGTTTCTTTGCCCAAATGTACTATTCCTATTAAATGAATTCAGATTGAAATTATGCAAAATAATAAGAAATTGAAGGCCAAATAACCCATTATTTCAAAGTCATACCTGAAACTAGAGATAAACATCATGTTATATCTGTTTTGAAACATTGATTGTCTTCTGAAATCACCAGGCTTGTTACGTCATGTGTTATGGTAAGATCATATAAGAATCAATGCTAATGCTTTGAAATGCAACAGTTAGGATTGTGCCGTGGTTGTGAGAATGCAAATTACAATGAGTTCATTATGTAAGTCACATTATGTGAACAGGCATTAAAGAACTGCCAAAACCATATTTCCTCAGTGTAACTGCAAATGGCAATGAACATATATCTTTGATGCCCAGCTCACAAACTTTGCAAACTACCAAAGACAACTGGAAAAAATCAGCAATAGATTGCTCAAGGTGATGGAGCATAGCCACGGCTGCTGTTGCTAACTTAACACCACTAGGAATATAAATGTGTACTAAGTGAATGTATCGAAAACGGTGACGATATGACTATTAGTGCATTCCCCTTTTCATGCTATCACAAGTTGCAGTCATATTCACCAGCAATTTGCAAGCTCATTGTAATTTGCAAACAGCAAACAGGAAAGAAGATTTGAACATTTAGTTAAGCATTCTCCAGAGTAAACTGGACACACAAATATATTCTCATCTTTTTGCAATCTAACGTGCTCAATAATGAAGACACATTTTGCAGTTCTAAATTTTTCTTTAGTGATGCTTTGCAATATTCAACAAATTCATTGGGAGAGTGAACAGAGATTGTGACTGCAGGAAATGCACTTTTGAAATGGATGAACACATTTACAGCACAAAAGCAATTGATAAAATTGAAGTTCCTGTTACAATGAGTTCAGAGATTTATTACATCTTCAAGCAGATATCCCTATAGGCATATGTGGAATAATAATTTTATCATCTATATTGCTTATATATATATAATACATGATTTATTGTCCTTCATTTACTATATGCACTTCAGATTTGATTATTTGAAAAGTTTAATGTTGCAAAATGACTTTAGGTCAGTGTAATAAAACAACCAATTGCACCGCACCAAATACAGTAAGGACATCAAAAGGCATTAATTTTAAAATGCAAGCACTTGATACAATTTACTTGCTATTCTTCAGCTTTTTGTCTCTCTGTTCTTTTCCTTCAAATCTTTGCTTAAATCCAGACCTACTGATTTTTTCAAGCACTTTCTGTTTTCATCTCAGATTTCCAGCATCTGAAGTATTTTGCTTCAGTTATAGACCACAGGTGAAATTCAACTCCCCTGATACTTCACGCCCACGGGATGAATTCTAGCACACGGAGATTTAGGTAAGTGATGGGGAAACTAAACCGAATATCAGGGAGATGAACTGACTGTTTTGATGCTAAGTCATGATTAAGGCTAGGAATCCTCCGAAATCTTTCATTCAATTTTAGGCTTGAAACATACTAGAATCAAGTGAGGGTCTAAATGCATGCTACACTTTGCTACAATGGAAGATGTATCACAGAGATCTTGTATGTAATTCCTGATTACTATGATTTGTTATTAAGTAGAACTGCTTTCATAGCTCTATTCTTTCTTCAAGTGCCAAACACAGAAGTCACTCCAAGCTTATCTTTGCAAGATGTTCCAGCGGACCCTCCATTTATCTCAAAACAGAAGCCAAAAGTGGCAGGAGCAGGAAGTGCCAAACTTAATGGTGACCAGTCACCTGAGGTTATCTCAGACAGTGGTATTCTCATTTAGGCATATAGTTACAGAGAATGGAGCCAACACTTACGTCATTTATTTACTGAAATCTGAAACTTTGGCCCTTTCTGAACCTTTAGATTCAGATGGCACTGTTACTGAAAACCCAACTGTCTTTTTTGTGGATAAAGAAAATAGAGAGGAAGTAAAGTTGTCTGTTTATTGTTCCGAGCTTCCAAGGAGATGCAGCAACAGCAACGATAGCCACAGTAGGATACAGTTCCTCCCAAAGTAGAAAAACAGGCCAACATAGCAATCATCAGTCAGCCAAGTGAAACTTCAAGCATTTTTATAGTCAGTGAAGTGACCACAGCATCTGAGATATCTCTAATTGAAGTTAGAAAATGATCTTCAGTTATGCAGGAAAGAGGTCCCAGAGCTTCAAAACAAAGTCAGAACCATTGATGGTTCAGGCAAGCTGAATGGTGTCACAGAGAGAAGCCAGTTTTTTGCAACAATGTTGTAAATCGTGCCCATAGAACTCCAATATGAATGAACTTGGCTACATTGAGTGAAAAACTTCAAACTTCAGAGAAGGCCCATCAAGAAGTAGTACAACAACTTGAAATAGCTAATGAAAATCTACCCAAAGAAAAAGACAAAGACATTCTCAAGTTTGAAGTGGATCATGTCAACACTCAGAAATTGTTGACCTACACAAGTGACAGCTGGAGGCTGCAAAGGAAACCCATCAGGAAGCTATGCAAGCAAGAGAGAGTTTTTTCTCATCTAAAATTTAGAAGACCAAGTTATTGAGCTCTTAGAAGTACAGAAAAACCTTGATGAAACTTAAAGTTGAGCATCAAACTGACCTTGAAAAGAACAAAACCCATCAAGAGTGGGCACAGTTAACTACCTCAGTGGAATTACTGAATTAAAAGTCTAGCTGTTAGCTCCAAACAGCACAATCAAGATTTACAGGCAGAAAGGAGAAACTTTCAGAAGATATACAAAAATGTCACACTCAAGACAACCAGCAAAATCATCCAACTGGTACAGAGAGATAAATATTGATGGAGGATAAAGCTTGTCTGCTGAAGAAATGTTCAGAATTCAAGATCACGATGATTGTTTCTTCAGCAAATCATTCTGTTAAAGTTAGTGAGTGACGGCCCAGTCTTTCAAAGGTAAAACCTGGATGGAGAGACCAGGAATCTTTGTTCCCTTATTAATGAGACGGATCACTCGTGGAATGAAGTTGTACTTTCAAGTAGATCTGCAGATCAGAGTACTCCGCAGAAATTTCCTATTCATCTTGGTTCAGTAGTTTATTCTATTGCCAATGATGGGTCAGCCATACTTTCTCCTGGGGTCTATGAGATGTCATTCCCTGCACCTCAACAGCTTCATGCAGCAACGGGTATTGAAGTGATACCACTACTTTGAGAAAGAGAGTTTCTACCCAGAAGCAGTGAAAAAGTCTTCATTTCCTCATTTCCAGTATTGCCTTCAGAATGTCCTTCATTCTCCTTTTCAATGATTTGATTCATCCCTGGAGCAGAAAATAAAGCAGCTTGTAAAGAGAGCAAGAATTTTAGGCTGTGACCATTTGAGTTCTGGAGTCTTCTCCTTGGAGTCACTTTTCACTTTATCAGTCTTCACTGTCCATTCAAGTCTTTGTGAGTGCCACAGCCCAAAGACCAGCCATCATCAAAAGTCACCATCTCAAATCCACCACTATGTTAGATCTCCAGGAAACAAAAAAAAGCACATCCTCCCTGCACATCCTCTCAGAGAAGAGAGAATGCTGTTTGAGATTGGTACATCAAGCAGAAGAGACTTGTTGGGATGGGGTGGAATGAAGTAAGAGAGTAAAATGTAAATGGTAAACAGGAGTACAGGTTAAAAAAAGGGCATGGGGAAAAGGAGCTATGTCATAGTGACATCAGATGACATGGAACTGGAGCTGGGGTCAGCTAGGCTCCAAGTAAAATGTCTTCTCTTACTATCCTCTTTGTAGAGTCATGCTCAATAAAGCCTGTCAACTGTTCACCCACAAGCGTGTATATCTCACATTAATACCTTCCAGTGTTTCATAGGTAAGCAGAAAAAAGCTTAGGAGTAAAATGTAAATGCAAAATGCAGTCAATCATTTCAGTAAAGAAGTAATAAAGTAGAAGCGTAAGATACTGGTTAGCCACTGTCTCTGGCGATAGACAAACAGCATTAACAGTTTAGGCATGTGACCTTTAATCAGAACGAGAAGATATAATCACTTCTAAGCAGATAGAGATATAAACAAAGGGATTTGGGGGAGCGAAGGAAAAGAAAGGGAGAGCTGTGGTGGGACAGCGGGTAAGAGAGGTTACACGGCAAAATGAATGATTATTCAGGATAAAGGGGGATGAGAATAATGGGCAAAATAAAGAAACAAAAAAAAAATCAACAGGAACTCTAAATGGGCAACAGCAGGATCATTGCCATCACCTCCTTTTTGGAAAATATGAGAGCTGTGTTCATAATTTAAAATGGTTGAAATTGATGTTAAGTCTGGATGGTTCAAAAGATTAAGTACTGTTCCTTGTGTTTCCAGTCACCTTCTACAGAACACTGTTGGAAGCAAAGGTCAGAGATATAAAAAGATTTGCTGAATATTGCCAATTAATCTGCAAGCCATACTCTGAGCTTTCTATTCTTTTCCATTGTCAATCACGTCTACACCCTCACTCTGATCTCTCTATTTTTAGTCATCCTACTATGTTCTCATGAAACCTAATAGACACCGAAGAAAGAACTCCTCGTCTTTAGATTGGGAATTTTACAACCTTCCTGACTCAAAACTAAGTTCAACAATTTCAGATCATAAGCACAGCACTCATGTTTTAGAGAACCGGTTAAGCTAATACCTCTGCTGTTGCATTTACAGACCAACTTGATCCATCTTTTGTGTCTTGACTCATTGCAGTGAGACACTTGGCATTGTACTGCCATCCCAGTTGATAGACTGAAGGCTGGAAATAATAACTATCATAAAGCTTTCCCTTTCTTCTTTCCTCCCATAAGTCTTTTCTCTGGTTCGGCACTCGCTTAAAATCTATCACATCTCTCTATGTTCCATTTCTGATTAAAAGGTCATTGACCTGAACCATTTACTTTTTGTCTTTCCACAGATTCTGCCTAACCTTTTTCTCTTTTTGTTTCAGACTTCCAGCATCAACAGTGCTGTTGCACTAACAGGTAGATTTTTCTTCTTTGAAACATTGATGATAGGTTTGATTACACAATGACATCAAAGGGTGCATTCATCAGCTGTATGAGTGTCTTCAGCAATTTCTATCTCTATCCACCCTGTCATGCCCTGTAAGAATTTTGTAAGTATCAATGAGATCACCTCTTCAAAACTCTAGAGAGTATAGGTGAGTTACTTAATCTCCTCCAATGAAACAATTGTACCATCCCAGGGATTACTCTGGTGAGCCTTTGTTGTGCTTCCTGTATGGCAAATATGTCCTTCCTTCAATAAGGAGACAAAACACTGTACACAATATTCCACCTGAGGTCTCAGCAAGGCTGCAGACAATTGCAAGAAAAGATTTTTACTTCTGTACTCACATACTTTTGTGATGAAGGCCAACATGCCAGTTGAGATTCTTAATGATTGTTGCACCTGCAAGAAGAAGGCAACCCAGGTCCCTTTGGACATTTCCCACCCTCACACCATTTAAGAAATATTTTGACTATAAGAATTTTATTCACCAAACTGGATAACTCCACATTTACCCCATCTGCCATGTTCTTGTCTATTCAGTTAGTCTGTGCCATTCTGCTTGAAACCTTCTTGCATCTTCTTCACAACTTACATTTAGAGGTGTCACATCCAAATCATTTTTATAGATTATGAATAGCTCGTGAATAGCACTGATCCTTGGGCTGCCCCGTTGGTAAGAGTCTGCCATCCTGAGACTGACCTATTTATTCCTATTCTCTGCTTTCTGCCTGTTAACATTGGTCCATGTAGTATATTTATCCCAATCCCATGCCCTCTCATGTATTAGTTTACTAACATCTTGTGTGGTACCTTATCAAAAGCTTTCTGAAAATTCACATATACCATCTGCACTGCTTGTCTTTTATTTAGGCTATACCAAACATCCTCAAAAAACTCCACTGGCAAAGATGAGTTCCATTTCCTAATTCCATGCTGACTCTGCCCAAGTTGAGCATTACTTTCTTTGCCCAATTATCACATCCTTTAAAATAGATTCTAACATTTTTCCTATTGGGTGTTGATATCAACCTTACAACCTTACCTTCATTCTTTTACAGTGTGATTACATTTGCTATCTGCAATAGCAATTAAATCATATTCATTTACCTCAATTTGTGTCTTTAAATCATCAACCTTTTTGCAAATCCTGCATTTATTCTGAGCACCTAGACTTCTGCCTTTTTAACATTGTTCTGCATTCTAGTCCTATTTAATGCTTCTTATGTTTCATTCGTCTTCTAATTTTGTTTGTTGCTTTTCGACTTCCTGTTATCAGTTTTGCTTCTTTCCAATCTGAGCTCTTGGTCAGGTTCAATTCCCCTGTCAATTTATTTTACACTCTCCCCAACCAAATCTCCCTGCCAGGATTGTAGTCTCAGTCATGTTAAGATACAACCCCTCCACCTTGTACAGGTTACACTTGCCCCAGAATCAGTCCCAATGCCCTCCCCTCCTACATCAATTTTCTTACCAAGTGCTCAATCACTCAGTTCTCCTATTCCTATACCTCGCTAGCATATGGTACTGTGAGTAATCGTGAGGTGACTGCATTTGAGGCCCTACTTTTTCATTTTCTTCGGAGCTCCCTAAAATCTGCTTTCAGGATTTCATCCTCCTTCCTGTCTGTGTCATTGGTATCAACATGAATCACAATCTCTGACTGTTCACCTTCCCCCAGTGCATGCATTACATGACATCTTATGAACAGCAATAATATGTATGGTCAACACAAAATGGACCACTGATAGGAGACAGGAAGCCACAGTGAGTCAAGAATAGCTGGCAGGCATTGCAGACATAGAAGCATTTTCATCGATCTTCACCCTGAAGTGCTGAGTGGGTGAGCCATTTCAGCCTCCGCCTGAGGTCCTAGCATCACAGATGGCAATCCTAAGCCGATTCATTCATTCCACGTGATATCAAGAAAGTGCTGAAGATATTGGAAACTGCAACGGTTATGGACCCTGAACTAGCTGCACCACTAACCAAGCTGTAAAGTACAGCTACAGTTCAAGTACTTACCCAATAATGTGTAAAATTGCCGCGTAAGTCCTGTGCACAAAAAGCAAAACAAATCCAACAAGCCAGTTACTGCCCCACAGTCTACAATCCACCAAAGTAACAAAAGATATTTTTCATCTATCTAGCAGCATGTATATACAATAATTAGCTCATCAATGCTCAGTGTGAGTTCTGCCAGGGCCACTCAGCTCCTGACCTCATTACAATCTTGGTCCAAACATAGGAAAATTCAAGATTTCAGGTCAGAGTGACTACTCTTGACTGTCAAGGCAGAATTTAACTGAGTGTGGCATCAATCTGCCCTCGCTAACTTGGAATCAATGGAATCAGGGTGAAAATTCTCCAATGGTTGGAGTCATAACAAGAGAAAATGGTTGTGGTTGTTGAGAGCAAATCATCTCAGCTCCAGGACACCTCTGCAGGAGCTCGTCAGGGCAGTGTCCTAGGCCCAACAATCTTCAGCTGCTTCATCAATGACCTTCCCTCCATCACAAGGTCTGAAGTAGGGATGTTCACTGATGATTGTACAACGTTCAGTACCATTTGTAACTCCGCAGATACTGAATCTGCCCATGTCCAAATGCAACAAGACCTGAACCACATCCAGGCTTGGAGGGATCATTAGTTAGGAACATTGAGGCCACACAAGTGCCAAGCAATGACCAACTCCAACAAGGGAGAATTTATTCATTCCTGTTTGACATTCAATTACATTAGCATTGATGAATCCCCAGCATTCTGGAGATTAACATTAACCAGAAACTGAACAGAACCACCCATAAAAATATGGTGGATAGAAGAGCAAGTGAGAAGCTGGAAATTCTGCAGCGAGTAACTCAACTCCTGACACCACAAAGCCTGTCTACCAGTTACAAGGCTCAAGTGAGGTGTGTGATATAATATTCTCCACTTGCCTGGATGAGTGCAGCTCTAACTACTCTCAAAAAGCTTGACATTATCTGAGACAAAACAGTCCACTTTATTGGTATCCTGTCCACCAACTTAAAATTCACCCCTTCATCACCAACACATAGTGGCAGCAGTATGTACAACTCACCCAGGCTCCTTTGACATCACCTTCAAACCTAGAAGAACAAGGGAAGCAGATATATGATAACACAAGCAAAGTTCTTCCCTAAGCCACACACCATTCTTCCTTGGAGCTATATTGCTATTCATTCACTGTTGTGGATCAAAATCCCTTTCTATCAGTATTATGGAAGTACCTACATCACATAGACTACAGCAGTTCAAGAAGGAGCAATTACGGACGAACAACATATGCTATTCTCACCAGAATATTTTTATCCTGTAGAAGAATGACAGAAAGTGACGTTAAGCTGAGGAGAGATTTGTTAGCAAGAATAACAGTATTGAATTTGAGACAATAAAGAATAGAGTTAATGGAATATAGTTGACATGAAAGTGAAGCTCGCTGGAGGGTTGGAGGTGCATAACAGAATTTTGAACAACGTGGACTTTGTGTCAGGCATGAGTGAAGGAATGGTGATATATTTTCAAGTCAGAATAGTATGTGACTCAGTGGAGAACTTACAAGTGACAAGGTTTCGATGCTTTGATTGGCCTTGTCCTTTAGGTGGTAGAGGTCGCAGTTCTGGAAGGTGCTTTCAAATGAGCCTTTGAGAATTATTGCAGTTATGTCTTTACAAAACAGCATGCACTGTACTGAGTTCAGTAGAGATAGCATCAATGACTTGGAAGTCACAAATCACTCTGGGTTTTCATGCAATTTCTGCTTATTTTATCATAATAATTTCTACTAATGGCTCACGCTTTTAAAATGCCAACATTGTTTTTTGTGATAGTTTGTCTCTGAACTCATAATGGTTTGAAGTACCTCCAAGAAGGGCACTTTAGCATGCATTCTTTTAGCCCCTGATCTACAATATTTTCTGTCAGTTTAGTGTGGAAGGAGTCACAAATACAGCAAGTTCCTGGCATTGCATGTGTTTCAGCATTGAGTCTATGGGCAGGATCTGTACCATGCAGCCTCTGAATACGCAGAATATCTACAAATACTAAAGTTACCACAAAGAACAGTACACGATATGAAAGGGATGTATTTACGTAAAGGGTGGGGGCTTCTCTCTCATCCATCATAAGTTGGCAAAAGGATTCTCATAAACAGTATATATACTGTTTCCTGGGATTTCAACAGATCTTCCGCCAAAGGTACAATGGACAATTGGAAAAAGTCCAAAGTCATTTAAAATATTGAGTGATTATTGTAAAGATCAACCAATCCTCACATGGAGAGTAATCTGGGGTGATGTGTAAAAATATGTGTGAATTTGTTTTCTTACTTGATTTTAATGAATCTGTTCATTCTTTTGAGTCGTTACAGCCTGACTGTATTATATATTTTAAAACTTTCTTGCAATGCAAAATCTTTTTCTCTTGGTGACACTGTAATAACCATCTATTCTGATATTTTGTGTTTGATTCAAACCACTGTATGGTATTTTTACAGAGTTTGAACAAATCGGTGTTTTGCAATCTACTTTTGAAGAAATATTATCAATATTTTGGAGAAAAAATTGAACTGTTTCTTCCTGCATTACTTTTGTAACTGTACAATATTATTATATCACTAACATTCTAGACAGCCTCCATGGCCCTCCATCTATAGTGTAACTTTGTTATAATTCTGTATTTAGAGTGCCATCTGCAGGAGATTTGAAGAAACATAGGCTGGGGTATTCCATTTTTCTGTAAAGTGTGAGAGCAGGAGTTGCTATGACAGCATCCCCCCCCCCCTCACTCACTACTACCAAATAAAACCCACCAGATTAAGAGATCATCCAATAGTATCTTTTCAGTGGATCACTGCCTGACACAGAGAGACCTTGCCCTGCCTGATAATGCTGGCTAGTCAGAGACTGGCAACCTCCATGAGGAGCAGCAGCATCACTCCAAAGGCAAAGGCACATGACTGAAGCCTTGGGGCACTGGGTAAGGTACGTGGCTTTTTTTTGGGGGGGGGGTGGTGGGAATGAGGTTTAAGACAGAGGGAGGGGGTTTCTGTGGAGTCAGAGGGGAGGGCAATGAGTTTGACTTTCAACAACCACCTCCATGTCCTCCACCATCCCCAGAATGAGGCAGATCACCCAGTCTTCACCCAGTGGGCAGGCCCTTCCATGATACTAGTCAGGAGGTTTGCCACTTTTCAAACCAGACAAGAATGCAGTTTACTGGGGCAGTGGCTGGATGAGACCCTTAAATGGTCATTCTTTAACCACTTAAGCATCTTAATTAGCAGCAGATCAGGATGGTCAACTATAGGCTTTTGCACCCAGATCCCAACCCTGACGTGAAAGGAAAGCAACAAATATCCCCTTGGGGCCAACCTGCGCAGTTATTCATCCTTCCCACTACTTCTCAGGAGGGGCAAGTCCTGACTAAAATGACATTGTCGCTTCGCAAATGGAGATTCCAATCAATTAATTTTTCCTACTCTTCAATGCTGGGCTATAGTTTCTTTCAAAGATGCTGGTGTGTATCTGAAACTTTTCCAAGCTGGTGTTATTGGTGCATGAAAACTCCTTATTCTGATTGAGCATGAATGTGATGGAACCACTTGGGAAATTGGGAAGGTTCCACTCTATTGCCTGCTGCCGTTGAAGCTGCCAGGCTTTACTCAGTACCATGTGAATTAGGTAAAATTCTCGTCATCATCTCCCTGTTCCATTGGCTGCAACTCTTCTCATCTGTTCAACACAATGATGTTTAGGGAGGAGGAGCAAGAGATTTTAAGGAGCTGAGTATCGAAATTACTCACATCAGTCTACAGTTTCTTTCCTCCTTTTTCGTTTTGCAAATCACTGTCTAAAGATGACATTTATATAAAGTACTATTGACCTCCTGTTTTTCTATTAATGTTTCCCACAGGCACAAGAAGTGTCTTGGGTATCATTTCTGTTCAAAAGGCATTTTGATAAGTATATGAATCCAAATGTACTTGAAGGGATGTGGGCCAAGTGCAGGCAGGTGGGATTAGTTTAGTTTGGGATTATGGTACGCATGGGACTGGTTGGATCGAACGGTCTGTTTCTGTGCTGTATGACGCCATGACTCTAGGATGAGCAGCAAGGCCCGACTAGAAAGCACTGAAGATATACATCATCCAACTTACTCATATTCCAGGTCACAAAGCACAAGCAATGACTCTAATACCTGCAATTTTCAGAAGATACTTTGTTATATTAATGATTAATATTACATTTTGAAATGTGACCAACCAGATACACTACCACAGGACAGCATTATCAGTGACTACCTTCATAAACGAGATGCTTTTCAGGTTGTGTTGCAAGATGTCTCTTCATGAATTCATGCATCTTTAATATTCTAATACTGTGCTGTTATCATGCTCCTGTCATTCTAAACTGCCATTTCAGACAATAATATCAATTGCCAATTAGATTTGCATAATAGGTACCCTAAGCAAATCACAATTGTATTGTTTGGTGGAACAAGTAATTTTACACCTTCCCCATAATATTTGCATTCACCAGTGCAGATAAATGGATTTGCAGTTTAATGCAACATCTCCAAGAATAACACATGGCCACTAAACTTTCCTGAACTGTCAGCAGAGCATAAGGCACGAACACAATCATAGCTGCCTCCTTGAACCATATAGTCCTTGGAGTGTAGGGACACCCAGAGTGCTGGTAGGGAGGGAGTTCCAAGATTTTGACCCAAAGGCAGTGAAGGAACAGCTATCTTTCCAAATCAGGCAGGTGGGTCGCCAGGAAGGAAACCTGCAGCTTATGGTGTTTCCATGCATCCGCTACCTTTACACTTACTGGTAACAACTTTCTTGTACAGTTGGAAGCATTCAGAGATGAGGAGAAATTGCTTCTCTCAGAAGTTAATGAATACGGAATTGTTTACCATAGAGGGTTGTTGGGGTTCAGCTGTTAAGTATATTTAAAGCTGAGATAGACAGATTTTTAATCAGTAAGACAACCGAGGATAATGTGGAAAAGGCAGGAAAGTGAAATTAAGGACTATCAGTTCAGCCATGATCTCTTTGAACGACAGAACAAATCAATGGGCCAAATGGCCTACTTCTACACCTATGTCTTATATGCCTCAGAGACCAGGATGCTGTAAATGCGTCAAACTGACACAAGAAACTTAAAGTTATAAGGAACAAGTGGATAGATTTTGAAATTAGAATTGAATTTTTGAATGAAATCTGGCAGTGAAGGTCTTTAGACCAGGGTTTTATTCTGCAGGTGATTATTAGCAGCTTTATTTATCCAGTTGCTTTCTAACGCTGAACCAATTAAGGGCAATTCAAATCTTAAAGTAAATTTTTAAACATCTGAGAGATTATGATTTTAAAAAAGTATATTAAAGGATATTATTTAAATTTTAATAAGATTCACTACATGCCTCAGGAATTATAATGAATATGATCATTTCAGCATCATTCAATGGACTAATAAGTCCCTGGTTGCATTGAGACCATTTACAGTTTTTTTTCTTTTACGTTCATTCTGAGAATAGGAAGTTAATACTTTGTCCAGATCAGATCATGAATGGTGCTGTAATGGTAACGTCACTGAACCTAGGCTAATGTGCTGATGACCTAGATACAAATTCCACCATGGCATGGCATCAGTTAATAAATTTGGAACTATAAAGCTAATCGTCAGTAATGGCGATCATGACAATAATCATCAACTGTTGTAGAAATACATCTGGTTTATCTAATGCTCTTTAGGGAAGGAAATCGCCAAGTTTACTTGGTGACTTCTACATGTGGCTCCAGACCCACATCAACATAGTTGACTCTGAACTGCCCTCTGACGTAGCCTAGCAAACCTCTCAAGAGCAATTTCCTTTAAAGAACAAATAGCAACAAGTATTGGCCTTGCCAACGATTCCCACATTTCCATGAAATATTAAAGAGGGAGAAAGGAAACATGTTTTACATTCTCTCCAAGATTTGTTTATTTAGGCAATTGGGAAAAATAATGTAACCCTAAACACATGCCTCTTGGAACAGTTTACTATATTTTTTGTATATGTCCCTGCTGTCGTTAAATTAATAACACTTGCTATGTTACAGTTCTGAGGGCAATTACAGCCCTCTGTGTTTCAGCTCAGCGTCCTTGTCATTTAGAGTTATCAGGCTTTAAGATCATGGAGAACAATTTTGTGGATGAAATGCTATTATAATTGTTCAGGGACAGGGGGAAGGGCAGAGAGATAGCATTTAACAGGATATAAAATCTATATCAGTGACTAGCGAGTTTACTAATAATAGCAGCACACATGAAATCCTTTCATTCTCATATCCCTCTCTCCCCTACTCCTTGTAGACACATGCAAACACACGCAGGCCATCAGGTCTATTGACATGATTGTCATCAGTTAATGTTGACAACCATGATAGGTAAGCAGTTGGTCTCTCAGGAATTGTGTTTGTTCAATGGGCCGCAAATAGTGATGAATTCCACGCTTATTCAACTGGAAAGTCAGGGCCGTAATGGATGAGCTCTAGGTCAGATGCAATTATCTCCAGGCTTCAACAAATTCTTATTCGTGGTACATTCCATTGCTTCTTTTATTCTCTCTCAAACTGCTCATAATTGCAACATTCATCAATATCAAATCTAGAAAATTAGCAAAATCTTACAAAGCGTTTTTAAAAAACTGACAAATTGAGAATAATGTTGTCAGATAGTTGCATGGGCTTTGTAAAATATGCTGTTGGAATTCAAAACATGGTAACTTTCAGGCATCTGCACGGCCAACACTCATGGGAGCATGTATTGTGAAACTGCACACTGACTGCATCTGATTTTCCATCCAGTAAAACGAGTTAGCAACTCTTATTCAGGAAAGCTGAGAGGCATTCTAATTGGACTCAGTGAGCATTGGTCAAGGAACCGAAGTCTTATGCTATTGGTGACCCTAGCAGGAATGACACATGTTAGATATTGTTTGAGTGCAGGTTAGAGTGCAACTGTAATACTAGATCTGATACCTATTCCACTCCTTTACCCAATCACTTCCACCTGAACTTCATTGCCAAGGAAACTGTTAGCACTTTGTCTCCATGTTGTCATATGAATAATGTCCACTGGTGCACAGTTCTGGAACACCGACAATGCATGTGGAAATATATCCTAAAATACCTTTTTTTATTCACTCACGGGTTGAGGGCATTGCTGACTTGGCCAGTATTCATTGCCCATCGCAGAGGGCACTTGAGAGTCAACCACATTGCTATGGGTCTGGAATCACATGTAGGCCAGTCCAGGTAAGGATGGCAGTTTCCTTCCGTATAGGATATTAGTGAACCAGATGAACCAGATGCCCAACTCTCAATGATTACTTATATAAATAATGCCCTTAAGCTAAGTACACAAAGTGCTTTGCAATCAAGGTTAAGAAAGACAAATGGCCACCAACCCAAGAAAAGAGAGATTTTAAGGTTTGTTGGGAGGATTGTTCAAAAATAGATTTTAAGAAGAACTTTAATATGGGACTGAAAGGTTGTGGGGGTGGGGGTGGTGAAGGAAAGTTCAAAGAATAATCTGGAATTCTCTCCTCCAAAAAGTTGAGACAACAGGAAGTTTCAAGACTGCGATGTAAACAAAAGCATAATGTTGCAGATGCTGAAAATTGAAAAAAAATAGAAAATGCTGGAAATACTCAACAATCAATGATCAGGAATAGACTGAATGCGCTGGGCTTCAAAAGTCACTGACAGGCTTGGTTGGATGTCTGCAGGGGCTACATAAAATACATCTGGTGGCCAACCACTACCTTTCCAGCTGCCCCTGAGCTCACCCATACAATAATCCAGGTGGAGTTGACAGCGGTGGTAGAGAAACTTCTCCCAAGGCGAAATTTCCTCCAACTCAAGACTGGATATTACACTGATAAGCAATTTACCTTACTTGCAGCAGTACGGCTACAGGGCAGGTTTGCTCAGACTGAGCCAACTTCTAACCATCTTTCCTGCCCAGGGGAGGTGAGTACTCTGCCCTCTTGTAAAATGCAGCCCGACATTTCAGGAAGATGCACCAGAACTGAGGAAAGATATTTTGCATAAAGGGAGAGGGGAAAAGAGAAGCTCTATGATAGGGTGGAGGGCAGGAGAGATTTAACGACATATGGTTGAGTAGTATAAAAGTGAAAGGGAGTAGAAAGAGCTGTGTCAAGATAAAGTGAGCTCTCCAAATGAAACATGAAGAAACACAGAAAGAAATAAGAAAAAGGTGAACCAGCAAATAAAATTATGAAATTATGGAGAAAAGGTGATGATCTAAAATTGTTGAACTTAACATTAAGTCAAGAAGACTGTAGATAGTGAGTGAAAAGGTGAAATGCTGTTCCTTGGACATGCATTGAGTTTCATTGGAATGGTCTGGCTGGTCCAAGATACAAAGATTAAACTGGGAGCTAAGTGGTGAATTGAAATGAATGGGAGCTTCCTAATCTAATGATCTAATTGAATTGGGAAGTAGACATAAGAGGCGAAAGGCCCTTTCCTGTCACTATGTTCCTGATAGGTCTGAGTAAAGTATGCATGGAGTAAAGCAACAAAGGCTTTAAATTCAGGTCTTGGGCTGAAGGAGAACAAAGAAATTGAGTAAGGAAAATTATGGAGGGATACAACTGAAGATGAAGATTTAAATTATATTAATGTATTTAAGGACACGTGGTAATGGTAAAGTGGGGACTGGACTGTGCGGTTACAGATTGTGATGGACTAGAATTCTGCTGCTGCTGATGGCCATGGATGTCTCATTTTGAGTTGCTGTATCTGTTCAAAGCCTGTCCCATTTAGCACAGTGGCTGTGTCACTCAACATGATGGAAGGTATCAGCAATATGATAATAGGACTTTGTCTTCAGAAGGATTGTGCAATTGTCATTCTGACCAGTACTATCACGGACAGATGCATATATGTCAAGTAAGTTTGTGAGGACAAGTCAAGTAGATTTTTCCGTCTGGCTGGTTTCTTCACAACCTGTCACAGGCCCTCACTGGCAGGCATATCCCTCAGGACTTGACCAGCTTGGTCAGTAGTGATGCTATGTAGAGCTGGTATTGGTGATAGGCTTTGAGATTTCCCAACATTCACCAAGGGTACATATCACGCTCTGGCCACCACCAGTGAGTGCTTCTTCCAAGTAGGGTTCAATATAGTGGAGTGCTGACTGATCAGTTAATGGAGTGTTATAATGAGCAGGAGGTGTCCTTGCCCCTGTTTGATTTGATGCAATTAGACTTC
Source organism: Rhincodon typus (assembly GCF_021869965.1). Classification (NCBI taxonomy): domain Eukaryota; kingdom Metazoa; phylum Chordata; class Chondrichthyes; order Orectolobiformes; family Rhincodontidae; genus Rhincodon; species Rhincodon typus. Next base: position 25,590,560 of record NC_063353.1, on the reverse strand, counting down.
ATGGGTTTAACGTTGAGGACATCCAGGGCAATTCTCTCCAGATTGTATATACCATGTAACACCACTTTTGGTGGCTCCTGCCTTGCTAGTATAACAGGACACAGCCAGTGATAGTGATGTTGGTTCCTGGGACGTTGAATATAAGGTATGAATCCATATCTATGTCTATGTCAGGCTGTGTGATAACTTTTCAAATTTTGGCAGAAGGGCCCAAATGTTAGTGAGAAGGACTTGCAGAGTTGACAAGGATGAGTGTGCTATTCTGATTTCTGGAGCCTAATTTGATACCATGAGGCGGTCTGTTCAATTTTATTTCTTTTGTACTTTAAAATTTTGGTTCAATGAGTGGCTTGCTAGGCCATTTCAGAGGGCAGTAAAGAGTCAACTACATTGCTGTGGCTCTGAAGTCATTTGCTGGCTGGCAGATTTGTTTCCCAAAAGAAAGGTTCAAGCTGAAGAGGGGAATGAAGCCAATAACAGTTGATCAAAGTTTAAAATGGTGGCTTTAATCTTCTAAGTGTTGAAGCTTCTGCAAGTAGCAAATAATGTACGATTGTCTGTTAGACAAGAAGTCAAACAACAGAGAAGTGGTGCGGAACCACAGCCAGATGTACGATCTGTGTCTATATCTGGCCCTATATATGTGCAAGTGCTGTTGCCAGAGAACAGGAGGGAACTAAGTATGGATCTTTGAGTTATAGTAATAGTTCTGAATGCTAGTTACATTTGCTCCACCTATTCTACTCATGTCATACAGCCAATGGGTGGAATCAAGGAGCTCTACTCTAGTTTTGGGAGGGAGCAGATATTTCTGTGCCAGTTCCTTAAGGTCCTAGTAATGGCACCTGACCAAATGTAATTGTGCTTATTGCCATCATACAATAATCCTTATTGTTATCACAAAATAATGTCACCTCTACAGATACTATACAGTGATATATCTTCTACCACAATCACTAGACAGGTTGAAGATAATGGATAATTGGTGGCAGCAAACCACCTCAACCAGCCCTTTACCCACTACTACCACATACTAGTAGAGGTGGCAAAGACAGCAGGATATTTGGGAAAACACCACTTCCCCCATGGGAAAATGGAGAAATGGATTAATGGAGATTTGCTAAATTCTAATCGGTAAAAGTGGAACCATGCAAGGTTCTTCAGAAAAGGAGCGCATCAGGAGATAAATTGGAGAAAGCATGGCCAGAGAATGAAACCAAACTGCGCGGCGGAGTTTCCCTCCAGTAACTTAGTGATTGAAGCAGTTACAATATTCACACTCGATGTGACAACTCATCGCGAAGGCAGGTCGTTGTGCAAGCTTCAGCGGCTAGTCGCGAGTGGTTTGTGCAAAGTGAGCGCTGCCTGCCATCTGGGGCTGGAATGGAATAAAATACGAGCGTGTGGCTGCAATCTATAACGAGTTTCGATTCGACGCTGACAGCAGTGGGGAGGGAGAGGGTGTCCGGCCGCCGGCTTGCAGCGTTTGATGGAGTAAATATGTCAGTCAGGTCTGGCTTTTACAAACAAGAACTAAACAAAACGAAATGGGAGGTTCCGGAGAGATACCAGAATCTGACTCCCGTTGGATCAGGGGCTTATGGATCTGTTTGGTGAGTAAAATATGCTCCGAAACTGCAAGAGATTTACCCAGCGAGGAGTTTGAGGCTATTTTGTGACGGATTCTTTTTTTTTTGTTTTAGACGGTTTGGGTATTAATCACACCTTGCATATTTCAAAATTGTGTTTATAAATATGGAGAATTTTCTGCTGTGTGTATTTGGCCCTGTTGCAAATGCAGCTCAGCGGAATGAGCCCCTTTGGAAAGTGCAAGGGTGCAATTTCACTCAGACTGCGCTTTTTCAAAAATTGCAATGACTACTTTACCCGGAGAAATGGAAAGGTAACCATGTTGGAATGGGCTGTATGGGCGTGGTTTGTACAGACCAGATGTCCATGTAAGAGTGCGGGATTATAGTCGGTGCATTTTACATTGCACTGAGAGAGCAGTTAAACAGCGGCTCCCCGGTCTGTTGCAAAAGAAATTTACACAAGCAAGGGGTCTTCATCTGGGGCCGTTGAGAGATGTTGGCATTCGTGGTAAAAGTATCAAGTGACAGTAGTCTGGTCCCGGAACAAAATGACATGATGGCCAATAGCATCTTCTGTAATCACTTTTTTTTAAAGCTTCAATTCAGTCCCAGGCCCTGTGTTATAGCAATTGCAAATAGCCATTGTTTTCCTTATTAAAAATGTTTTTAAACATGTGATATTTTATTCCTAAATTATTTTAGAAAGTTGTGACTGTAAACGCATAGTGCATTACTCATTTGATTTTTCCGATGTCTGATATTGAAACCTCCGCGTACTTAAAGTATGCCCTGTCTCTCCAAGTGGTACTACTGTATATAAACATTTCACATGGTTTGAGTTATATAGCAACAAAAAGGCCATAGAAATGGTCCCACGCCTGTGGCCTTGCCATACAGTCTTGTAGTTTACCCGTTCAAATATACATTCAAGTCCTTTTTGAAAGTCATTAATGAATCTGCTTTCACCACCTTTTCAGATCAAACCAACTTAAACTGTGTATATACATTCTCCTTGCCTATTAATGCCAAACTGTCTCCTTTGGTTACCTTCCTTTCTGATACTTTACCACATCAAACACCGAGACCTGATTTCCACTTAACTTTCTCTTCTTAAGAAGAGCAAGACGCTCCAGTGACCAACTAGAAGTTTTTCATTGTTGGTAACATTCTAAGAAGTCTCTTCAATACATCTTGAATGCTTTGAAAGCTTCCTGAAATGTGCACAAAATTATTACCACACTCCTGCTGAGGTCAAACCGATACGTTGCAAAAGCTTAGCGTAACTTCCTTTCTTTTGTACTCTGTACATGTTCAAATTTTTGCATCACTTTGAATGCCAACATCTCTCAACAGCCCCAGATGAAGACCCTTTGCTTGTGTAAAGTATGTTTCTGTGCCCTAATAAAAATTGCATATAACCATTTACTTTGTATTGCCTCTCCTTGTTCTTCCTGCAAAATGAGTCACTTCAGGCTTCTCTGCATGACGTTCCATCTGTCACGTCTGCCCTGCTAGGTAATCTGTGTCCTTCTGAAGTCTGTTGTCATCCTTCTCAATGTTCAGTACATTTGCAACTTCTGTATCATCTGCAAGTTTGATCATCAACAAGTATTACATCATATTTTGGTTGCACCACCACTTTGTTCATCCTGCCTTTGTTAGTAAGGAGGGGTTTTGGTTAATGTTCTTAGAAAAAAAAAGGATCCAGTTAGTTTTATTCGTGATGCGCTAGCACGTGCTTTCGCTAATGGTTTGTATGGTGGATACAGCACTTTGGGTAACAAATATTGGTATTCATTTTTATTGTGAGGATATTAATTTTGCTGGTAGAACCTGCATTCATTGCTCTTCTCCATTTGCACTACCATGTTGGTATTGGGCCCTCTTTAATAATTTGGTACAACAGTGTGGTTTACCAGGTCACTTTTAGAGGGCAGTCACATTGGTATTGTATTGAAACCACACACATATCCACAGAAAGGACTGTAGCAACCTTCCCTCCTCCATTAATGATCTAGTTGGGCTTTTACAAAAATCCATGACCACTTTGGCAGATATCAGCTTTTTATATCTAAATTTTTTTTTAAAATGTCTTCATATTCTCAAAGTGGAATTCTGGTGAAATTTAAAGTTGCTTTTTTTTTTAATTACAAACCCGTAGTTCTGAATTGCTGGTCCATTAGTCAGTGTAAATTAATGCTATTGTAGCATTAATACTGTTGTGCACTTACTGATTTTGCAGTTTTGGCCGTACTGTCAGTGTCACCAGGCGGGGAGGCTGTGAATGGTAATGTTGCTGGACTAGCAACCAAGAACTCCAGAATGATATCTGGAACATGGGTTTGAATCCCACCATGGTGGGATGGGAAAATCTGAATTCAATTAAAAAGCTAGCTGATTGTCATAACAAATCCATCTGGTTCACTAGTGTCCTTTGTGAAATCTGCCACTCCTACTGGCCTGGCTTATGTGTGAATTCGGACCCACAGCAATATTGTTGACTTTTAACTGTCCCCTGAGAAATTAGGGAAAGGCAGTAAATGCTAACCATATTCCATTAAACAATGAAAAAGCTTAAAATTGTGCTGGTGAGATGCTAATATTCTAATGTACCTCATGTATCTCGTTTATGGATCAGTGTCCTAATATGGCTACAGTAAAAACCTATGGTTAATTTTTGGAAGACAGAATCTCTTGCCATGCATTAGAACAGAACATCAGTACTGCTAAATGTCATAACTGTGCACCGCCACCTTACTGGAACAGGAAATTGGTGTTGCTGACCCAGTTGTGTCCCATATTGCTGCTGCTCCTCTCGCTGTCCTACTCAGTGCTTCACTCACTCAGAGAGAATGAGGCAGCAATTGAGATGGTGGCTGAGGCAACAAGGGCTCCTTTAGGTCAATGGCTATCCACACACCTTATAAATGGGAGCTCTTAAAAAAAAAAAATTTGCCTCAATTATTTAACATGCCAATGCAGTGTAATATGGAAAGGGGCATTCTCTGAAAAAATATTCTTCACACGTCAGTCAAGGTTTAAGATGCGGGCATTTACCTGCAGCAGTGCTGGTGGTGACATGTGGACACTGAGACTGCATGGGCAGTGAGTGCATCCCCTGCAGCTGTGGTGGTAGAAAATGCAACCTTTGGTTGGAATTATTTTTTCTGCTCTCTAATCTGTTTGACCTTATTGTACAATATATTGTAAGACCATTTTAGTTTTCAATCATAATTCTTATGGCATGTATTTATGCTAGACAGTCATTTTAATTAAATGATTAACATTAATTCAGTAACACAACTGAGTGCCATGGAATTTAACTAAATTTGGTTTTTGTAGCAATATGAATTGCACTTCATGCCTGCTCTACTTCAAATACAAATTTGTGAATGTGATTTAGCATTTGAAGTCTTGCAAATAAAATTCCATGTGCGCTTAAAAACTGAAATCAAACTAATTTTTGCTCCACTCCTTTTCATAGGGTACAGTAAAATGCAATTAATATCATTTATCCTTTGCCAAACACCTTATTTGTAACAGGGTTAAAACACATTCCATGCACCAACGTAGCAATTGAGAAGCTGATTTTGCATGAATGATGTCTTCGGTAATTTACTATAAACTAATTATCAAATCTGATCACAAGACCTTTGTTCAGATAAAGGATTATTTCCAGAAACATAACTGGGTGATATTTTGCTGTAGAACTGAATACGACGATATCTGATAGACTTTCCCATGCCAGTTTAAGCTCAATGATATCTTGCACCCTAAATTACTGAAAAAGTGTGGACTGGTAATTATGCAAGAAAATGAACATTTGGGATCTAAGTCAATAGGACAAGCAATTGGATCTCTTCTCAACCAATCAGGTTAAGGGTTTGTGAAATTAGCAATGCAACGGCAGAAGAAAGTGTGATTTTGAGTAAATCTCACGTCAAATCAGGTAAAGAAAGGGAAAAATATGGGAAGGACAATATAGTAATTGAAAGGAAAAAAGACAGATGGGAAATTTCCATCTATAAAAATATCTAGCAACAATTAAAACCTCAATGAATGAGACTCCATACAGGTAATAGTTAATTCATGACAGTAATTAACAAGAAGAATCTCCTGCAATGAATCCAGTGTTCATTAAATTATGTTACTTTCAGCTAAATAGGTGTGAGTCCTAAATGGCTGAAAAGAGACTTGTGTCATTTGAGATCAGCTCTAATTTTATGTGGTGGCTTTATTTTGTATCTGTTTATATTCAGAGTGGAGCAATTAAAATTGGCAAATGTAAGAGGCAGGTGTTGGACGTACAGATACCTTGAACGATAGTGTGAGCAGATTGCATAGTGAGTGACATGACAGTGAATAATTATCTTCTGATTTGGCTTAACTGAGAGCCAGAGTAGATTAGCGAGCACGGGGAATATGGGAGAACAAGACTTAGTGTAAATATCGATGCATACAGCAGAGTTTTGTATGTGCTCAAGTTTATGGAGAGTAGAATGTCAAGGGCTGCAAGACTGTGTTGGAATAGTCAAGAATGAGAGGCAATGAAGTGTTTTAGCAGAAGGTGAGTTGGGGCGAGGCAATGAAGGAACGGATTATGGAAACGGGTATAGGCTGTCGCAGTGATGGTGTGGATGTTGATCATGGAGTCAAATATATCACTAAAGTTACAGCAATCTGGTTCAGCCTCATAGTGGTCAGGAAGATGTTTGGTGTCAGTACCTGGGGAAAGGGGTGAGGATTTGCAGATGGAATTTAATTTGGATAAAAGTAAAGTATTGCATTTCAGTAAAACAAACAAGGGCTGGACTTTATCAATTAAAAGTAGGGCCTTGGTTGGTGCTGTAGGACAGAGAGACCTGGGGGTTCATGCACATAATTCTTTGAAGTTTGTGTCACATATAGAGAGGGTAGTCAAGAAGGCGTTTAACATGCTTGCTTTCATCGCTCAGACCTTTGACTACAGGAGTTGGAATGTCATATTGAGGTGGTACAGGATGTTGGTGAGGCTTCTTATGGAGTACTGTGTCCAATTCTGGTCGCTCTTTTGTAGGAAAAATATTATTAAACTGGAGGGTTCAGAAAAGATTTACCAGGATGTTGCCAGGAAAGGAGAGTTTGAGTTATAAGGAGAGGTTGGATAGGCTGTGACTTTTTCCACTGGAGTGTAGGAGGTTGAGGTGACCTTATAGAGGTTTACAAAGTCACGTGGGGTATGGATAGGTGTCTTTTCCCTGGGGTTGAGAATTTCAAGACGAGGGGGCATATTTTTAAGGAGGGAGGAGAAAGATTTAGAAAAGACATGGGAGGCAACTTCTTAATTTTACACGGAGTGGTTTGTGTGTGGAATGAACTTCCAGAAGTAGTGGATGCAGGTACAGTTACAATGTTTAAGAGACATTTGAATAAGTACATGAATAAGAAAGGTTGGGGGGATGTGGGCCAAGTGCAGGCAGGCGGAACTAGTTTAGTTTGGGATTATGATTGGCATGGGCTGTTTGGCCCAAAAGGCCCATAACTCTATGACTATGACACTAGTTTCAGTCTTTATTTAATTGAAGGGTGTTTCTGCTAATCCAGTACTGGATGTTAGATAAGCAATCCCATAAATTAGCATCGCTGGAGGACTTGAGAGAGGTGGAGAGCTGGGTCAGCACTATACATGTCAAAACTAAGGTTGCTTTTTCAAATGAAATCACTAAAGTTCAGTATTTCCATTTTTGATTGTGCATCTGCTCTCACCTGAATTTGTTGTAGGATTTTCCCACAATTATTTTGACACAAATTATGGGCTGTTACAGGGAAAATATTCAGACATTCCGAGTGTTGTGCAAGGGCATCATAAAAATTTAACATCATGGCACCCGCGCTTTTAATTTAGGAAATTGTCTTAAGAATTGTTAAGGAAAATATTGTCAAAGACATGGTATCAATCAATATCAGTTGAACTTGCACAGAAGCAAAAGCTGAGAGTGTGTTGCAGTTTTATCAACATCTGATAGTAAAAAGATACATTCATGTTTTGGGTGATATCCATTTGTCAGGATTAAGGCAATTTTGCAATGTGACTAAAGAACAGGTTTAGTTAGCTTCAGCAAAAGAATACAGCAGTGAAGACCATCTGACATATGATACTCTCTGCAGCCAATATCACTCTCTACAGAAAGGATGTAGGCTATTGGGGGATGTGTTATTTAAAATCTGTGATATCCTGGAATTTGTTTGATTACCTTCAGGGATAGGAGGAGGAATTGCTTTTCCCCCTTTATTGACTGAGGATTTGGCAGCAGGCTGAGCAGATGGTAATGGAGGTTGTGGTGTGTACAAGTTATGTTTGATGGAACAACTGTTTTATTTCCCAATTTACCATTTCTGTACATTCATAAAATTGGCCCAGTACTTATTGCATGTAGGAATACAAATGATACATGTTGCTACACAGAAGAGTAAAGGTGATTTGTGGTTGTGATATTGTTTGATGTAAATGCACTCTTGGCTCCCACGTTCTCCCAACTATAAACATGTCACTCTGAGCTTTGTTGACTTGCAAAAGATCCCATTCCCCAATCAGCTGTATGGTCATTGACCTACATTGGTTCCCAGTCAAGCTAAATATTGACTTTTAAAATTCTCATCCTTGTTTTAAACTTCCATCAGGATCTAGCTCCTTCCTATATCTAATCTTCTCCAGCCAAACAACCCTTCTAAATATCTACACTGCTCTAATTGTGTCCCTTCTGTATTCCAAATTATATTTACTTCTGAAGAAAGGTCACAGGATCCAAAACGTTAACTCTGATTTCTCTCCACAGATGCTGCCAGACCTGCTGAATCTTTCCAGCAATTTCTGTTTCAGTTTCTGAGTTCCAGTATTCACAATTCTTTCATTTTTTTGTTTCATTTTTACTTCACTATTGCCAGCCACATCCTCATTTGCTTAGGCCTCAGGCTTGAGAATTTTCTCCCGACACCTCTTCTGCCTTTCTATCATGATTTCCTCCTCTAAGACACTTTCAAACCTAATCTACCTCTTTATAAAGCCATTAGTCACCTGACCTAATAGTTCCTTATTTAGTGTGTTTTATAAAGGGTGTGTGAACCCTGAGACATTTCAAGTTAAAGGTGCTAGATAAATATAAATTTTCATGCACATTTGTGTTTTAAAATGGGGTCATATGTTGCTGTAGATAATCTTAGTTTGATTGACGCGGTGTCTGATCTTGCAGCTATTTTTTATGTAATCCTATATGGAAAGCAAAACCAGTGTCTGCAGCGTTGTTAGTAGACAAACTTTGTTGTTTTACAATTTGATAATTCACAATAGAATATCAAATACTAATACAAATACAAGCTCTGTGCTGCAGAACGCAAGGATGTACTCTTAATGAGTAATTTTTCAGTCTCTGCAGTGCCTTGACCAAAGACTGCGTGCATACTAGAGAAAGATGTAGGACAAGTATGGTAGTACTGCTGTTACACACTTCCTAACTCAAGAATGGCATTATCAAACATTAAAATAGGTGCTTTTTAAGTACTCAAAATAACAGTCTAATCTTTTGTTGCTTTGCACTATTATGGATCCTAATAATTTTTGTTTTTACTTAAAATAGCCACTGAAATTATTGTGATATTTGCAGATTACAATATTGTGTTTAAGAGCAGTGGAGTATAGAAACGGATATCAAATTCACAGGTATAAAAAGGGAAAATGCAAAATAGCTGGCAAGGGTCCAAGTGCACATGCTTGTGCTGTATGCTTTACATAGTTGAATGAATATACAAAATTAAGGTATCATTGGTTTCTCTGATCAAATAATAGCAGTGACTATTTTCCTTTAATTGTGTCATAATAATGGAAAGACAAATGTTAAGGCTATTCACCTCTGAGGCACAGTCCTAGTCTCCTCTCTCCAATTACAATCCTCACAGATAAAGTATTGGCTCTGTGCTTTATAGCAAAAGTATTGAAACTGTCTAATCGCACCTTAAAGTGGAACATGGTGCAGGGAGGAAGTTTTGAATTTTATTTCATATTCTGTATTTTCAGTTTAAAATGCTTTTTCCCCCTTGGGCTGTATGCCTGAGATAGAATGCATATTGTAATATAAAAGACTACTATAATTGTATTGAGACACATAAAAGTGGAACTTGTCATAATCAGAGTTATACAGCAGGGAAACAGACCCTTCGCCCAGACATTCTAAACTGATCTAGTCCCATTTGCTAACATTTGGCCCATATCCCTCAAAACCTTTCCTATCCATGTACCTATCTAGATCTCTTAAATGCTGTAATTGTACCTGCTTCCACCACCTCCTCTGGCAGCTCGTTCCATACACACACCACCCTCTGTGTGAAAAAGTTGCCACACAGGCCTTCTCCAAATCATTCCCCTCCCACCTTAAACCTATGCCTTCTAGTTTTGGACTCCCCTACCTGGGGGGAGAAAAAGACTTTGGCTATTCATCCTATCCATGCCTCTCATAATTTTATAAACCTCTAAGGTCACCTCTCAGTCTCTGATGCTCCAGGGTAAAAAGTCCCAGCCTATTCAGCCTCTCCCTATAACACAAACCCTCCACTCCTGGCAACATGCTGTAAATCTTTTCTGAACCCTTTAAAGTTTAACAGCATCTTTTATAGCAGGGACCAGAATTGAATGCAGTATTTTAAGAGTGGCCGCACCAATATCTTGTCCAGACACAACATGATGTACCAACTCCTACGCTCTATGCACTGACCAATGAAGACAAGCGTGCCCAAACATCACCTTCACCACCCTGTCTACTTGCTACTCCACTTTCAGGGGACTATGCACCTGCACCCCTGGGTGGCTTTGTTTGGCAACACTTCCCATTAAGTCTATAAGTCCTGCCCTGCCTTACCAAAATGCAATGCCTCACATTTATCTAAAATTGTATGAAGACAAGTTGAATTTTAATGCAAATTCTGTAATATTCAAGTAAATATTTTGCAAATAATAAAGTCTATCATGAGGGAAAACCTTTAGGCCATCCAGAATTATGAAGGATTATTGGACTCTACCAATGTGCTCAACAAGGCTATATCACATTTTCTTTTAGAAAACTGTTATTTTGCAGAAAATGATATCTAACGTATGAAAAACATAGTTAAATGAAGAAGCTAGTCTAGCCGGGCCTGCACATCATCTGCCAACTGAACATTGGAGCTCACGGTGCAGGTCACACAGTATTTTATATTGGCCCCTTTGGGCAACAGCACTGCACAGTAGTTTTGTTTACAAGAGTGAAGTTTCATTAAACAGGAACTCCATTACCAGTGGCTGAATATCAGGTTTCCTTTTATAGCACTGCCCCCTTTCTCTTTGTTTTTCAGGCCATGAATATTCTTGTGGTTCTCAACCCTCTTCACACCGAGCACCAGCAAACGCATGAAAAGCATCTGACCTTTTACTGATGCCAAGTTTGTGTGCTGACTGCTAATTTTCACATCCGGCATCATTACTTCGATTTTTACAAAGCCACCTTCCTCACCTAAAATGAAGGAGGAGAAATTTAGCTTCTGCCCTAAAATGAAACCAATTGGATAGAGTGAATGTCCTGTGCAATAGTTTGTGTCAATCTAAGACCAGGACCAATTGTGGTTGAAACAGAGGTGGTAGTTGTGGGCACCAGACATGTATACTAATACAACTCACCAGTCAGTGAGTTGGCTGGGAACTCCATTAAATCTGTGCAGCCCTGCCACATCATGGATGATGGTGTAAAATTAACAAACAATGGAATGGTAGGAAAGTCTTTGAAATCCTCGTTCTCAAAGTTGGTGGAGCCCAACGTGGACATGCAAGACAAGGCTGAAGCATTTACTACCATCTTCAACGAAAACTGTTCTTCTTGGCCTTCTTGCAGTTTCCCAATATCAGATAAATGTAAAATTATAGTTATAGATCAATGTAAAACTTGATTTAAAAAAAAAGGGTTGAGCAAACTAGATAAAGCAAAAAAGGTATGGGCCTTGATCCTGACCATACCTTGGCTCTCATGCTGAGAACTTGTACTTATAACAAGCTACTACACTACCAAACCATTCTACTAAAGCTAGAACTCTGACTCTACACAAAACAAAGGACATTGCTCAGATTTAGCCTGTCCTCTAAAAGCAGGACAAATCCAATGAAGTGAATTACTGCCCTATCAACTGACTCCAAATGATCAGTAACTTGAAGAAAAATACATTAAAGTAGGATTTGCCTGCTTTACTGATGATGTTTGCCATTGTTCAACCCTTAACCTTCAGACTTTAATGACTGCTGTTTCAAATATGAACATGAGCTAAATTCCAGAGATGAGGAGCCAGTGAGTATCGTTAGCATTAAAGCAGCATTTGACCAAGTGTAGCATCAAAAATCCCTTGTAAAACTTAATTCACTGTGGATTGGTG
>NC_063353.1:25562990-25578143 GCF_021869965.1 Rhincodon typus | reverse complement strand
AGGGTCTAGGCCCGAAACGTCAGCCTTCCTGCTCCTATGATGCTGCTGGGCCTGCTGTGTTCATCCAGCTCTACACCTTGTTATCTCAGTTACAACAAAAGATCATTGCCTCTTAGCAACAGCAATCACCTCAGCCCTAGGGTATTGCCCTGTGGAATGCCTGCAGAGTCCGACAACTGAGTATCTTAACTGCTTCGTCAATAGATATCCCTTTGTAATAAGGGGAGATGTGGGCTGTTTGATCATCATTGTGCAATGCTCATTTCCATTTACAGTTACTGATATCATGAAACAGTCCTCCATGCCTGCATGCAGAAAGGACTGGACAGTATCCAAGCACAGGCTGATATATGACAACTAACATTGGTGTCATTCAAGTGTCAGGTAATGACCATCCTCAAATCAAGAGTTTGTCCAATGGGTCCTTCCTATCACGTTTAATGATACTACAGTTCCAGTTTCCCTCCCATTAATATTCTGGGGCACAATGTCCTGAAACTCAAAAGGGACCAGCTACGTAAAAGAAGTGGTTATTGAAACTGGTATTAGAGGCCAGCTATTCTGCATGCCACCTCACTAGCTAAAGCCTGTCCACCAGCTACATAACTGGTGGAATACTCCAACATTTATTTAAATAAAGTAAGTTCAAAGAAAGTTTACCAGACTAATGCCTGGAATGGAAAGGATGGATAGGTGAGCCCTGTATCTGCTGGTGGTTGGAAGAGTAAGAGGAATCTTGATTTAAACATGAACAAGATGTTTTCTCTCCTGGGAGAATTTTGAATTAGGGATTGCTGTTCAAGTATCAGAGATTGCTCCTTTATAACAGAAATCAGGCAATTTATTTTCTGAGTTTTTGGTGCTCTAAAGTCCTTGAATGTTTTCAGATAGAGAAAGACAGATTCTATGTAAGCAAGGGGTTAAATGCTTGTCAGAAGTAGGCAGAAATGTAGCTTTGAGAGTACAACCAGACAAGCTATGATTTTATTGAATGGGAGAGCAAGCTCAAGGGCTGAATGGCCTACTGCAGTTCCTGATTTGTATATTCATACAGTTGTATCAGTAACTTTTAGGTTTCTTTTTTCCCCTGCAGTGCCGTTTTCTGATTAACAGAACTGAATGATAACATAATTAAGCCTCCGGGCTTATTTTCAGTTTATTTCATAACAATATAGTTATTGATCTCCTTTGAAGGAGTGGGGTAAATGGTTATTAGCAAGCTAAGGCATTGTAGAAACAAAAATGGAGTACTGAAAATAAAAACAAAGTGCTGGAAAATCTGAGTCTGAAAATGTCTATACAGAAAGAAAAACAGAGTTGACATTTTGAGTCTGAAATGACTATTTTCAGAACTCGATTTCAGATTTGCAGCATCTGCGTATTTTGGTTTTAATGTCTCTTTTTTTGCTTAATGTCACCTATATAACATTACTAACACAAACCCATTTACAGTTCTTTCAATCTCCAGGGTAAGAATTTTTTTTCCTAAAGTAAGAGAAGCTTTATTTCATGATCCTCCAATATTTAAATATGATCTCAAATTATTTTCGCAGATATTTGAACAAAAAAAAAATCATACAAGCTCCCTAAAGATAGAAATGTCGATTTTCTTGTGCAGATTCCAAAAGGAATTGCAATCAGTTAATAGCTAAATGAGAAACAAGTAAGAACTTTCAGGGCAACAGCCTAGAAAGCTTTTATTTTGTTAGGCACAGTTTCTTTTGGGCTTGAACAATTTTAGCCATGTGGCTGATTTGTGTTGTTTTATTTGTTTAGCTCTGCATATGATACAAGAACACGACGGAAGGTAGCAATAAAAAAGCTATCAAGACCATTTCAGTCGCTGATTCATGCAAGGAGGACATACAGAGAGCTGAGATTGTTGAAGCACATGAAACATGAAAATGTAAGTGAATATTTTATTCTAAAATTGTTGACTATGCATTGCTATAATTGCAATCAAATATATTTTTGATCTTGCAAAAAAGTGATCACAATGATTCTTCAGTTTTTTCTAACCTTACAAATAAAAATGAGAAATTTCAAAAATACAATTCTGTTGTGATTACTTTGAAGACTGCACTTAAATGAGTAAGCTCATTCAGTTTATTGTATTTTAGGATATCTTCTTTTGGCATTATGCTAGCTCCCAATAGAGAGTTTCACTTGTTTAAAATGCCTGATAGAAATTTATTTGCACCTTTTATCAAAGTGTACCAGTAAGGAAGTTGTGGGCACTGTGCACCTGTTTTTCAGTTTACGCTGTCCCTGTGCAGCACCCTTTAGGAATTTTGACCCATTTATATCAGACATGATTGACCAAGCCAATAGACAAATGGTATCCTTCAGAATATCACAATTTCATTGTATCACTCGTTGCCGGATGATCTCTAAGGGCTCACCTTCCAATGTATCCCCCCCTTACTAACACCTTTGTGGCCAAGATTCACAGCCCCACCATCACATGAACAAATTTTGCCAGAGGAACCAAAAATGAAGCCAGGTTAGAGATACAGTTGGTACTCATCAAACAGGAGTGTTCCTGTATGGCTTAATTGGTGGGGGACTATCTTCCTGACACAATTCTTCATGAGTTGGGAATTCTCACATTCCCGGATCAGAGGCACCTAATAGAGTTAATAGGAGTTACACCCAGGGAGGACAAAGCTTGCCTTTCTGCCAAAGAGAAGAAAATGTAGCTCAGCTGGGGTTCAAGGCCAGGATCAAGCTCTGAACTCTACTGACACAACCTACTCAGGAACACACACTGAAACTTCAGCCCCGGATCATCACGAAAGTTACAACTTTAATCCAGGCAGGAGATATAAAAGTTTGATTACATGTACAAACAGATTAAAGAACAGTTTCTTCCCCGCTGAATTTATCAGACTTCCAAACGGACCTCTCAAATGTTAGTTCTGATTTCTTTCTCTATGGCTATAACACTGTATTCTGCACTCTGTTCTGCTACCCTGATGCACTTTGTACGGTATGACCTGCTTGTATAGCACACAACTGTATCTGAGTACATGTGACAACAATAAATCAAACTCAAACTCAAAATTCAAGCGTCTATCTTCCTGTCTAATGAAGTCAGGTCAATAGTAATCACTAACAAAAAAAAAAACAATTTATTACAAATCAATGAGTTCTAATTATGGGCAGACAACATTTTAATTATCAACTTATAATTCTCTAACTTAATCCCTGCCCCTTCTTAAACCTCTATATACGCATACAGACAGACGAAAACAAAAATTAAAATACAGATGGTAAATGCACATTTGCAAAAATTCAGTCTGCTTCACCTTTCCTTACAGTTCAGTTATACACTTAGGTATCCATCCGGTAAAGAGGCCTATCAGTACTTTGAAAAAGAGGGACTATTTTCCTAACCCTGCCAAATTGTAGAGACTGTGCACAGACCTCAGTGGGACTGTCCCAACACTTAGGACAGAATGTGCCCTCTCTGTATTGTTCCATCACGAGGATCAGACAGTGTTAATATTTTGTATTAGTTACTTCCCAGATGTGTGTGATGCCACTGGCATGGAAGTTCTCTCACATATCAGGATGAAATTTTCCTGGGGCTCTTAAAATCATGACCATGTAGAAGATCCCAAGACCACACTCGCAAGCAGTAAGATGGGTACAAGGCTTATTCCCAGCGATCTCCTCCTAGTTCACCAACCCTGAGCTTGTTGTCCGATTAAGGGCAGTCCCATCAGGCGGCCAGCAGTTCTGTAGCTTTGGCAGATCCGCTGGGAGAAGTGATAAGTGCCAAGATAAGTCAGGACCATGAGGCATAGCCTCAGATGGGAGAGATGAACTTAAAAATGTAGAGATGCCAAAGTGGTAAGTTCCACTGGCACCTCCATAAGGAGGCAGTCCCCATGGAGTCTGCAATCTCTCCACACACTAAAGGCCAACTTACATCCAAAAAAGTGATGCCAGCAGGGCATCTAAATCTTGAATTGGGACCTAATTGGCCACCTGTCTGTGTGGTGCAGGCAGCTAATCTGGGTCCCTGTATATCACGGAGAAATGTCAACAGTGGAATGCATCCAGGACCTAGCCACCCTCCCTGCTCATCGGCCCAAGGGGTCAGAAAAATTCTGTCTGTTGTCTCCCTCCTCAGTCTCATTCTTTCAGGATGAGTATACACAATTGCATCTGTGAGTCTGTGCTTTCTGTTAGTGGCTGAATTTATCTTGAAAGATTCCCTTGTTGACAGGTGATCAGGATGTTCCTTACTTAATTCCAGAAATTTAATGGCTCATTGTTATTTAATGCTCAGTTATCCCCTTAATACTAAATCAACAATAAATTTCTTGGCTGTTTTTGGTAACTGTTTAGTGAAATGGTAAAATTACCAACATTTTATATTTCCAGAATGACCATGAATATCAAAAATTATTAACAAAATCTAGTTACATGAATAATTCCTTCCCAGTCAAGTATGAATAACAAAGCAGAGATAATATTGTTTCAATAAATTAAACAACATGCTAAACTATTTCCTCCGGTGAGTGAGCTGCTATTGTTAGGGGCACACAGACCTGAGAAATACCAGGTTTCATATTTGGCTCATGTTTGTTTAGCTGATCTTAGGCAGGGAAGCACGAGGAACATAAAAGCTGGGTTAGGAAAGGGAAGAAAAAAAAACAGCCAGAAGTCCCATTCCTGATCACATTACAGTGAACCAGACTTGAAGAGTTGATATGTAATTGCCAGGTGAGGATCACACCCAACCATGTGAATTCTCATTTCTTATTGCCATTCATTGGTTAAAACACAATGAATAATGGCATCATATATATCCTCTATAAGGAGTATCATTGCTGTCAGGACAATAGGTGGTAGCTTAATGGTGCAGTAGGATGCTACGCTACAAGAAGAAGGACTGTCCCAGTGCCGAGTTGCCTGATCTCAGATGAGGTAATGGTTAGACAATTGCAATTGGCCTCAGCATACGTAGACTCAAGGTGTTCTTCACTTCTTTTTTTTATTCATTCACAGAACGTGGGCATTGCTGGCTAGGCCAAGATTTAGTTTTCTTCCCTAGTTGCCCAGAGGGCATTTAAGAGTCAACCACATTGCTGTGGGTCTGGACCACATGTAGGTCAGATCAAGCAAAGATGGTAGATTTCCTTTCCTGAAGGACATTAGTGAACCAGATAGCTTTTCGAGCAATTGATATGATCATTATTAGACTCTTATTTCTAGATTTTTATTGAATTAAATGCCACTGAACCTGGGTGCTCAAAGCATTACCTTGGTCCCTGGTTTATTATAATCCCACTGGTCCATTGCCTGCCCATCTGAATCACATTTGGAGAGCATTTACAATGAACTCTACCTCAGCAATGACTTGTTGCCCTTAGGAAAAGAGGAAAGATATAAGTTTTAAGTCTTCAAAGAAGATTTATTAATTAAATTTGCAGATATAGATTTATCTTACTGCAAATTTGCTAAAGATTTACTGATGGGATTTTGGCCAAATTTCTTACAGCCGGTTCTAGTTTTGAATAAGTTATGTGGTTACATGTCTCATAAGAACAAAATTTGTATTATTTGGTTATGACAGCATTAAATTATAATAACCTTCAGGGAGAGAAATAAAATCCAAAGATGAGATTTCCTTGTCACCTTTTAAATTTTATTCAAGACTATTAGGTCTCACAGTCTTAGAAAATCTTAGCAGGTGCTTAATCTTGTAACAAGGATATTACATGATGAATGCATTCATCGGCGTATTAATGGCAACTGGTTAAATCTTTTAATGGTAAATACGCATTTTCTCACAAATATGTGTCTTATTATTTCACCATTCCTATATTTAGGAATTGTGTAAAATCCAAAAGCTCATTTTATAAACTAGATTACTTTGTTGATTTCTTTCAGGTTATTGGATTGTTAGATGTCTTTACACCAGCAGTCACACTGGAGAATTTTCGAGAAGTGTAAGTTCAACAGAATTTAAAATTCTAAACTATTGAAAATCTCTTCTGTTCGGTTGTTGTAGCTAAGTTTATGCTGAAGCAGATTCCTGAGAATGGCCTGTAAATACGTCTAACAAGAGCACAATTTGCAAGGGGGAAGGATGGAAGATTTTGTAAAGAAATCTGGACTTGTTTTCCTTCCATATGAGCAAGATATTACTTGCATGTTTTGTGTTTTATTTGGATATGGTTCATTAAATTCTGAGTTGCTTGTGTAACTCCATCTGAGTGCTGTATGGTGTAATGGTCAGGCAAAAAGTAGAATGAAGAACTGACATTAAATTTCCTTGATTGACTCTGCTTTCTTCCAACTGAATACTAGGAAAACATGGTAGTGGTCTACAGCTCAGTCTGCTGGCCAAAATGGAGATGAAGCAGTAGGTATCTGTTTGGTCAATCAAGATTTAGTGGCTAAACATTTTTACAATAGTGTCCTTTTGGAAAACATAAGCAAATTATAAGATTAAAATCTGATTTGAAAGTTCATGAATGAGATACATCTTGCAGCATTTTAAATATTTGAAAAATGGAAAATTATTTTTAATACCATTTGAACAGCACTGTTTCCCCACCTGATGGGCTAAATAACCTCTTTCTACACTGTAAAGATCAACCGTTACATAGTTTAGGTGCATCGTATTTTATAGTTACCAGTGTGGAATTTGGGAGGTTAATTTAGATTTCAGTTTTTTCTAATCAGGCTTAGCTCAGAGTTGGTAAGGTTGGAATCTACACATGCTTAAAAGCCAGAACTAAGTAAAATAGTTCATACTAACAAAAGCATTTACAGACAAACCTGAGCTTATGTTTTACTCCAAAGGAGTCATTTTTGTCGTGCTCTTGAAGAGCAAATATTGATTGTTGATGCCATGATTTTCTGAAAACATTTACTTTGTGGCATCTCACCAAGTCTCCTTAGATAGCACCTTCCAAATCTGTAATTTCCACTATCTCAAAGGACAAAGGCAGCAGACACATAGGAACACCACTAGCTGTAAATTCCTCCCAAAGCATACACCATCCAGACTTGGAACTATATCACTACTCCTTCACTGTCACTGGGTCAGAACCATGGAACTACCTTCCTAATAGCACAATGGATGAACATACACCACATGGAACGCAGTGGTTCAAGAAGCCAGCTGACACCCACCTTCTCCAGTAAGTAAATGTTAGTCCAGTTAGCAATGCTCACAACCCATGGGTGATGCATTTCCAAAACAGAATAAATGCCCACACGCTGCCTGCTATATTGGGATATTAATTGTTTGTTTTACATCTGTAAAGTGCATGCAAGATGAAGAAATTTCTTGGTTCCCAAATTTAGCCACGCCTTTTCCAGCATGGAAGAAGCCTCACTGATGAGAGCTATATTTGCAGAGGCAATTTCTGTTATGAATATAGACATGACAATTTATAACAAAAATGCAGGAAGACATAGATATCTATCTTCCCATTTTAAAATTAGACTGTGTGCACGTAGTTCAAAAATCCGTCAAACTTTCACAAGGGAGAAGCACATAGTACAGCCCAAGATAACTTGTCTTTTAAGGAAGAAGAAATTGACAACCACTTCCTGCATCTGCCAAATGCAACGTCAGGAATAGAAATGTGTTACATGTGGAACTATCGGCTGAACAGACACTCCAGTAAATTGTGACAGCATATTCAACTATTCTGAATCCATTATTCTAGTCATCCCTAAAGGTGCAATTTTGAAATGTTTCTTCAAGCATTTACTGATCTTGTTTTTTTTTAAATTTTGTTCTGTATTGGGGATTGTAAACTTTGGAACAAAACCAGGCTATTCAGCCCCTTTGGACTGTTCCAGCATTAAGTTAGATCATGGCAGATCTGGATCTTGACTCCACTTACCTGCGTTGGTTCTATATCCTTTAATAACCTTACCGAATAAAATATATGTCTAACGTTGCTTTGATACTTTCAAGGTGCCAAGATTCAATAACTTATTTGTAATAAAACATTCTATTTTGCAATAGTAAAGAAATTATTATTCATACTTTGTGATTATGATGCTGGAAAATACACACCATGACGTGCCAAAGAAACTATTGCATATTCAAGGAAAGAATCTTGTGATTAAAGTGCCTTGTATTTAGCTCAAGAGTACTGCAAAGGTTGATTGTGCCTGTCAAACTGTTTCTTTAAAACCTTTGTCTAAAGCCAGTTATATGTTGACCATTGTAGGTACTTGGTGACGAACCTCATGGGTGCAGATTTGAATAACATCGTTAAGTGTCAAAAGCTGACAGACGATCATGTGCAGTTTCTCGTGTATCAGTTACTCAGAGGACTTAAGGTACAGTAATGTGTACAATATGTAGAAACAAAATTAGGCTAACAATAGCCGAGAACGATGTCTGATTCTCATTTCTCTTTCTATCTGAGGCATACTTTGGTGGTTTCAATATCATTTATACGTTTCAGCTGTCTATCTATTAATGATTAATATTAGCTATCAACACTTTCCATCTATTAAATCCTCATCTTCCAGTCTCATGCTACATGATATTCAATGACTTACTCCATAGTTAATCTCCTTAAGTCACTGCCACAATGGCAACTCACTTTCTGCAGTTAAACAATGGTCACAGCATAACTAATTTACAGTAGTTCTTCAAGTATTCCAAATGTCTTAAACTATGATGCAATGTGCAGGTATTTTTAAATTATTATTCAAGGTATTTCACCAGTGAAAATACCTGTTAATGTCACTTCATAAAGACAGAAGAGCGTTGGAAGTGAGACCTCACTAAGAAGCACACTCACTGCAAAAGATGTAAATTTTTTTTTTTTTTTTTTTTTTTAAAAGTGAGAGAGACTGCATGGAATTTATCACTATTCATTAATTATTTGGTGAAAATATTACCACAACTATCAGGTAATTACATATCCTGCTTAAGATAAAAGCTAAAACAATTATCTGTGCGTGGAGTTAAAGGTTACAGTGTGTCCTAAATCAGTCTTCATCAATTAGAAAAAAAAAACTTATTTGAAATTTTTTCACTGGAAAAATTCAAATTTAATGTCATGAAAATAATTAACCTGCCACTTTTCTTCACGGATGCAGCTTGGCTTCCTGTGTATTTCTAGCTTGTTTTTGTTTCAGATTTGCAGTTTCTTCCCTTTTTTTGTTGTCTAAAATACATAAATACTAATTACCATTTATAGAATTATATTTACCTACTTGAGAAACATCTTGCATTCATCTATGTCATTGGTATGTTGCAGATTGCTTTCATAAACAAAAGAACAGAGTCCATGAACTTAACAATGTTATTCTCATTATTGTAACTAAATTCCTACTGGAAAAATATATTGATCAGTGGAAAATGAACAAATTGTACCCAAGATTGCATTGAAACTATCACATTCAAGATTTCCTTACGATTGTCAGCTAGCAAGTGCTTTCTCTTACGTAGTAAAGGCTTTTCTTCTACCCATGGCACACAGTCAGTGACCTGTATCATTCTATCATATAGGTCAATGATTCTCCCTGGATAGCTGTCACAATGCTACCATTTATGGCAATCATTTTTGTTAAATTTGTTTGGAAAGGAAGATAGACTACAAGGATGGATCCGTGTAAACTAAAGCTGTCCCCTTTGCTTTGATTTCAGGCCAGTATGAAGCACCCACAGATAGCATCAGTGTTGGCCTTGTCGAAACTTTGAGAATGATCTCGCTTTACGTACAGCTACCTAGAGTGTCAACCTTGCTTCATTTGGTAGCAAAAGTTCTGAGTTCACGTCCAATTCAAAATGCTTAACCACAAAATTCTAGACAATGTATGGGGTGGCCTGCACTGTCAGAGATACCATATTTTGAATGAGACAGTAAACTGAGGTCTGGCCAGTTAGGTTGTGTAAAAGACCTCACAATACTATATCAAAAAAGAGAACAGGGAAGTTTTATCCAGTGTGCTTTTTAATCCTTCAATCAGCATTACAAAAATCAGATTATCTTGTACTGTTTGCAATTTGTGAGCTTGGAGTGCACATATTGGCTGCCATATTTCCTACATAACAGCTGCATTGGTGTTGTGAAATGTTCTATATAACTGCAAGTTTTTTTTTTAAACATGTACAGAAGTGAACACCTACACTTAACCTTGAGCACATGGTAACACTTCACACAGTCTGCCTTTTCTTAAATCACCTGGACTCCACTAACAGCTTAAAGAAGCTCAGCTAGTTTAAGTCAGCAATGGTCTCTCCTGACTTCAAAATAAATAGTTATTTCATCAGCAATAAATCTGAACACAAAAAATATTAAACCAAAAAAAAGGAAATAAAACTGTAAATCTGATGTCAGAATATTTCTGGAATTCGTTGGTCAATCAAAATTTGTGCAGGGAATACACAAGTTAAGGTTAAGTGTTTTGTTTAGTTAAACAGTCAGCTATTAAACATACCCTACACCCAAATTCACCCCATGTTTCTTGCTCCATCCCACAAGGGTAGCAACAACAGGAACAAAAACAGAAGTTGCTGGAAAAGCTCAGCAGATCTGACAGCATCTGTGAAGGAAAAAAACAGAGTTAACGTTTCGGGTCCGGTGACCCTTCCTCAGAACTGATGGTGGCTGGGAAAACGTCAGTTTATATGCAGAAAATGGGGAGGTGGGTGGGGTAGGGAGTAAACGATAGGATAGAGCCCAAAGAGAAAGAAAAGGCAGATGGACAGACAAAGAGTTGCTAACGATCAGGCTGGGAGGGTGAGTAGTTGTTAATGGGGACTATTAGTGACTAATAACAGGTAGTGTGTAACGGCAGGCCATGTGGTAACAAGGCCTGGTGTGTGGGGTAGGGAGCTGGGACATGGGAGAGTTTAGGCCCTAAAAGTATTGAATTCAATATTGAGCCTGGAAGGCTGCAGGGTCCCCAAGCGGAAAATGAGGTGTTGTTCTTCTAGCTTGCATTGAGCTTCGCTAGAACACTGCAGCAAACCAAAGTCAGATATGTTGGTCAGGGAACAGGGTGGTGCCTTAAAGTGAAAGGCAACAGGTAGTTCAGCGTCTTTTTTGTAAGCAGAATGTGGATGTTCTGCGAAGCGGTCACCTAGTCTACACTTTGTTTCACCAACGTAGAGGAGACCACAATGTGAGCAGCAAATGCAGTAGACTAGATTCTGGGAAGTGCAGGTGAGGTGTTGCGTGGATCATTGGATCGTTATTCAACTATTGACCTTCCCATCCTGATTGTTATCAACTCCTTTGTCTGTCCAACTGCTCTTCTCTCTCTTTAGGCTCTATCCTATCGTTTACTCCCTATCCCACCACCTCCCTATTTTCTGCATATAAACTGACATTTTTCCAGCCACCATCAGTTCTGAGGAAGGGTCACCGGACCCGAAACGTTAACTCTGTTTTTTTCCTTCACAGATGCTGCCAGACCTGCTGAGCTTTTCCAGCAACTTTGTTTTTGTTCCTGATTTATAGCATCCACAGTTCTTTCAGTTTTTATTTAGTAGCAACAGCAGAGTTCTCCATGCCAAACACCTACTTTTAAAAAAAAAAGTGCCACAGGAATGCTAGTCATTCGCGCTTGATTGTGAATACAAGCTTTAAGACATTGATTGATTTTTGACACTTTATTTGGTGTATTTCAGACAGCCTATTGTATTCTACTTTACATGTCAAAATAAGTTCTGCTGGAAATGTTAGATATTTTAAATGTGAAAGTGCTTGTCAATCTTCAGTAAGTCAAAATAAATAGGTTAATGTACTAAAGCTATATGGAATAATTGCAAACCCATTGTGCTCTTTTAAAATTGTTAAAATTGTTTCATTTTCATCAAAACAAAAGCAAATATTTTTGACACAACAAACTGCACAAGAGTATCACTTCCAGTAATCATGAGGGAGAGCTAAATTTTACAACTTCCCTCAAGTCTGAGGTGGCTATTGTACCTTTTGTCATATTGCATTAGACCTATGATGACTATTCCATTACAGATTGTATTGGGTATTTTTTAAAATCAATTAATTGATAGGATGAAAGGGGCCCTCCAAATTACAAATTAATAATAAAACTGGTAAATAAATTTTAATCAAATAAATTAGATGTTTTAAACAAATTGAAAGCAACTAAGTTGTGAAGCAACCGAACTCTCCGGTTCACAACACAAACAAGAGCTATACATCACAGCGGTGTGCTGTAGCAAAGACCTCAAAGAAGGTAAACAGTATTGTATGTTTAACTTAAGTAAATCTCATCGCTACCTCTTCACAGCCTATTTCTAAATTCTGACAATTTGCACTAATGCTGCGACAAAAACACTGCATTTAGTGCAATTGCATGAGGGAACATTCTCCATCATTTCAAAAAACAGCTGCATCTTCGCTTGAGAAAAATAAATCCTCAGAAATGTCCAGAGATTTCCTGTGAGAAAATTTTAAGTTTTAAAATCTTCATTTTTGGCAGTTTATTTATGCTGTGTAACGGCCCTGGGGACAAAGGTCAAATGAAAGCAGCTATAATGACACTTCACATTTACCATCAGCCCATCTTAAAGCTTTACTGCCTCAAGTTTCTGAGCAATCAGCAGTCGGTCGGAAAAAGTCTTCAGTCCATAGGTACTGTTGAGGTTCCAACTAATCAGTTTTACCTGACCATCTCTAGTTGTGGCTTTCAAATGCTCTGATGTGTTGCTATTGATCATCTTTACCTCTGATTTTCTTATGAGGAGCTGACACACAAGTGCTGTTAGCTTAACAATTGGATGTAACCACAAAAAAAAAATCAACATTTCCTGTAAGTGATAAGGGATGCCTTTAAACCTCCAGAATGGAAATTGTGCACGTGATGCCCAGTGTACGGTTAATGCATGTTATAAAAATGTCACTCTACCACTACCAGTTACCACATTTATTACCAACATTTGCTCCTTCTCACGTCAGCCATATAAATTTACTGTCCAAACCTTAAGTGTGGCTGCACTAATCCTTGCAGCATCTCTCTTGAAAAAGTGTAAAATCCCCATGAGTTCTGTGTGGAAAGGTTCACAGATGTATCACTGGGTTGCCTGAAGAGCAAATGCAAACCAATGGGAATAATCCTGTGGAAGATGTCATGGTCTCCCATGTTGAAGCATTCCTGCACAATGGTGTCTGCCAGCATTTTCTACTTATGCATATTTTCTTGATATTTTCTCTTTTTCCCTTTCTAACTGAGTACAGAATAATTCCAGCCGTAAAAGTGAGCAATCTACTGACTGCCAGAGCTTCAACACAGCTCTGAATAAACTGCCAGAATGTTTCCATCTGCAGCTGTGGAAACTCATTCTGTTGCAAGATTAGACCAACTGAGCTCTAATCTATTCGACTTGATGTCGAAGTGACATCTGCCATATAAAAATTCATACACACACATTCATTTCTTGACTAAGGCCAAAGCTTGATCCTTGCTTTCAATAGCTTTTAAATTTTGAGTGCAGTGGTAAAGTCACTGGGCTAGCAATCCAGAAGCCTGGGCAACCGGGTTCAAATCTCACTGTGGCACATGGTGAAATTTGAGTTCAATAAAAACATTCTGGAGTAAGAAGCTATTGTAGTGGCAACCATGTAATCATATATATCATACATTTTCAGTAATGTCCTTTTAGGGAGGGAAATTTGCCATCTTTACCTGGCCTGGCATACATGTGTTTCTGGACCACAGCAATGTAATTGGCTATTAACTGCTCTCTGGGCAATTAGGATATAATAAATTCTGGCCTAGACAGTAACACCCATATCACATAAATGAATAAAAGAAAATCTCTTTAGTCTCAACCCTGACGACATCAGCCTCATTAGACAAAATTCCTGTAACAAATAAGTCAGCATTAAAAAAATGTTTTACTGCTCTTGTTTGACTTTTCCTTTTTTTCTCCATGCTCCCTAGTCTGTCTCTATATTTGTGGAAAAAATGTTTTTCAAAAAGTTCATAAGGCAGAGTTAACTATTATCTTTAGCAGTCTTACCACATGGAATCAAAATGGTCAATATCAACAAGAAAAATCAAATTCAGTTTCACAATACATTTATGACAAGATTTTTGATTTGCAAACATCTTATTTTCCTTTTGTTTCCTCTGACAGTATATCCATTCAGCTGGTATCATTCACAGGGTAAGTTCAGTTTGTATTATGTAATGTCCCCGTGTATATTTTTTCTTCTGTGCATGTACTGCTTAAGTGGAAGTTTAATAAGACAAAACGAAGTCAAACCAGTAAACAATCAGATTAATAAAGACCTTGCGAAAATGGAGGAATGATAGTTTCACCGCACGATAAGTGTCTGACCCCAGAGTTTCAATTTGTTTTGTGGTGACTGGCACCCTGCCACTCTTGTTACATTGTATCTAGTCTAAAGTCAGCAAAAGACTGCTTTCCCAGCTGTTTGCAAGAATAGTTGGGTAGGTTCAGTTGTAAACAGCTGCAAAATTTTGAAAACAGCCCTCATTTATGTGAAGGCCAATTTCAGAAAAGCAATGACTTCAGTCTTGGAATGTTTTAGGCCATTGATCTGTCCTAGAAGGGTCCCACCATGCTGATAGCACACAGTAACTGAGAAGTACTGGGGGAAGTGCCAGAGAGAATTTAGAATGGATAATGCTATCCCACTGATCGTCCCTGTTATTAATATGCCAGGCTGCAGGGGGCAGACAACAACCCTTCATCCGAACATTCAAGGGCACTGGGACAGGTTAAATATTTCATTCAGGTTTACCGTCCTTGAAGCAGGATAGGGGGCTAAAATAAATGCATACACAGAAGGATATACACCTTTTAGGACTTTGGTTTCTGGGAAGTCAACAGGATATGGTTATAACCAGTGGGAACAGTAACAATAAATGTTTTTATATATATAACAATATTACAGCTATGGAATCCAAAGAATTAAATTATGTAACTTTTTTCAAAAACTACAGAACAGGGTTTGTTTCTTCGTGCTACAAGATTGATCAAGAGATATGTAATGGGAAAAATGCGGGTTTGCAAAGAAAATGAAGAGTCTATGTGAAATCAGAGATAGTAGGACCTGCAGATGCTGGAGAATCTGAGACAACAAGGTGCAGAGCTGGATGAACACAGCAGGCCAAGCAGCATCGTAGGAGCAGGAAGGCTGACATTTCGGGCCTAGACCC
>NC_063353.1:25459079-25562590 GCF_021869965.1 Rhincodon typus | reverse complement strand
GGGTCTAGGCCCGAAATGTCAGCCTTCCTGCTCCTACGATGCTGCTTGGCCTGCTGTGTTCATCCAGCTCTGCACCTTGTAGTCTATGTGATATCATCTGTTTACGTAACCGAAAGCATTCGATGTTTCTAAATTAGTTTGAAATAGTGCTAAATATTATTTTCCCTCTGCAGGATCTGAAACCAAGCAATTTAGCAGTAAATGAGGACTGTGAATTACGAGTAAGGATAACTTAGTTCTCATGCTATTTAATGCATAATTTAAGAATAATTTTTTTTACATCTTACTCTTCCTCCACTTCTTGCTCTTAACATATAGTTTTATATTGTTTATCTAACATACAGATTCTAGATTTTGGGTTGGCACGGCAGACCGATGATGAGATGACTGGTTATGTAGCAACTAGATGGTATCGAGCGCCAGAAATAATGCTAAACTGGATGCATTATAATCAGACAGGTAAAAGTAATGCTAACACCTATAAAAACACTGCTCAATTTTCAGAATCAATGCCAAGGATTCTCTAAGTATAGACTCTAGAGTAAGTGTTCCATTCACAGTGTTGCATCATGGGACTGGCAGATCTTAGATTTTAACATTTTACAAATGGTCGACCAGTCAAATCTCTGGCTTTGGACCAACTCTATTCCATGTAAGCTCCCATCCCAGACTGGGCATCTGGCCAGGAGCTCACGAGATATGGGGTTAAAAAAAAAAAAAAACTGGCATAAATACAGCTGCAAATTAAAGACATGGATAGGATGAATTTTTCCTTTCTTTGGGCATATTTTCAATCTTTACATCTGGGAAAAATAATTCTCAAGAGAATTGGTAAAATGCCAAATTAAATATATAATAGTTCCCTATTTGTGTTTTCTGACTTTCTGCAAGACGCGCCTGCTAAGTCCTATATGCCATTACTCATATATAATGAAAGCCAATGGAACTATAGTTCTGATTCTTACGTTTACATTTACACTGCACGGAATAAAACATAGATTAAGTTGAAAAATACCTTCTGTGCATGTTTGTGTGAGAGAAAGTGTATGTTTTACCCTCTCTTGCTGTACAATCATTTTGAAGAAAATATTTGAATAGAAACTGAACGATAAAGGTAACCTTCCTGCAGTACAACTGGTTGAATGATACTGAGGCATTACATGGAGTACATATGTTCCAACTGCACAATCAAAACTCAGCTCAGTCAAAACAGGCAAAAAAATAACAAGCCCAGGCCTTGAGAGATAAGTGGTAGATATGGTATATAGAGATTTTAATATGTGTACTTTTTTCTGTATTTCGTTCAAATTTTTATTTTGAGAGCAATAAGTATTTCAGTTGCTTAGAAGAAAGTACTTAGAAACAACTTCGCAGAGCATTTGCAGCAATCTCTAGGACAAGATGGCCAGATTGCACAGAATGGGTCAAACCTTTTAAAAATGTGCATTGTCTCCACCAGCCTTCCTGTGAACTCTTCCTTGGCTTTGCTGACTGCTAAGTTGGTATGAATAAAGAGCTTTCAATGGCACTTAAGATTTTGAATGATCCTTTTATTTACTGACTGAATTAAGAACATAGCACCTGCATCAAACTAATTTAATAGTTTGTACTCTATGTGTAAAAGTAGACAGAGCAGTTATACAAAAATATTTTCCCATCATTTTTCAATCAAGATTTTGGATCTGGGTCGCAAAAAAGAAAGCTAAATTAATGCAAACTTTGGCTATCCAAGCCTTGGGTCTGTGATTACCAGTTTGGATTCATACTGTGGCTTTAATGTATGAAAGCATCCCAAGATGCTTCACAGTAGCATAACTCAAAATATGACACTGAACCACATAAGGAGATGTTGGTCTGATGTCAAAGTGATAAGTTTTCATGAGTGTTTTAAAGGAAGAAGATGAGGTAGAGAGGTGGAAAGAGAGAGGAATGTGTTCTGGCACTTGAGGCCCAGACAGTTGAAAGTACAGCCCTCTCCCTCAGGTGGAATGGTGGAGCCTCCTGTTGACAGGTCAGGGTGAGGCATGAGTCTGAGGCACATTCAGCAAACCGCTCAGTATGGACCTGTTAGGCTGTGACGGCTACAAGAGAGACCCAAGCGGAGGGGAGCTGCTTATGCAATGATGGCCTGGTAGCTGTGGTCACCTACAATGTATAAGCCTCCCTCGAGGTGCTCATGTGATCTCCCACCAGCAGTGACAGCCTCCCTCAGTAGGGCTGCCAGCCCTCCAGCATCTCGGGCACCCCTTTGTGCTGTCTCCGGGGGCTCAGTTGGCTGCCTCCTTGTAAATCTTCTCCAGGGAATCAGCCAGGGTCAGCGCCAGGTTCCCAGAGTTGCAGCCCATCATTCAGATCAGGATGCTGAAGTTAAAATTCAGCCCATTATCTCAATTTAAAAATTATTCTGCTTCTACTTGAATCCAAAGGTGACATCTAACTGATATTAGATAAATCAAACCTGGTTATATCAAGTTTTGGTCAGTTTACAATGCTGATATAAATGAACCATAAACCATTAGAAGATATAACATTGCAATAGGAGTAGGCTGTTAAGTCAGTTTAACTGTTCAATTAGATCAGACCAATCTGTGAACTGACTACATAGACCTACCTAGCTTTATCCCACACAACCTTTAATTAATAAAGCAAATCTATTGATTGTTACTTGCAGAAGAGAGAGTTCCAAAACTTGTATGACTAATTTTTAGATTGTGCCCCTTAATCCTAGACTCCCCATCCAAGGGAAACAAGTGAGTAATCACAGCTTAAATTGGTATTGAATTCAAGCCACGAAAACATGTTAAGCACTTTACCTGAAAAGAAAACTTGCAGAGTCTGCAATGGTAAAGTTGTTGCACTAATGCACACAGTACAGATTTGGACTTGTTTCAGGTATTTTTCTTCTAAATTCTTTTTGTTTTGTTTCTGCAGTGGATATTTGGTCTATCGGATGCATTATGGCAGAGTTGTTGAAAGGAAAAGCCCTCTTCCCAGGAACTGATTGTATCCTTGACAAGTTGTTTGTTTGATAGTATTTATTCAGATATTAGACTGGTAAATGGAACAAACAAAGTAAAATAACTTGTTCCTGAAAGAATTCGAAATACAAGTTAACCAGAGTTACATTGAATCCTAGGTATAGTACTGATCCATGCAGCTTAATAGGTGTATTCTTGGTCTATAAAGCTGTTGTATTGAACAACACCCCTACTGAAATGAAACCTGGATCGTCCACCTCCATTACAGTAAGATTCTAGAGTGCTTCCACCAGCAGTACTCACTTTAAACTCTAAGGATCAAATGGGAGAACAGCTGGAACAATGTGAGCACCCTCATGAAGCTATACCTCCCAAGATCAAAGGCACTGCCCTGACGCTCTGACTCTACCTGATGGGCCTTGTATCCAGATGTCCAAAACCTGTCTCCCTTTGCAGGTTCTCGTCTTCCAGCTATCCATTGGCAAATGCTCAAAAGGTTGGGCAAAGGAAAAAGTGTAAGGAGAAGCTCAAGGTTACCCTAAAACAGAGGTTTTGACACCACTGTCTGGGAGAAGAATGCTGCCAATGGCTCAGCCTGGCATCTCCCAAATCATCAAGGCTCGAGATGCTGAGGCTCAGTGACTGACTGAGAGGGCAAACAGCAGCAGCTGGGGAACCGTGATGCCCACCCAATGCTGCAAATTCCAACTTCTTGATGCAATAATGTGTTCCTATTACAGAAAAGCTACAAAATTGGGCTTATCTAAGGCCTTCATTTCACCTGACAGGCATCATCTTCAATTCCACTGCTTAAAAAAAAAATAGAAGAAATTGCTAAAGTTTTAATTTTTCACCAAAATGAACCAGAGCTGATCAAAAGTTTTTGATTGGTATGAAATGTTAAAAAAAAAAAATAGCCCCCCTCTTTTCTCAAATTATTACTGTTAATAGTGAAATTGTAACTTTGTGCATCTTCATTTTCCTAGATAGTGAGCTTTTCTAATCTTGTATATTCTACAAAATATGTTGAGAGCAGCTTAAGCTGCAGAGAGATATTGTGACTCGTCAACAAGAGCATTCTCTTTTCTCCTGCATACTTTCTTATAATGACACAGATATTGATCAACTGAAGCGAATAATGGAAGTTGTTGGAACACCAAGCACTGAATTACTAAAAAAGATATCTTCAGAACATGTGAGTGAGTGTTTGATTCTAACAGTAAAAACTGTTCAAACTGGAAGTCATTTATCTCTGCATATAGTCACGCGGTATCAGAGTGGAAAGTAAATAGTAACATTTATGATAAAATTCTGCTTTGGATAGATAGGTTTTTCACCCTTTCTGTCCAACATGCTTTTACTGAATTATTATTCCAAGGTAATTGTGACAACTAATTGGTAAACGTTCATGTGATCCTTGGAATGTGTATTAACAGACTGTTCAAAAACATGAGCCATCATAAATAAGGCCTGTTGAACAGAAGCACACTTCAGGCAGGAATTTGCAAAGTTACAATCAGCCACAGGAATCCCTAATGGATGGGTTTCTGTAAGCGATTGTACTAGTTCCTGCTATGGCCAAAGCTGAAATTCAGACTAATTCAGACAAAACAAAAACATGAAAGCATCAAATAAATGTTTTCCCTCTAATGGACAGCATAAATGTAAAAGACAGGTTTGCAATCTCACAGCACCTACCTTATTTAACCTCAGTACACCCCAAAGCTCATTACCCTCAAAGCATCTTCAGAGGGTAGACATGTTACAATTTAGGAAACACCAATTTGCACACAGTTCATAATACACGTAGCAATCAAGGTTCTTCTATGGTGTGTTTTTATTTTCAATAAATTATTGACCAACTCGTTTTGCCTTCGGCAAAGTTTCCAGCAACAAATGTTGCTTACAAGTACTCAGCAATTGTAACAAACATTTTGGCACGAACAGTCCATGTTGGTTTTATCTCCTACTCAATCGTTATTCTCATCCCATTTGCCAACCTTATCCCCAAATCTTTATCTTGCTTTCCTTCAATCACCCATCGAACATATTCTTAAATGTTCACATGGTTTCTAGTTCAATCAATTACTCCAGTAGTGCTTTCCGCACTCTCATGACCCTCCGACATAAGCGACTCATGCCTTTATATCCATCTTATCCTGGTGGACAGAAGATTGCTAAGTGCATTTGATCTTGCAGTAAAGGCGTCCACACTTCTTGCCATGCTATCATGCCCATTGCTAAAGAGGAACATGTTCATTCTATTTATGAATTGAGAACATGACCTCATAGCTTCAGAGTTTTTGAGTTTCATCTGTTCCAGCTGGTTAACCGCACAGTGTTCCTGAGCACAGTAATGGTCTGAATGACACTACACATCCAGTCAGAGACAATCCTGGGCTCAGGGTTACCTCAATATAAAAAGAGAAATTTTGGATATTTTAAAAGATTTTATATAAATGACCTGAAAACTAAATTAGCCAGACTTCACACAATTCTGAATCTACTACTTGCTACTTTATTCTATAACAATAATAATAAAACTGCACTGCTTCACAATGTTTTCTCAAATCTTGGCTTTCCATAAAATAAACTGCTGGGACAACCTAAGAATTACTTTTCTTTAACCTCAGCAATGGTTTGAAATGAGTTAACCTGCCAAATGAAGAGCTGGCTTGAAAACAACTCAATTAATAATCATTGCAAAACAATACCTTGCCATTAGTTTTGGAGATTCACTTTATTTTCCTTGCATTTGTTTTAATTCTTAATGGGATGCAGGCCTCACTGACTAGGCCAGCACTTATTGACTTTCCCCAGTTGCCAGAGAGTAATGCTGTGGGTGGAGTCACATGTAGGCAAAACCGGGTAAAGAGGGCAGATTTCTGTTCACTAAAAGCATATTTGTGAATGAGGTGGGCTTTTAACATTATTAGGCTTGGTTTTTTATTAAATTTAAATTTTAACATCTGCCATGGTGAGATCCGAACCTATGTCCTAAGAACATTAGCCTGTGATCCTGGATTGTGGACAGTGACATTACCTCTACCACCCCTTACAGTGTAAAGGCAAAGTTTTAATATTTTCTTAAGTAAAATAAAATGATCACACTGAGAACATCAATAGCTCACTATGGTGGCTTCTGAATCATGTCTGAATTGTTCTGGTTCCTGTTTTCGAGCCTGGAGGTCCTTGATCATGATGAGGGAGCCTGAAAATAAAACAGGTTTTTCCTTTTACCATTTTATTGCTTTTTAGCAAAAAGTAGAGGTTGCAGGTACAGCAGAATGAGAAAGCTGGATGTGGGGAAGCAAGGGAATAGTAACAAAAGAATATTGTACAAATGGAAAGAAAAATGAAGGGTTAATTGGAACAAAGGGTGTGACAGCAAGAATAAAATATGGAGCACTAAAAATCAAGTAGAGTGAAAATTGAGGAAAGTAGGAAGAAATTCAGTGAAAAGTGAATTAATTCAATAGAGATTAATTAAGCAATTTTGGCAAAACCATGACATGATTAATGAAAGAGAAAATAAATATTCATGACTTATATTTCTGTATCACCTTTATCATAACAAAACATATTAGATTTTGGGATACGGGACCAGGTACCCAAGGTTGGCAGTTGACTATTCAGAAGTAATTTTCAGATAGTTTATTAAATTTAAGCAGTAGTTTAATAGACAGAGAGAATAATTATATGACTTGTGACAATTAGGGTTTGATCAGTGATAGCTGAGGACGAACAGACAGTTGGCACAGTGTGTGTTGATCTCATAAGAGCTGTGGAGGCAGTATCCTGCTCTCAATTCAAAGTGTTAGGGAACTCTGCTTAGTGGCTTCCTCCTCCTCTTCTGGGCCATCTTCCATCTGAAGATGATAGTTGTCTGACAAGCCATGCCCCTCCCAATTCTGAGCACTTGTTAATAATCATTATTTTTAGGGGGTTAGAAGATTATACAATAAATGCAGCACAGGCCAGGCTACGCAACTGACAGGATAGTCATCTCCCTCTTGGCCCACCTCCTTGCTCAAGCTGAATTTACATTATGCCAGGATTGTCTTTTTCTAAACACTTACATGGATAGTAGGTTACCAATGTTCCATTTTCGTTAACTTGGAATGTTAGTGTGGAAACCTGACACAATTAGTGACCCAGATATTCCCAGAACTGTTTTAAGCATCGATTTCCTTTCTTTGGAGTTGAATAATCAATGCAAATTTCATAACATTTTTATTATGTGGAAAATAGCTATTTATTAAGGGTCTTAGTTTCTTATAATCCCAAGGTGCTTTACACAGGCAAAATATGACACTAAGTTGAAAAAGGAGATATTAGGGTAGATGTTCAAAACTTTGGTCAAAGATATCAGTTTTTAAAAAGGTGTGTCTTTAAGAAAGGAAAAATATATAGAGGAGGTTTAGGAAGGAAATTCCAGAGTTTTGGGCCTAGACAGCCTAAGGCACAGCATCAATGGAGGAGTGATTAAAATCAGGACTGCTTTAAATGCCAGGAGCAGAGGTGGATAGTTATCTCTGACAGTTGACGGGCTAGAGGAGGTCTCAGAGGTATGGACGGATCAGGCTTTGGATGGATTTTAAAACAAGAGTGAAACTGTGAAATTGAAACAGTGTTTAAATAGGGAGCCAATTTAGGTCTGCAAGTGCATTCACTGGTATTAGAACCTGATAGACTTACTTCTCACTTTCTCCAAGTCATTTTAATTTTAATTTACATTTCCTCTCTTATTAAGTTTCTGTAATATTTCATGACTTAGTTATTTGAAATATGTTGACCTGAAGGCTTGCATAAACATTACTGGTCTTTGTTTATTCTCAACACCATTAAAATTTTATCCTGGATTTTGTTTTAAAAACTTTGGAGATCTTGTTTCCAACTCAGTTATTTATATGGAAAGATTGTGGTGTTGTATCAAATTCTAAATAAATAATCAAGAAAATTGATTGGCAGCTTGTTAATAGATCCTTCACGTTTTAACAACACAACAATATGAATTCTTTAAGTTGATTAGTGACTAATGAGAAATAAATGTCAGCATGTTGACAATATAAGATTACCCGAACTCAAATTCTAATCTGAATTTTAAAATCTGCAAATGACAAAATGCCTTGAATTTTGAAGAGATCTGATGGGATCTGGAGAGAACATAAAATTTATTAAGTAATCTTCAGACAGAAGGATGTTACTTTGAAACCTGACCCCAACGAGGTACAAAGTTGCTGCTTTGTATATATAGTAAAAACAAACTCAAGAACCTGTTTATACTCAATAAACAGGAAGGTAATGAGAAAGACAGAGGAACTGAGAGACGTGGAGTGCATATCCACCAATCCCTGAAGGTGGCAGAATAGGTAGTTAAAGTGATAAAGAAGACATATTGGATGCTTTCTTTCATTGGGCAAGATATTAAATACAAAAGAAGGAATGCCAGATCTATGTAAGACATTGGTCAGGCCATAATTGGAGTTTTGTATACAGTTCCAGTCATCAATTACAAGAAGGACAAAATTGCTGCAATGAGAGCACAGAGGAGATTTTATGAGAATGTTGCTAGGGTTCAAAATTGTAATTATGAGCAAATGTTAGATAGCATTGTTTTCCTTAGAATAGAGGCAGCTGAAGGGTGGTGTAATTGAGGTGTTCAAAATAATGTGGTGGGGGTGTGGTGCTTGGATAGAGTAGGCAGTGAAGACTTGTTTTCTGCTGGGGGAAGAGGTCAGTTACTAGGGAGCACAAAATTAAGGTGACCAGTAAAAGGAAAAACATTTTCATCTAGAGGGTGGTTGGTGTCTGGACTTCACTGCCCAGTTTGATGGTTGAGGTGGAAACCCTCAACTCATTGAAGAGGAATCTGGATCTGTACCCGAAGTGCTGTAATGTACAAGGCCACAGACCTGGTATGGGTGTAAAATGGGCAGTTAGATTATTCACCAGGAGCAGATGCAATGGGCTGAATGGTAGCTTCTGAACTGTAATTTACTATGGTTCCCATGGTTTTAAAATTCCAGAATTGCGTTTCATTGGTGAAGCAGAAACTGTATCTCACGTTGTGGCAAGGATTTAATGCATGTTTGAATTTATCCCTAGAACCTGCAAAGACACTTCAGTGTCACCCACTTATCACTGCGAGATGGTTTACAAGTAGTGAACTTGAAAATGAAAAATGTTTACAGTTATCTAGACATCAGTCACAAATGCTGCCAAACATCGTTTACAAAACCTAAAACCTAAACTGTCTATATTTTCTTGTGGATGTATGCAGAGTTATCCCCATTCCACCATTGCAGACTTCATTTGCAATGGATAAGCATAGATTTGATGCTCATTCATGGTGAATCGTGCCTCCCAGACCACAAAAAGGTGATCAAGCCATAGCCTCAACCTAAATTACATTAAAATCTATCCTCCTGGAAACACACAGGAGATTGAATTTGCACGTGGGTTGTCCCAATTATGCTGCAGGACTTTGGCTGACAGACCATGGAATTCCATGTGCACTGTTTCTCGGAGGTCTGTAGGGAAATTGTTGGTAATTTATAGTAACAAAATTTCAAAATACTATGTACATTTTTGACAAACATTGTACAAAGCAGTGTTTGAAAGAGGAACCCTATGCTTGTGCTTGCCATTGTTCGCACATAGTGAAAAATTATGATTGCTAATCGTTAATGCAAAGCATGGCAACATTTTTCTACCACAAGCATTAACTGAAAATAAATGCCTTTTAAAGCAATAGCTCCCAAGGATTTCATTTCAAGCTTCACGCCAATAAATTTCATTAACTACAACCCAGTGGTTATATTGGAGATCAGACTCTCTTTCTTTCTTCATTTGTGCTGTCCCACAATGCCCATATGCAAAATTCTAATCTATGTAACTGGCACAACTGTTTCATGGTCTTGTGACCACCCAAACTCCATAAATTCTGTCTTCACTGGAAAAATTCTTTTAAAAGGTCACACTGCTGTGACAGAGTCATACTTTAATTAAAAATATTCATGCAACAAGAGCACACATCACTCAAAAATACTAACTGATTTAAAGAGAATGTCAGCCCCTTTCCTTCCTGTTTGTCCCAGGCATATTGTCCTCCCTGGCTGAGATGGTGATGAATTCTGTGTCTCCCGTAACCCAATTGCTATGGCAGTCAGGAGCAGTATTTGCCTTTCACAATCCAGATCAATCATCAGTAAACAGTATTTAGAAACCCTGACTTGAAGCCCAATGGAAGCACCTGTTAACAGGTACAGGTTTATGGGTGGCAGGAAACCAGGGCACAGTGAGCACACCTTGAGTACTGCTTAACGTGTAATCATTCATTCTTTGCTCCTGCTTCTCCTCTAACTAGCACTAATGCAAAGAGCATTCTAAAGGAGAAAAACATACAGTTGAGTTGAAGGAGTATCTAAACAAATAAATTGATATACCCACTAAATTTATTAAGTGAATGGTGCCAAAAATATTTATAACAAAAGGGTAATATTTATTGTGCAGTTTAAAAACCAGAAACAAAACAGACTGCATCAGAGCACAACTTTAAATGTTTTGCATCACCAGGACAAAATCCAACATCCTGACCATCGAATTTCATCTTTATCTAATTGTAATTATATTGGAACAAAGCTCCCTTCGGTTGTTGACAGGAAATTTCTTGTTCCAAACCTCAGTTCTTGGGCAGCACGTTATAGATGCAATGAACACAATCTCTGCCTGGCTTCCACCGCTACCAACATTCTCCCCTTTACCCTCACCAAGATTGCAAAAGCCCCCTTAGATTTGTGTTGAGATTTTTGCAGATGGAAAGCCCTCATTTCTGCATTAGCCAGTAGGCTGTAAACCCCTTTGCAAGCTGCCATTTCAGTAAATGATCTGTTGGGAAATAGACTGTCTGGGATACCCATTTGTGTCCTTTTCTGGAGATTAGCTTGAATGACGCTAAAATGGTTTTTAGATTAGAGTGGGAGCCAGGCAGATAGGGTAAGAGAAACACGTTCTCTGTCAGAAATTTCACACCAGTAATATTTTAATTCCTGCATTTCTTTAGCATTTGATTGGCAAGTTTCCCATCCAGTTACATCAGGAATGGGCAGCCCAACCACTTCCAAGCAGTCATTTTCTTGTGGGCTTTCAGAACCATATTAAAAGCAGGCATGCCCTTCTACTAGAAGCTTGCATTCACTGTTACTTTCAGGTGATGCAAACAGGAAGACAAGTCAGAAGCAAACACCTCTTGATCACGTTGGCATTTCCTCCAAAACACTGAAGTTATCATGCTTGCTGTTCTAAGCTGTGAGAGCTTAATCAAGGTTCACAAGGAAAAGATCAGAAGCAAGGAGTCCTCAAGCTCAGAAATCTCCTCAAAGAGACAACGATACACAGATCCCTATGATCTGAATTCCACCATTATTTCTTTCACTGCTCTCCAGTCAGCTTCTGAAACCAATCCATATGATTTTACTGATAGTAGGAACTGCAGATGCTGGAGAATCTGAGATAACAAGGTGTAGAGCTGGATGAACACAGCAGGCCAAGCAGCATCAGAGGAGCAGGAAAGCTGACGTTTCGGGCCTAGACCCTTCTTCAGAAATTGGGGAGGGGAAGGGGGTTCTGAAATAAATAGAGAGAGAGGGGAAGGCAAATAGAAGATGGATAGAGGAGAAGGTAGGTGGAGAGAAGACAGACAGATCAAAGAGGCGGAGATGGAGCCAGTAAAGGTGAGTGTAGGTGGGGAGGTAGGGAGGAGATGGGTCAGTCCAGGGAGGACGGACAGGTCACGGGGGTGGGATGAGGTTAGTAGGTCGGAGATGGGGGTGGGGCTTGAGGTAGGAGGAGGGGATAGGTGGGAGGAAGGACAGGTTAGGGAGGCGGGGACGAGCTGGGCTGGTTTTGGGATGCGGTAGGGGGAGGGGAGATTTTGAAGCTTGTGAAGTCCACATTGATACTATTGGGCTGCAGGGTTCCCAAGCGGAATAGGAGTTGCTGTTCCTGCAACCTTCGGGTAACATCGTTGTGGCACTGCAGGAGACCCAGGATGGACATGTTGTCTGCAGAACGGGAGGGGGGAGTTGAAATGGTTTGCGACTGGGAGGTGCAGTTGTTTAGTGCGAACCGAGCGTAGGTGTTCTGCAAAGTGGTCCCCAAGCCTCCGCTTGGTTTCCCCGATGTAGAGGAGGCCACAACGGGAACAGTGGATGCAGTATACCACATTAGCAGATGTGCAGGTGAACATCTGCTTGATGTGGAAAGTCTTCTTGAGGCCTGGGATCGGGGTGAGGGAGGAGGTGTGGGGGCAGGTGTAGCACTTCCTGCGGTTGCAGGGAAAAGTGCCGGGTGAGGTGGGGCTGGAGGGGAGTGTGGAGCGGACAAGGGAGTCACGGAGAGAGTGGTCCCTCCGGAAAGCAGATAAGGGTGGGGAGGGAAAAATGTCTTTGGTGGTGGGGTCGGATTGCAGATAGCAGAAGTGTTGGAGGATGATGCGTTGGATCCGGAGATTGGTGGGGTGGTACGTGAGGACAAGGGGGATTCTGTTTTGGTTGTTATTGCGGGGAGGGGGTGTGAGGGATGAGTTGCAGGAAATGCGGGAGACACGGTCGAGGGCATTCTCGACCACAGGGGGAGTTGGGGCGGGGGGTGGCGGTGGGAAAGAGTTGCGGTCCTTGAAAAACGAGGACATCTCATCCCACCCCCTTGACCTGTCTATCCTTCCTGGACTGACCTATCTCCTCCCTACCTACACTCACCTTTATTGGCTCCATCCCTGCCTCTTTGACCTGTCTGTTTCCTCTCCACCTATCTTCTCCTTTATCCATCTTCCATTCGCCTCCCCCTCTCTCCCTATTTATTTCAGAACCCCCTTCCCCTCCCCCATTTCTGAAGAAGAGTCTAGACCCGAAACATTAGCCTTCCTGCTCCTCTGATGCTGCTTGGCCTGCTGTGTTCATCCAGCTCTACACCTTGTTATCTGATATGATTTTACTCATCAGTTTGACATTGAGTAAGATGTTTGATTTTTTACATTAAAAAACACAATGGGCCTGAACTGCATTTCGGTACTCCAGTAGATGCGTATGTGAGAAGCATCTGCCTGCTTCCGCAAACAACATCGACCACTTAAGAAAACTAATGATCAATTCCTGTCCACCACTACTTCAGAGTTCAATGGTGTAGTAGGATGTAGGAGGCAATTTTAACTTTGTTCCAGTCAGTAGCGTTTGATTACAGTCTCCTCAAACATTGGTTTCAAATAATTTCTCAGAGCTTTAAGATTTGTTGTGTTTCTAACTGTACAGATTGTCCAAACACTACAGGTTATAAGAGACTTTGATTTTTTAATTAATAGCAACAAAACTTCATATGGTCACTTGTAGCTAGAATTCTTTCATATTGTAGCTAGAATTCTTTCATATTGTATAATCAAGCACTGAAATATTACCATTCCCATTCCTTGATTTTTTTTTTATTTATTATTGTCACATGTACCAAGATAAAGTGAAAAGTGTTGTATTACATGCTC
This sequence comes from Rhincodon typus, assembly GCF_021869965.1. Lineage (NCBI taxonomy): Eukaryota > Metazoa > Chordata > Chondrichthyes > Orectolobiformes > Rhincodontidae > Rhincodon > Rhincodon typus. The sequence continues at coordinate 25,549,078 of NC_063353.1, read as the reverse complement.
TACATGCAGATAACACCATACAAAGTGCATCAGGTAGCAGAACAGAGTCCAGAAAACAATGTTACAGTGGCAGAGAGTGAGAGATCAACATTAACATTTGAGAGGTCCATTCAAAAGTCTGATAACAACGAGGAACAAGCTGTTCTTGAATCAATTCGTACATGTATTCAAAGTTTTATATCTTTGGCCTGCTGGAAGAGAGTATGACTGTGGTGGGAAGGGACTTTGATTCTATTGCTTGCTTTCCTCAGGCAGCGGAAAGTATGGATGAAGTCAGTGGATGGAAGGCTGCTTAGAGTGGTGGACTGTACAATACCATGTTTGAAGCAGTCTTTTACGTTTGTAGTATTTCTCATTGAATTATTCTAAAAGAACTAAATATAAATCATGGACTTGCTTTACCAAACTGCAAATCAGTCAAATAACAAAGTGTTAACTCCTTGCAGGCTAGAAAATACATTGAATCTTTACCATACATGCCTCAAAAAGATTTGAAAGAACTATTCAATGGTGACAATCCTTTAGGTAAGATGTTCTGCATTTAAACTGGATGGAAGTAATCTGTATGGGAATAACTGTTGTGACTTGTAGGCTCCGGTCTTAAAGATCTTTCTTGTAATAAATGCAAAATATCATTGCATAAGTGAGCACGAACGGAAGTTATTATAGTTTATGCTGCACTCTCAGCCTTAGCTAATCATCCAGATTTCACAACTGAAAGTTCATCTTCATATAATACATCAAATAGTTTATTATTATAGAATGAAATATATTTAATACACAACTTCAAAAATAATTGACGGAATATAGAGTCATGTAGTCATAGAGTCATTCAGCATGGAAACAGATCCTTAAGTCCAACATGTCAGCGCCGACCAGACATCCCAATCTGACCAAGGCCCATTTGCCAGCATTTGGCCTGTATCCCTCTAAACCCTTCCTCTTCACGTACCCATCCAACGGCTGCAAGATGGTAAGGGTAATGATAAACGATGCACAAAACTGGCTCCACAAATACAACAGAGAAATTACGCGCCAAAAAATGTTATTTCAGGAAGCTACCAATCCAGACTGGACAACCGACATGGAACGAGCCTTTAGCATCAGCCGACAGACCACAAGAGCCAAGAAAAGACAGACCCTGCAAGACAAGCTAACCACACTTACCCACAAAAGCAACAACAACAGAACTGACACATGGATAAGGAACCTCTCCGACAGGAAACTGACAGACACGGAAAAAGCCGTTCTCACCCGGGGACTGAACTACAACTACAGGGACGCCAACAAAACGGAATGGCTAGCTACACTGGAAGCCACACTCAAGACCAACAATATCAACAAAGAAACACAACAAACTATAAGACAGACAGTAGTCCCGACACTAACCAGAAAGAGGGAACTCAACACCCTCAACACACGGGAAAGACAAGCCCTGGACAGATTAAAGAAGGACAAGAACATCACTATACTACCTGCAGACAAAGGGCGCATGACAGTGATAATGAATAAAAAGGACTACATCTCCAAAGCACAAGCACTGCTCGCCAACGAGAACACATACCGACCAGTACAAACTGACCCGACACCACAACTAGGCAACAAAATCCTATACACGCTACAAAGACTTAAACAAACAGGACAGATCAACAAAACAGACTTAAGAATGAAACCCGAAGGAAACAACACACCCCGATTCTACGGCCTCCCTAAAGTGCACAAACCGGAAGTCCCCCTCAGACCCATAGTCTCCCTACCAGGCACTCCATCGCACAGATTAGCCAGAGAACTACAAAGAAGACTCAAGCACCTAGTCAACAAATCACCCCACTCCATCCACTCAGCCCAAGAATTCCTCAACTCCATCAAAGACCTAAAGATAGAGGACGAAGAGACCATGATATCTTTTGATGTCACTGCCCTATTCACGTCAATAGACATACCACTAGCAAGGGAAACAATGACAACACTACTTGAACAAGAACACGACCCCACTGAAACCACCTCCAAGGACAACATGCTTAAACTACTGGACCTATGCGTGACCACCCACTTCACCTTCAAAGGCCAAACATACGAGCAAATCAACGGGACACCCAAGGGATCGCCTATCTCCGGACTGATAGCAGAAGCAGTGATGCAAAGACTGGAAAGGATTGCCCTTCCGCAAATCCAACCTAAACTATGGATATGCTACGTAGACGACACCTTTGTCATCATTAAATGGACCAAATTAGAAGAGACACACAAACTCATAAACAACACCCTCACTGGAATAAAATTCACCAGAGAGGAGGAGAAGAACAAACAACTCCCATTCCTGGACGTCATGGTAGAGCACAAGACAAATGGGGAACTGCAAACGAAAGTACACCAAAAAGCCACACACACAGACCAGGTATTGAACTTCAATAGCAACCATCCCAGCACACACAAATGAAGCTGCTTGCGAGCGCTATTTAAAAGGGCAACAACACACTGCAGCAACATGGAACTACGCAAAGAGGAGGAGGAACACCTCTTCCAAGTGTTCAAGGATAATGGATATCCAAAGAACTGGGTCAGGAGATGCCTACAGGAACAGCATCAGAAAGATTCTACACGCCCTGACACACTCATCACACTACCCTACGTCAGGAACACGTCCGAACTCACCACAAGACTTCTATGACCGCTGGGCATCAGAGTGGCACACAAACCCACATCAACCCTACAACAAGTGCTCACCCGAACTAAAGACCCACTCCCCACCATGGACACAACCAATGTCATCTACAAGATCCCCTGCAGAGACTGCGAGAAACACTACATCGGACAAACAGGAAGGAAACTAACAACGAGTTCATGAACACCAACTGGCTACAAAAAGACACGACCAATACTCACTCATCTCAATCCATATGGACAAGGAGAACCACGACTTCGACTGGGACAACACCAAGATCCTGGGACAGGCTAGGCAGAGACAAGCACGAGAATTCCTGGAAGCATGGCACTCCACGAAGCAGGCTATTAATAAACACATTGAACTCGACCCCATATACATTCCACTACAGAGGAAACCCGGAAGTGAGGCAATCCATTGCAATGGACCCCAGAGTTTAAAAACCAGGCAGGAAAACACACCGACGCTTCATCAGAGGCTGCACTGAGGAAGTTACCCAGCACGGTAACAAAACGTCTGCGGAACAACAAACCAGCTCGGCGAGCCAACCAACCTCAACACCCACAACCCAAGCTACAGATCTACTCCAAAACCTTAGAGACTTACTGTATGAACAAGGAACAAAAGTAGGCTATGGCCTTTCAAGCACGCTCCGTCATTCAATAAAGTCATGGCTGGTCTGATTTTAACATCAAATCTACATTCCTATATACCCTGAATCTTTCAGCCCACTGGTAATCAAGAATCTACCTTTGCCTTAAAAATAGCTTAAAATTCTGCATCCGCAGAAATTCCAGAGACTCGTAAGCATCAGAGGTGGGGGAAAAGAAGTGTCCTTATCTCTGTTTTAAATGGGCATCCTCTTACTTTTAAACTATGACCACCTAGTTCTAGATACTCCCACAAGAGGAAACATCCTTTCCACAACCACCAGTCAGACCCATTCAGGACCTTTTCATGTTTCGATTAAGTCATCTCTGACTTCTACATTCCACAGGATACAGACATGGCCTGAGCAGCCTTTCCTCAAAAGGCCACCTGCTCATTTCGGGTATTAGTCAAGTAAAGATTCTCTGAACTGCTTCTAATGTATTAACATCCTTCCGCATGTAAGGTGACCATTACTGTACACAGTACTCCAGCTGCTGTATCACCAATGCCCCATATAACTGAAGCATAATCTCACCACATTTGCTCTCAAATCCCTTTGCAATAAACCATAACATTCTACTTGCCTTCCTGATTACTTGCTGTACCCTGTGATTCATGCACTAGTTCACCCAGGTGTCACTGCATCTCAAAGCTCAGCAGTCTCTCTGCACTTAGATAGTATGCTTTGTTTTTTATTCTTTCTACTGAAGTGGACAGTTTCACATTTTCTGACATTGTACTCCATTTGCAGATCTTTGCCCAATCACTGAACCTATCTATATTCTTTTGTAGGCTCCTTTTATCCTCTTCACAACTATCTTTGTGTCATTGGCAACTTTAGCTATAATACCTTTGGTCCCTTCATTCAAATTATTTACGTAAATTTTAAAGAGTTGAGGCCCTAGTAAGAACTCTGTGGCTCACCACTTGTGACACCCTGCGAGCCTGAAACAGACCCACTTATTCCTACAGTATTGAATGTAAATAGCCTAGTACCCATTTTAGATAACTAACCCAGATCTATGAAAATCATCAGAAGAAAATATGGTATTAAGATATTTTACAGAAGTAGACCTAAATCAGTCATTTTTACTATCTGAAAAGTGAATGCAAAATCGACTAATGTAACCACTGGGACAGTGACCCTGGTGCTTAACAATTGAGAAGCTTTCTGAACCAAAAAGTAATGTGTGAATGATTTCATTAGGCACAAGAGCAGAATCAGGGGTTGAGTAATTTAGTGTGCTGATGTGCATATTAGGTATTGAGAAATTCGCCAAGGCTGGATAGATTGAATTTCTCACTTGCTTTGAAATTGGTTAACTCTGAAGATATAAGATAGAAAATTTGGTTTCTGGAAGTGAGGAAGCGCTATGCCTGATATATTTGAATGACAAAAAACAAGGGGTAGGTCTTCACAGAGGCAAGTAGCCATGAAAATTGAGCCTGCAGTTAGCATTCTCGTTTGCTGGCACACACTCACACTGGATTATTTTCCCAATGGCAGAATTGGCAGCCAAAGGGCTACTTGCTTCCTAAAGGCATGTCAAAAACCTAATGGTCTTTTGCAGATGTCTGCAAATGTCCTGAGGCATGATGGAACAGTCAGGCCATCCACGGGAAAGCAGTTTGTTATTTGGCACACGAGGGCCAGGCACTCTAGGCAGACTTTGTGGACTTTTTGCAACTGCAGGCTACCCTGTGGAGGGAATTCCATGATGGGATCCTCTTTAAATGAGAGCTTTTAAAAAGTACACAGAGGGTGCCTCAAAATGAAGGGGCCCTCTCTGACTCTGTCTCTCACCTCCCCTCCAGCTTCAAGGGCCTACCCAACATCCTCAATTCAACAGCGAGCACACGCTCTGTCTGATGGTTTGTCAGTCTGCGAAGAACTACTGCTGGGTGACAGTTTCCACACAGTGTGTGGTTATGATTTGATTAGTCAGTGGGGGCCTGATGCAAAAGGCAAAGGCAAAGTCCTGCCTGGCTTTCAATTAACCTATTCTATCCCTCCCTCCTAAAGAATGCTTCTTCAAGACAGTGGGTGCTAGTTTAACTTGTTTGAAGTTCACACATAAATTGCAATGTGGCCATTATGAGGGGTAAATATAATTTAGATGTTATATGTAAACCTTTTATATAGTTTATCTTGGTCCCTTCCAATCATAGCTGTAGATCTGCTTCAGAAGATGCTTATACTTGACACTGATAAGAGGATAACTGCAACAGATGCTCTGACTCACCCTTACTTTGCTCAGTATCATGACCCTGATGATGAACCAGAAGCAGAACCATATGATGATTCAATAGAAAATAAGGAACGAACTATAGAGGAGTGGAAAGGTAAGTATAATTTGACACTTATAGAGATATGTACTCTTTCTGTTCAGTTGTTCCATATATTGGGCATCTTAAAAATTTGGATGGTCTCATATTCTTCCATTTGTTGGATCAACCTACGAACATCTCTGCCACTGTAAGTGGGTATATGGACCAACCAGTGTAATGTTGAGCCACCTTTGGCATTGATTGCGTCTCTCCAAGAAAGGCTGTTAGTCCTGCTCTTTGGGAGGTCACTTCAAAGGAAAATGATCCAAACTGAAAGTAATTTGCAATTCTTTCAGTGCTACTCTCCATGTCGGCATGTCCACCAATTGTGGGCTGTCAGAAGAATATACCAAAAGAACGAAGAGGGCATGAGAATCCCAAAATTGAATCAGGCGTCACAACACAGGCCAGAGAATGAGAACAGGATAAGGTAGATTAGCTAGATTTGATGTTAAATACAAATGAAATACGGAGCCAGATAATTTACATCAGCCAATGGAAGTGCATAATGAAAAAAACAGTGTCATTATCCAGGGAAACTTGCTGTGTATAGAATAATAAGAGCACTTAAAGGGAGCAGCATCCTTTATTTAACCCAGTTTTTTTTTTCTGTCAACAGACCTTGCAATAAATTACAGTTTTGAAATCATTAGCAACACCCAATCATCAGGTTCAAAACTGGATCCTGGCAAATTTAAATTTCTTTCTAAATCCCTGTCAGTAAGAATAAAATTCTTCATTCATGTAGGAGGGCCCTGTACTTTTATTAAAGATTTTGGAATGTTCACAGTCACGCTATTTTACTACAATTATAGGAACATGCCCCACAAACATAAACAACAATTTGTACACTGTTGTTATAAAACAAAAGGACATTTTACAAATTATCTTGCATTACTGTGATCACTTCAGAAAGTGATTTTATAAAAGGACTTCAAAATTTTTTGACATGGGAGGTACTAAATATTATTATTATGGTTTATTCTAGTGAATAATAGAAGGTAAAATGCAATTTTATATTCACAGAACTTACATTTGGGGAGGTAAACAGCTTTGAGTTGCCACAATCTACAATGGATAACATGGAGATGGAACCCTAGGAGCAGCCTCATTAAACACGTTATTAAGAAATAAGAAGCATTTCAGCTGCCTGCTGGTGAATGACTTGCTGGAGAGCTACATTTTCACCACCTCTACAGGTTATCACACAACAAATTGATAACTTAGTTATCGCTGTCTTAAACCAAAAACAATTGAATGTATTTTGAAATTTAATTTGGTTTAACCATGACTTTTTGCATGACTTCTTCTGTAAACAGTTAATAAACCAAATCATGTCTGGCATTCATCCTAAGTTTATCAATGGCTTTTTATGTCTATATCAATACCTGTTGTTATTGCTGCTAAAGTTGGGCAATGTTGCTGACTCATTCAAAACTTTTGAAAGCACAAATGTCTTCAAGATGTCACTTGACAACTATACCATTTACTTTATCTGAAACCTGATCATTCTTCAATTATTTATGATTCACAAACCAAAAATCAGAAAAATTCAAAATAAAATTTTATTGTCTTCATCTCTGTTACATGTACATTTTAAGCATGGTTTCACACAAGCTTTTGATGCTTTGCTATTTTATTTAGTGGTAGAAAAACACATTTTAGGTAGTCTATATTTTGTGTTAAATTCGTGGATATTAATGACAAAGAAGACAATTGAACTTCTGTTAATGGACAGCTCTTCAACTGAGACTGTCAACTCCAATCACTATCTTCATTGCAAAATTAGAGCACATTGCATGTTTGATTTGTGAAGTTAGTAGCATTGTTATGTCAACAGTTGGGTCCTGAAATGCTTACATTTATCAAAGAACTCCTGTGCAAGTAGGAAATTCCTACTATCTATGGACTTCAACTTTACAAGAGCTGTTGCTAGGACAAATATGCTGTTCGATATCAATAGGTAAAAGAATAACCGAGTGGAATGGTTCCTCTGTATTGTGTTTTAAAAAACAGTAAGTTCTTTACAAACTAGTTTATTTTGTTATATCTAGCATGAACAGAATGTTTCCCTTGGCTATTTCAATACTTAAAAGTTGTGCAAGCAGTGTATAAGCCCACCCACAAAGGTGAAGATAATTGTTTAAAAGTGCATTAAATTTCACATGCCATAACAAAAAAAAAGTGAAGAAATGACAGTCCTTTATAACATTGTTATGAAATATTTATGAACTAAAATCAAGTGATTTATAAAACTTACAGCATACATTAATCTAAAACTATAATAGCCTATAGCAAATACATTTCTTTTCAATCACAAGAATCCTCACAACTATTTTTATTTTCTGACAGATGAATTTTAAGATAATTACTAAGTATTGAAAAGAACTCCCCCTTCTTGCAATTCCTTGATGATGAAATAAATTAGCATATATGAACAGTATTTATCGACAGCCATGGGAATATATTTAAACTACTATCATCCTTACATTGTGTCAGTTTCCAAGGCAGAGGCTCAAATGTAGCTGTGGGCCTTGCTTGCACTGTTTGCCCAATTTGGAGATAGGATTTTATAATAGAAAAAGTTAATATGAAACGGCAACAGGAAGGAAGGTTTTTTTCAGATAGTAAATGTCAGCATGTAACAGTTTAAGGTGATAGAAACAGGAACAGGAGGAATCCTGCTGGAATTGTCAAGATATCTTTCATTTTATGCCTCAATGTCAACTAGGTCTTTATGAAAACAATAGAAGAAAAGCACAAAGAAATTGTAGCTAGGTTCAGAAATTAAAAATAGACCCAACAAATTTAATATTCTTCGATATTCATCTATTGTAAGAAAATTAATTTAAAAATTACAGTAGGTAGACAACAAACTCAATATTTGAAATCTATAAAAATAAACATATGTTCCTTTATTTAAAAAAAACCAAAGCTACGGATGCTGGAAACCTGAAACAGAAACAGAAATTGCTGGGGATACTCAGCAGATATGGCAGCATTTGTGTAGAGAAAGCAGAGTTAACGTTTCGGGTCCAATGACCCTTCTTTAAAACTGATTGTATCGAGGAAATGGTTGGTATATATGCTGAAGATGTGGTGGACGAGGTTGGAGGAGTAAACAGTTGGTGGGGATGAAGCCCAGGGAGAGAAAATAACAGTTGGGCAGATAAAGGAATGGGCAAAGATCACCCTGGGGTTTCAATGGCTGCTAAATTGGGACCATTAGTGTCTGATATTGCGGTGGTTGTAATAGCATCCCATGTGATGATAAAGGCCTGATGTGTGGGGCATGGGGTAAGAACATGAGGGAAAGGGGCCCCAGTTATGCTTATCACTTTGTGGATTATATGGAACATTCCTTGTTCCAGCCCCACCCACAACTCCTTCTCTGGTACATCAATGGTATCATCAGTGCTGCTTCCCTCTCTCGTTCGAAATTGGACAAGTTGATCTGTTTCATTTCTAATTCCCACCCAACTCTCACCTTCACTTGGGCCATCTTTGATTCCCTGCTTCACTTCCTTGGCAACACCATTTTCATTTCTGGGAACAGGCTGGCCACCAATATCCACTACAAACTCACCTGCTCCTACAGTCACCATGATACATTCTCACACCCCACCTCCTGTAAAGATTCTAATCCATTCTCCCAGTTCCTCCATATCTGTCACATTTGTTCTGACAATGCCAACTTCAGCAAGGGAGCCTCAAAAATGTCCACCTGCTCAATCGAGGATTCCCCACCACCCTGGTTGAGAGGGCCCCCCAGCTGTGTTTGACCCATCTCTCGCACTTCAGCCCTCACCCCTTCTCTTCCCTTCCACAACAGAAATAGGGTCTCCTTGGTGCTCACTTACCATTTCATTAGCATCCACATCTAAATGATCATTAGCCACCAGTTCCACTACTTCTAGTGGGATGCCACCACCAGACGCATATTCCCCTGGCCTCCATTGTCAGCCTTCCACAGGGACTGTTGCCCTCCGAGACACCTTGCTCCAGTCCTCTTCTGCTCCCAAAACCTCCACACAACACTTTCCCATGCAATTACATTAAGTGTAACGCTTGCCTGTTTACTTCCTCCCTCCTCACTATCCAAGGTCCCAGACACCTTCCAGGCAAAGCAGTGCTCTATCTGCAGTTCATTCAATCTAGTCTACTGTATTCGCTGCTCACAATGGGGTCTCCTGTACACTGGGAGACGAAGCACTTTATAGATTACTTACATTGTGTCTGCAAAAATGATCCTGAACTTTCTGTTGCCTGCTACTTCAATACACCACTGTGTTCCCTGGCCAACATCTCTGCCTCAGGCTTGCTTCAGTGCTGTAGTGAAGCTGGAAGAACAGCACCTCATTTTCCACTCGGGAACTGTACAGCCTTTGAGACTCAAGATAGAGTTCTGTAATTTTAGGTAAAAACTGAAAAAAAAAACTGTGGATGCTGTTAATCAGAAACAAAAACAGAAGAAATTGCTATAAAAGCTCAGTAGGTCTGGCAGTATCTGTGGAGAGAAATCAGAGTTAACATTTCGGGTTGAGTGTATTCTGAGGAAGGGTCACTCAACCTGAAACGTTCACTCTGATTTCTCTCCACAAACGCTGGCAGACCTGCTGAGCTTTTCCAGCAATTTCTGTTTTCGTGTCAGTAATTGTAGAACTTGAGCACTTCCTTCTATGTCCCTAACCCAACCTCCACACACCAGGCCCTGTCATCACATGGGCTGCTACCACAACCATCCCATTATCAACCATTAATGGTACCAATTAGCAGCATTTCACTCTCCCAGGCTGACCTTTACCCATTTGTCTGTCCAACCGCTTTTTTTTCTCACTGGGCTTCATCTCCACCTGTTTTTACTCCTCCGCCCTCCCATCTTCAGCATTTCTACCAACATTTTCCTGGATACAATGTTCTGAAGAAGGGTCACTGGACCCGAAACATTAACTCTGCTTTCTCTCCACAGATGCTGCCAGATCTGAACTTTTCCCAGCAATTTTGTTGTTTACGTTCCTTTAATGACTTAAACACTTACATTGTGATGTTTTCATGAGATGTAGTTAGAATAAATGGTCAGAAATTCAACTACTAGGTTAAAAGGTTTGCAGACAGACAATAAAGACAAAAGGAAGCAGTGTGCAATGTTTTGGTTAAAGATGGACTACTTGCAGAAAACGATTGCTATGTTTCACAATGTAGAGCTGATTTTTTTTTTGATTCAGCTGTACTTACTCATAATTACACATTGACACCCTTTTGAGTGCTACAGGTTAAGGGACTATTAATTTGGGCCCAGATGAGAAGGGATTTTGAATTGGAACTCTCATCTGGGCTCCTGTGTTGTTACTGGGTCAAGACAACAAAAAAAAAAATCCAAGTACCCTTCTTCAGTGCAGGCCACCACTAATTTAAATAGCCCAATAAAAGTACCTGTGAAAAATGTTTTGAGCCACTATTCATTGAAGAGACAATCATTACCTAGGGTTCCCCATCAGTTGTAGAAACAACTTAATTCAATAAAATCTGTAATATTAAGGATTGTAAATTCCAGAATTCAATGGGCCAGTGGTTTCCCATCCAAAATCCATTGGGGAGAATAATTGAAAAGATTTGTAGCTATGATAAACAATTATTTCCTTGTGCAACGTCTATTTGGAGAAACTAGGAGGGTGGACCAGGTTTTTAGTAGTAAACCTGATGAATTATCAGAACTCCATATGGAGAAACGCCCAGGAATCAGTAATCATAATATTATTAGATTTGAATTGTTCCATCAAAACAAAGCCATTAAACAATTACAAAAGGGGTTAGATCTGGAATTGAGGTGCTGAATTGAGCAAGATTGACTGCATGCTCCTCCTGTTGAGGCTGGTATTCAACCGTTCCCATGGGAAGATGCAGGGACAGAGCATAAATCTTAAATAATTACTTAACATCCATGTAGTTTTCTACAACAAAGACAAATTACAAATGATACATCATAGGGCTGATGTAAAGTTGCATGCACCAAAGTAATTGTGGATATCCTGGCTGGAATAAAGTATATCAAAACAATTTGACTACTGGTCCTGACAGCTGTTCACAGAAATAGGGACAGTATCCTGCAAATGTATTATTCATGTATTTCAGAGCTGACCATACTCTGAGACTAACCAAACAACTGGAGAGAGGTCCATCTAAACCCTATATTTTAAAAGATTGTATAGCCAATCTAGAAATTATGTACCCATTAGCTCAAATTCAGTTATAACAAATTATAGACTCAAACTCATTGACATTTAAAGCACAGAAAGATCTACCACAATTACTCTTTCCTTGACTTGGTCTAATAGCCCATTTTATTTATAGTGCCAACTGCTAATATATCTGAACAAGAAGAGGCTTTTAACAAGAAGTAGCTTAAGCAATGATAGCAATTATTTACAGGTTACATTAGCTAGTTAGAAATTGTTACTAACACTATAAAAGAGACATAAATAAATCTGTCCCCTTCAACTATTGGGAGAATTATTCATCCAATTTCCCCACCCAAAACCGTATGACATCAGATTTAATGGAGTCTCCAACATTAACTCTATCAAAACCATTACCTTTTACTATGTATAGATCTCTCCTATTCACAATTCCTTCGGAATTTGTTCTGAGATCAGAGAATTTTCTCAAATTTTGTTTCTAAATTAGTCTAAGGCTTTCTCTGTACCTCTTCTTCTGAAGAAAGGTCACTGGACCCGAAACGTTAACTCTGTTTGCTTTTCACAAATGCTGCCAGACCTGCTGAGATTTTTCAGGAATTTCTGTTTCTGATTTCCAGCATCTGCAATTTGTTTTTATTTTGACAGAACTTTAGTGTTTGAGGAAGCACAGAATTGATTATATCCCTGATAAATGTGAAGGAAGGTCGCTGGAATTGCAATATTCTATTGTGTAAATCTGCTAAAATAGGAGGAATTGGCCATTTGGCTCCTCAAGCCTGCTGTACTCCAGATTTTGGATCTTCTACCTAATGCCATTTTCCCACATTATCCCAATATCTTTTCATGTCTTCAATATCTAGAGACCTACCCATTTCTGTTATAGAACGTAGAACATAGAATAGTACAGCACAGTACAGGCCACTTGGCCCACGATGTTGTGCCGACCTATTATCCTACTCTAAGATCAAACTAACATGCATACCCTCCATTATACTGTCATCCATGTGCCTATCCAACAGTCACTTAAATGTCCCTAATGTATCTAACTCCACTACCACTGCCGGCAGCGCATTGCACACGCCCACCACTCTCTGTGTAGAGAGCCTACCTCTGACATCTCCCCTATACCTTCCTCCAATCACCTTAAAATTATGCCCCCTTGTAATAGTCATTTCCGCCCTGGGAAAAAGTCTCTGGCTATCCACTTTATCTATGCCTCTCATCATCTTGTACACCTCTATCAAGTCACCTCTCAGCCTTCTTCTCTCCAATGAGAAAAACCCTAGCTTTCCTCAACTTTTCCTCATAAGATCTGCCCTCCAGTCCAGGCAGAATCCTGGTAAATCTCTTCTGCACCCTCTCTGAAGCTTCCACATCCTTCCTATAATGAGGTGACCAGAACTGAACACAATATTCCAAGTGTGGTCTCCCCAGGGTTTGAAAGAGCTGCAGCATAACCTCATGGCTCCCCCTATCAATGAAAGCCAACACACCATATGCCTTTTTAACAATCCTATCAACTTGGGTAGCAACTTTGAGGGATCTATGGACGTGGACCCCAAGATCCTGTAAATCCTGCCATTAACCCTGTATTCTGCATTCAAATTCAACCTTCCAAATGAATCACTTCACACTTTTCTGGGTTGAATCTGCCACTTCTTTGCCCAGCTCTGCATCCTGTCATTGTCCCATTGCAACGTCCAACAGCCCTCCATGCTGTCCACAATTCCACCAAACTTGGAGTCATCAGCAAACTTACTAACCCACCCTTCCACTTCCTCATCCAAGTCATTTATAAAGATCACAAAGAGCAGAGATCCCAGAACAGATCCCTGTGGAACACCACTGATCACCGAGCTCCAGGGTGAATACTTTCCATCTACTACCACCCTCTGTCTTCTATTGGACAGCCAGTTTTGTATCCAGACAGCCAAATTTCCCTGAATCCCATGCCTCCTTACTTTCTGAATGAGCCTACCATGGGGAACCTTATCAAATGCCTTACTAAAATCCATATGCACCACGTCCACTGCTCTACCTTCATTGATGTGTCCTGTCATCTCCTCAAAGAATTCAATAAGGCTTATGAGGCATCGCCTGTCTCTCACAAAACCATGCTATTTTTAGTCAAACTATGCTATTCCAAATAATCATAAAATACTATCTCTCAGAATCCTCTCCAATAATTTGCCCACCACAGAAATAAGGCTGACTGGTCTGTAATTCCCAGGCTAATCCCTATTCCCTTTCTTGAACAAGGGAATAACATTTGCCACCCTCCAGTCATCTGGAACTACTCCAATGGACACTGAGGACACAAATATGATCGCCAAAGGCGCTGCAATCTCTTCCCTCACTTCCCGTAGTAACCTGGGGTATGTCCCGTCTGGCCCAGGGGACTTATCTATCCTCATGTTTTTCAAAATTTCTAGCACATCCTCTTTTCTAACATTAACCTGTTCGAGCATATCTGCCTTTTTCACGCTGTCCTCACAAACTATAAGGTCCCTCTCACTGGTGAATACTGAAGCAAAGTATTCACTAAGGACCTCCCCTACCTCCTCCGACTCCGCGCATAAGTTCCCTCCACTATCCCTGATTGGCCCTACCCTCACTCTGGCCATCCTCTTGTTCCTCACATAAGTATAGAATGCCTTGGGGTTTTCCTTGATCGACTTCTGGCTGCTCTCCCTCCCCCTTAAGAATCCTGTAGACTCGATCCGAGACATCCCTGACCCTGGCATCCTGGAGACAACATACCATCCAAGAGTCTCGCTCACGACCACAGAATCTCCTATCTGTTCCACTAACCATCGAATCTCCTATTCTCCCCCTTCCCTTGAGCCAGAGAGCCAGGCTCAGTGTCAGACACCTGGCCGCTATGGCTTTCCCCTGGTAGGTCATCCCCCCCAACTGTATCCAAAGTGGTATACTTATTATTGAGGGGAACGGCCACAGGGAATCCCTGCACTGTCTGCCTATTCCCTTTCCCTCTACTGACGGTCACCCAGCTACCTTTATCCTGTAACTTTGGTGTGACTACCTCCCTATAACTCCTCTCTATCACCCCCTCAGCCTCTCAAATGATCTGGAGTTCATCCAGCTACAGCTCCAGTTCCGTAACGCAGTCTGTGAGGAGCTGGAGTTGGATGGATTTCTCGCAGGTGAAGTCAGAAGGGACACTAGTGGTGAACCTTACCTCCCACATCCTACAAGAGGAGCCTGCAACTACCCTAGCTTCCATCCCCTCTGCTCTAGACTGCCAAGAGAAAGAAAAAATATAGCTCACCTTACCGATCCTCCACACAGTCTTTTTTTTGGTTAGAGGAGGATGATGGGTGGGAAACACTACAGTGTAGTGTTTTGGGTTTAGCCACTGCCCGAATATAATAGTTCACTTACCCAGCAGTCCTCGTGTCCGCATTTGCTCCTGCTCAGCCTTCGCTCTGCCTATTCACGAGGCAAGTATTTTATAAGGAAACCTTACCTTCCTGGCTGCCTCCTGGCTTGCGCTCTCAGGACTCTCACTGCTGAATTATGACAAACACAAATGACTGAGCTTCTGCAACCACCTGGGTAAGAGAACTCCAAAGATTCACAACCCCTTGATTGAAGAAATTCCATCTCATTTCAGTCCTAAATGGCAGACCCCTTATTCTCAGGCAGTGTCCCCAGCCAAAGAAGCATCTTTCCTCATCTACCCTACTGAGGCCTATAAGAATTTTATATGTCCCAATAGGCCACTACTCATATTTCAAAACTCAAGCGAATATAAGCTCATTCTCATAGAATCCCTACAGTGCCATTCAGCCATCTGGTCTATACTGACCCTTCAAACAGCATCCCACCCAGACCAAACTGCATTTTTCCCAAGGATCTGTCTATCTCTGCCTTAAATATACACATGGACTCTGTCCCCACTCTGTCTCTGTGGCAAGGAGTTCCAAAGACACTCCAACCTCAGAACAAATTCTCTCTCATCTCAATCTTAAACGAACATTCTTTTATTCTGAGACAATGCACTCTGGTCCTAGACTCCCCCATGCAGGGAAACATCCTCACTACATATACCCTGTCAAGACGCTTAAGAATCCTATATGGTTCAATGAGATCACCTCTCATTCTAGTTCCAACCTGTTTAGCCCTTGCTCATAAGACAATCCCTCCATATCAGCGATCATCCTAGTGAATCTTCTCTGAACAGTTTCTAGTGAAATAATCTATATTCTTGAAGAAAGGGGATTAAAACTGCTCACAGTACTTCAGATGCAGTAAGACTTCCCTTCTTATACTCCAACCCCCTTGAAGTAAGGATCAACATTTCATCAGCCTTCCTGATTACTAGTTACAACTGTGTGCTAGGTTTCAGTGTTTCATGTACAGATGCCCCCAAGACCCATTGCATTGTGGCTTTCTGCAGGTCTTTCACCATTTAAATAATACGCTATTCATTTGTTCTCCCTTCCAAATGAATAACTTCACATTTTCTCATCTTGTACTCCATTTCCCTCTTATCTATTCTACTGGTTAAATCCTCAAAACAAAACTTCAGGTTTGTCAAACATGATATCTCTTTCGTGTTTCTAGTTATCACACCCTTTAAGTAGATACCATGGCTTTCCTTAGAACTGATTTCAAGCTAACAAATCTGTAGTTTTAAATTTCTGTCTCCCCACTTTTCAACTGGTGAAGTTAAATTTGCTATTTTTCCATTTTGAAATCTTAGGAGCCTTTGTCATGCTTTTCTCGTAGTCACTCTTCTGTCATCCAGAGATCTCTGGATTTATCTCCACCTTTCCCCCAATGGGAATGTATCTGACCGTATTCCAACTTTCTCCTCTTTAAAGGTAACCCATTGTTCCACAAAATTGTGTCTGCTATTCTTTGATTCCAATGTATCTGGGCCAAGTCCATTCTCATCCCATTAGAGGTAGCCCTCTCCTAGTTAGTTAGAATAAAGAATATTACAGCACAGGAACAGGCCCTTAAGCCCTCCAAGCCTGTGCCAACACATTCTGCCCTTCCAAACTAAAACTGTCTTCACTTACATGTTCCATATCTCTCTATTCCCTTCCTATTCATGTGTTTGTCTGGGTCCTTCTTGTATGCTCCCACCGGTGCGTTCCAGGCACTCACCACCCTTTGTTGGGAAAAAAAGGTCTCGGACATCTCTCTTGAACTTCTCCCCCCATTCCCCCCAACACCTTGAACTTGTGCCCCCTAGAAATTGACCTCTCCACCCTCGGAAAAAGTGTCATATTTTCCACTCCATTTATGCCATTCACACTCTTTTAAACTTCTTTCAGGTCATCCCTCAACCTCCTGCACTCCAGTGAAAACAAACCCAGTCTATCCAACCTTTCTTCATAGCAAAAATCCCCTATACCAGGCAACAACCTGGTAAACCTTTTCTGTACCCTCTCCAAAGTATCCATATCCTTCTGGTCATGTGGTGACCAGAACTGTCCACAATATTCCAAGTGTGGCTTAACTAAAGTTATGTAAAGCTGCAGCATAACTTGTCTATCCTTATACTCAATGCCCTTCCAATGAAGGCATGCATGCCATAGGCCTTTTTACTACTTTATCTACCTGCGCTGCTGCCTTTAGTGATCTGTGAGCCTGCACACCCACATCTCCCTGTACATCAATACTCCGAAGACTCCTATTATTTTTAGCCTGGATTTCTCCTTGTCCTTGTAACCCATAGAAGACTATGCCCATTGGTCCCTGAAACCTTCCCTACTGATGTTTGATTCTCTTAAATCGATCTCATTCCCCTGACTGGGGCAGCAATGACACTTTTCTCCTTGGACTAGAAATATGATAATGTAGGTAGTTACAGTCTTTTGAAGATGCCCAGTGTTGGATTTTGCATGCCTAGATTTAGTTCAGAAACAAGATATTTTCACATGTTCGTACACAGAGAAAAACAGGAGTCAGTTCTCTGGTGGTGGGAATCTTGTCGAAGGATTAAAAAAAATGGAATACAAGATCCGAGATCAAAGCAATAGTACCTTACACAACTGTCATCTGAAACTGGAGATGAAGTCACAAATTTGAAATCACAGGTGTGTATACTTTTACAAAATGTATTGTGGAGTTCAAGCTGGTGATTTTGTGACAGTTTTGTTCAGATTATTTAGTGTTACATGATGTATGAGTCTGAGGATGCATTAACAGTGGTGAGACTTTCACAACATGAAAACTAACTGAATGCTAATGGTTGACCACTGGGAAATTACAAAACTCTTTTATACTTCAACTCAATTTCTGTGGAATGTTTTTGCCTCTCCTTCTGTGGAATACCCTTAGCTCTGTTGGCATTGAAAAACGTTCTATTCATTTTTAAAGGGAGCTATGCAATTTAGTCCTTTAATCTTTGGGAGTTACAGATTACTCCATAAAAACAAAATTTAGAAGTCAAATGAAAGGCACCTTTTATTTTACACAATGATATTTTGGTACATTTCTTGTTTTCAAATCAATCTGTCATGCGTATTAAGATTGTTTCTTTGCCAAGGTGTAGACTTTAATTGTATCTAATTATTGTAGAAAATGCCATTGACTGTGTACTCAGCTCTAAATCCCATTGCTGCTACTTAGAAGGTAGTAGTGATTACTGCTGGTCCCAGGGGCTAGCATCCATTGAGGCCTTTCCAACCAGTGGTCACCACAGGGAATTGAGCACCGGAGACACTGATGATTGTACTATGACTCAGCTGCGGAGGTTTCCCTTTGGATTGGTTGGGACTCTGTTGCTTATTTTAGAATCTTTTAATATGATTGAACTGCACACCTATTAATTATGTTAGCAGTGCCCCTAAAGACGCAGTTTTAATGTGAATTCTAACAAGGTGCTGCTTGGGTAACTGAGTATCACTCCTCTTGCTCCAATTAAAACAGGGTCATGACCAATCTGAGAAATACAAGCATCACAGTTACCTGTAAACTCCTCATCAGACAGTTACCTGCAGATTGAGCAACTAGGCAGCTGTGTCTGGAACAAAGCACTGAGCTGACAAAAACAAAATCATGCTCTAATGAAAAAAAGAAACTGAATTTTAAAAAGCAGCAATTACTGTTGGATTATGTGCAAGAAAGCATCGTCCTTGAAAATTAAAAATTGCTTGTGTTCAAAAATCCAAAACATTTTTTTTCTTCCAGAAAATAACATTTATTTCTATCGTCTTCCTGCAGTGTCATTAAACGTTAAATTTCATTTTGTCTTCAGTTGGCAGCAACTGGTTCAGCAAGTTGTTGGTTCAAACCTCACTCCTACAGCTCATAAAAATGAAGTGTGATACACATTAATGCTGAGAACAGAGCTTATGCTGCCTCACTATTGAGGCATTAAACCATGGTGCCTTCTGGTCTCAAGTAGATGTGAAAGATCCCACAGCACTATTTCAAAAAATTATCTCTGGTGATCTGGTTAATTTTTATTTCTCAACCAACATCACAAAAACAGATCGGCTGATCCTGATCAGATTGCAGTTTGTGCAAAAACAGGCTGCCATGTTCCTACAGGTGAGGTTGGTAATATAACTGGCTTAGTAATCTAGGACCCCTGACCAATGTTCCGAGAGCATGGATTTGAATCCCCACCATCGCAAATGGTGAACTTCAAATCCAATATTTTTATTTAAGGAATAACAAACTAGTCTAACGATGATCCGATAACCACTGTCGATTGTTATAAAAACCCCCATCTGGCTCACTAATGTCCATTGGGGAAGGAAATCTGCCATCCCCACCTGATCTAGCATACATGTGACTCCAGACCATAGGAATGGGGCAGGCCCCTAGATGCCCTCTGAGCAATTAGAAATAGGCAAGAAATGCCATCCTAGCCAGTAGCTCCCATATCCTATGACCAAACGAAAAGCATTTTGGACATCAAAAATATATTAGGATCATCCAGAGGTTGTAAAAGGTGCTATATAAATACAAATCCTGCTTTTTGAATGCTTATGTTCTCTATTAGTTGTTCCCTTTGAGAAAGTTGGCACATATAAAGATACTGATTTTCAGCTGATGACACTGCAACCCAGCATCTCTATCCATCCTTTGAAAAAGTGCCACATAGAAGGTGATGGTATCATAAGGTATTTGACTGACTGGAGAGAAATGAACTGCCAATAGGATTAGGAAAAAAAAAGAACGTTAGAAGTAAGTCAACATTATGCTACCTGATCACTGCTGATCTTCTACCTCAACACAACATTCCTGCTCATGCCTCACAACATTTGTTTATTCAAAAGCTTTAAAAAGCCATTAATCTCAGTCTTCAAGATGCACAAAAATTTGATTTGGCCAAAATAATAAAAAAAAGGGCCAGTGGACTGGAAAATTTGGTAAAAACATGCTTATTAGAAATGTTGAAAATTCTGAAAGCATTAGGGAGAGTATCCCAAAAGAAAGGATTAAGAGATTTTTTTTTCCATTCTGGTTTCTGTATTATTAGATAATTCTAATAAACAACTTATACTTATGTAGCACTTTTGAAATAATGAAATACACCACGATACTTTATGTTTTATAATGTTTCTGTGTTGTATGACACCAAGCCACATAAGGAAATGTTAGGTAGGATGACAAGGTTGGTCAGGGACGTGTGTTTTAAGAATGGAAAATGGAGTTTGGACAGGCAAGGAACAAAAACAATAGGTTCAGTCTTTCTCAGACTTTAATTGGGGTAAAGTTCAGCTCATCGTGTACAATATATCAAATAAGAGGAGATAACTTGGTAACAGTGCAGGAGTCGAGGTAGAGATGGGTGTCATTAGTATACGTGTGCAAGCTAGTGATGACACAAGGAGCAAGATACAGATGAAAAATTGAAGGAGCCAAGGATAGATCCTGGGGGCACACCAGACTGAACAGTGCAGGAGCAGAAAGATAATCTATTGTAAGTGATTCTTTAGCAGAGGTTAGATAGACGAGATTAGAATCAAGTGACAACACTCCCACTTTATTTTTCTCCTTTATTCATTAGCGAGATAAGGGCAGCATTTATTGCCCAGAGGGCAGTTCAGAGTCAACCACATAGCTGTGGGTCTGGAGTCACATGTAGGTCAGACCAGGTAAGGATGGCAGTTTCCTTCCCTCGAGCACATTAGTGAACCAGATGGGTTTTTCCCAACAATTGACAATGGTCATGGTCATCATTAGACTCTTAATTCCAGATATTTTATTGAATTCAAATTCCACCATCTGCCATGGCGGGATTTGAACCCAGGTCCCCAGAACATTATCTGGGTCTCTGGATTAACAGTCCAGTGATAATACCACTGGGCTGTCACCTCCCCCTTGGATGACAGACAACAGACACTGAGGAGGGTGGTGTGGTTGACCATGGTCAAGGCTGCAGACAGGTTAGGGACAAGTAGGGACATTTGTCATCATCACATAGGATGGCATTGTATTTTTGACATTAACGGATTCAGGAGCAGAAATCAGATTGGAGGGTTGGAAACAGGAAGTTCCAGGAAAGGCAGGCATGAGTTTCAGAGATAACAGCACAGTTATTTTGGAGAAGAAAGGGAGACTGGTGGTTTGCAAGCGCAAGGATGTCAAGCATTGATGTTATGAGGAGGGGTTATGACAGCAGATTTAAAGGTGAGAGGGACTACACCTGAAGAGAGAGACAATTACAACATCTGCTGATAGAAGGAACAAGGAGGGGAAGTTGGCCGATCAGCAGTTTAGTGGGAATAAGATTGAGGAAAGAGGAGGGGAGTCTGATCAATAAAATGAGATCAGGAAGCACTAGGGGTGATCAAGAGACTAGAGAAAGTGAGAATTCAGGACCAGGGCACGAGGGTATTATAGGAAGTTTGGTCAGGTGGAGTAGTGGGAGGCACTGAGACAGCAGATGAGGAGATTGTGTCAGTCGGAGTGTCAGACGACCACGAGGTCCTTCCATGCCATTGTTGGTGAGGGTGAGCAGACAGGGAAGAGGCAGGAAGATTGCCTGCAGTTGAGAAAAACAGCCACAGGTTATCCTTCAATTCCAGGACAATCCTGGAGCAGATTTCCGAGACTAGGACTCCGTACTGTTAGGTGGTCCAGCCAAATAGCTGATGCTTGATGGCTAAACCAGTTGTCAGCCATATCCTTTCAACTCAAGCCATCTTGCAGTGCTGGAATTCTGATTTTATTAGAAAGCAGGACATCAAAAGTGAAGAGGAGGTTGAGAAAAAAATTTTACACTGTACGAATAGTGCTACTTAAACTTTGGTTTTATGTGGCACTGATCACCAACTCTAGTACCGTTTACAGAAATACTTGATGCTATGAAACCTCTATAAATGTTCACAGCAACAGTAGAATTTGGTGTACAAAACAGGTGTTTGGAAGAACACAGCAAGCCAGGCAACATCTGGAGGAAAGAAGTCAATGTTTCAGGTCTTACCCTGCTTCAGGACTGAAGGGTAATACCCGAAACATTGACTTCTGCTTTCCTCCAAATGCTGCCTGGCTTGCCGAGTTCTTCCAGCCTCCTGTTTGTCTACCTTGGATTTCAGCATCTTAGTGTGGAGCTGGAGGAACACAGCAGGCCAGGCAGCATCAGAGGAGCAGGAAAGTTGACCAAAGGGTCCCGACCGAAACATCAGCTTTCCTGTTCCTCTGATGCTGCCTGGCCTGCTGTGTGCTTCCAGCTCCCCACTGTTATCTCTGACTCCAGCATCTGCAGTTCTCACTATCTCTGCAGTTTTTTTGTCTCTGGCATTAGAATTTGCAGCTGGCTTGTAATGATCGACTACTTCCATGCGATGGCAGTCTCCAATCCAGCTGCTGGCAATAGACAACGTTTACTTAAAGCGACCGAAACACCACCTCACTGCAAATACTGATCAAACACGTGATTTATAAAGTTCAAAGATTTTCTTTGAAGGACACGATTGAATATTACAGAAGGGGGGAAAACAGAAAGAGAGAGAGAAGACAGAGAGGAAGCTAGTAGTCACACTAATCCGAACAAAGGGGAACTATTCTAAGTTACTCTAGAGTTGTACTCATTGATAGTCAGTCAATGAAGGCATCCAGTTCAACACGTTCAGCTCAGTTTTAAGGTGGGTGAAGGAGCTGAGGTCGGCGCTCTGAAACTCGCGGTTTTTGGGAGGAAAACAAAAGTACAAGAAACTGACACTTTTACTTCTAGCGTCTTGTTCGGATAATTCTGAGCGGGTCCCAAAGTCTGGTAAATTGCTACAATGACAACGAGAAAGGGTTTCTATTACCAGGAGATTAATAAAACAGCCTGGGAAGTATTGGAGAGATACACAGAGCTGGCTGCTGTAGGCTCAGGAGCCTATGGAAGTGTTTGGTAAGTGGGATCTTATCTCCTTACCCAGTTTCGTTTTAGAGATTGGATAGTTTTTTTTTATAAACTTGCCCTTTGATGGGCAACATGATTTCTTCACCTCATTTGACGCCTAAAAAAAAAAGCACACACACACTTTCTCTCTCTTTGTTCAGCAGATTAAAAATACACGTTCAACGAACGCTATGTACTTAAATACAATCAGTGAACTGAAAAAGTTGTGAACTGGGCCACAGCTCTTCCGGGTTCTCAAAAAAAAACTTGCCACATGTTATTGTATCTGAAGATTGTATACTCGCGGATATATTACCCACTAAATGCATTCTTACCAATCTCTGATTTTTTTGACCCACAGCTCAGCCATTGATAAGCGAACTGGCACTAAAGTAGCAATCAAGAAATTATACCGACCCTTTCAATCCGAGTTATTTGCTAAACGAGCTTATCGGGAACTTCGCCTATTGAAGCACATGAAACACGAGAATGTGAGTGAATGATCACTTCAAAAGTATAAACATGGTGACACCAGGGTTTTATTGAAATTACACTACTGTAATAGATTTCTGATCTTCGATTTTCAATATCACCCTATAAAATGGGAGGGTTATTAGTATTTTTATCTTTGCAAAAACCAACGCCTTAAATAATCTTTGTTTTCTTACATAATCTTGTTTTGATTTTGCTTGTCCATTTTCCATTCCATTGTTGACCGTGTGTAAGTGCCAGTTACCCATATCGATTTGAGGAAGGGGAGGAGTAATGTAGTGGATGAGAGGAAGGGAAAACGGAAGAACCAAAGTCATCAGATTTTTGTTTTCTTCGTTCATGGGATGTGGGTGTTTGTGGATAGACTAACAGTTATTGCCCATACCTAATTGCCCAGAGAACAATGGAGAGTCAAACACGTTGCTGTGGCAAATACAGAGAATACTAGAGAAACTGAACAAGTCTGGTAGCATCAGTGGAAATCAGAGTTAATGTTTCTTGTCCAGCAAGACTTCTTCAGACTCTTATGAGGGTAGTTAAGAGTTAACTTGCTTACACATTTAAAACTAGGGCCTTAGGTAGTTGTAGAACAGAGAGACCGAGGGGTTCATATACATAATTCTTTGAGGTTTGTATCACATGTATGTAAGGCGGTTAAGCAGGCATTTAGGAGGCATTGCTCAGACCTTTGAGTATAGATGTTGGGACATTATGTTGAGGTTTTCACAGAATGTTGGTGAGGCCTCTTCTGGAGTACTGTCCTCTCTGGCCTCCCTGTTATAGGAAATATATTACTAAGCTGAAGAGAGTGGTTAGGGTTAGGAGATTTGCTAGGATGTTACCAGGAATGGAGTGTTTGAATTATAAGGAGAGGGTGGATATGCTGGGACTTTTTCGCAGGAGGTTGAGGGGCAACCTTTATAAATGTTTATAAAATCATAAGGGTTATAGGTAAGGAGAATGGGAGGCATCTTTTCCATAAGGGGGCGGATTTCAAGACAAGGCATTATTCTTAAGGTGAGAGGAGAATGATTTTTAAAAAAAAATGAGGGGCTTTTTTTTACACAGAGAATGGTTTGTGTGTGGATGAACTTCAAGAGGAAGTGATGGATGTGGCTACAGTTACAATATTTAATAGGCATTTAGCTAAGTATATGAATAAGAAATGTTTGGAGGGATATGTGCCAAGCGCAGGCAGGTGGGACTAGTTTAGTTTGCGATTATGGTCAGCATAGACTGGTTGGACTGAAGGGTCTGTTTCTATGCTGTATAACTCTCTGACTCTATAACCATATTGCTGTGGATCTGGAGTTACAAGTAAGCCATTCCCAGTAAGGATGGCAGATTCCTTTCTTCACGGACATTGGTGAACCAGGTGGAGTTATTTATGAAAATTGACGTAGTTACTTGGCCAGCATTAGGCTATCTTTTTATATTTCGGTTTGTTTATTGAATCTGAATTTCATCATCTGCAGAGGTGGAATCTGAATGTATGTACCCAGACCTTCTAGCCTAGTGTTCTAGGTTACTAATACAGTAACCTTACTATTACCTCACCACCTCCCCTTAATCAGTGAGACCAGTAAGGGTGGTGCTCCATCTATCCAACTCGAATGAATCCACAGTCAGCATCTCAACCCAAAATATACTGAATCATTCCTGGGTTCTTCCCTCTGCCAATCAACTTATAAGTCTATATTTTCATGTGATTAACTTCCTGATATCATTCCAAAGTGTCTCGTGGCTTAGGCGCTCATGTTCCGGGTTTCCTTTTTCTATACTGTTCACTTTTACGTGCTGCCATCTTTCAAGGATGCAAAGTTTGTGCTTCTACAGTATTTCCTCATATGTTGGGGATCAAGGACCTAACATTTCTTTGCACCATCTCCTTTGTTCAAGTACTTATTTCCGTTGTATTGTAGTGCTCAAAGTATTGTCTGGCTGCAGTGATATATAGTGTAAGCATTATTTCCTCTGACTTGCACTTTCATGTTTTGCACATGCGACGGCAACATTCAACTCTATTCAATGAACAGTGTACTGAGTACAAAGCCTAATAATATCCTAGATAACGGTCAACCGTGCCATTAACTATCTCATCAATAAGTAATTTATCAGCCACTTGCTTCCTATGCATAATACCTCAAACATGTCTGGATTATTTCATCATTTTTAATATTTACATATTCTGTAGTTGTCACGCGAATTGTTGGATTACATCTGTGGGTTCAGCTGTCTCTTCCAGTTTGACAGTATGACATTGACTAATGTGCAGATCAATGAAAAGCATTGCTTGTTAGTCCCGCATGATGGGAAATCACAATTGCAGTTACAGTGGTTTTTTGATTTATTAATGTCAGCTCAGGGTTTCTTTGAAACGAAAGAAACTTATTGTCAAATACAATGGAATATAGATAAGGAAAGCACTCTGTAGTTAAAGTTTTTTCTGTTAAGTCTTGACAGATTAGTTCATTCAATGGTCAAATTTGGTCAAATAACTCCTTCGAAACAACATAATTAGTTCACAACTAAAACAGAAATTGCTGGAGAAACTCAACAGGTCTGGCAGCATCTGTGCAGAGAAAAACAGAGTTAATGTTTCGAATCCAGTTACATCAACCTGTTGAGATTCTCCAGCAGTTTGTTTTTATATGCTTCAGATCTACAGCAACGGCAGTTCTTTATTTTATACAATTAGTTCACAACTGGTTATGACCCTGGGATTTACAATTTTAATATACCAATTCAAAAAGTTAGTGCAACAAAGAAAATAATCATAACCAGTTAAAGTACTGAATTTGCCTTCTAACTTAGGTTAATCTTGTCAGTTGTTTATATTATATGCCAACTCCCGCAAGATTAAATACGACAGCTTCTCTAAAACATTTCCTCAGCTGGAAAAGAATGCTGTCCATTGTGACATTGTCATTGTTATGTATGAGGTTTAAAATTGTGTGCCTTTTTAGTTGGGCAGTAAAAATTAAAATTAATTTATTTTAGACAATCTAATGTCTTTTATAGAAGTTTCAACTGGATTCAAAAACAAAATTGTAACACTCAGAATGATTTGGATTTACACTGAGCTGAAACAACAGCGTCACTATTGAAATTCAATTAACAAAACATTTTTGTGCAAGGTCTTCACAGCCTTTAGAAAGACAGTACCAGCTTCTTTGTTCTGTCCCGTTAGGTAGCAGTGTTCAGGATCCACACACTGTTACCATAGTAACATACTTGTTGTTTTAAGCTGTTCCCACACTTGTGTTACCAGTCACACAATGGCGTAGAGCTTTTGAAAAGTAGAGGGGGGGGTCACAAAATCTCAAAAAAGAATTGCTGCGTGGAAGTGAAATACTTTTTGTTAACAGAAGCTGAAGTGAAGAAGCTGAATATCAAAAGTGCAAAAACAGTCATCATGTTAGAGCAAAATAAATCCATTTAATTGGCTCAGTGCTTATTTTTTAAGGTAAAGTTTTGTAATCGGTTGCATGTTGTGTCAATTCAAGCAAATTAATTATACATGTTCATTCCTTTGATGATGCTTGTGTATCCATTATTCATTGAAACATCAGATCAACAATTAACAACTATACTACAACTGCTTGAAATTTGTACACTTCACTGAAAAATAAAGGAAAATGGGTCAATCCAATACTCGGGGAGAGTGTGTTAAGAAAAGTGACTGAAGGTTTGATTAACTAACAAAAACAACTTATATTTGTACAGTAACAGTAGTTCTGACAAAGGGTCACTGGACTTGAAATGTTAACTCAGTTTTCTCTCTACAGACCTGCTGTGTTTCTTCAGCATTCTGTTTTTGTTTCAGATTTGCAGCATCTGTAGTTCTTTGTGCTTATATTAGTGTGTTTGTACAGTGCCTTCAATGTAGAAATACAGAAGAAACTGCTTCACAGCAGTGTTACCAAACAAAGTTTAATCACTGAGTCACACAAGGAGATAAATAGGGCAGATGGCCAAAAGCACAGTCAAAGGGTTAGGTCTTAATGCGCATCTTAAAGGATGAAAGAGAATCAAAAAGATAGAAGGGTTTAGGGAGAAATTCCACAGCCGTGCAATGTGGATTGACTGAAATCAAGGACCTGCAGGAATCTATCATTGGAGGAATCAAATTATTGAAACATATCAACAGGAATAGTCCATTCAGCCCATTGAGCCTGTCCCACCATTTAATGTGGTCGTGGCTGATCTATGTCCAAACTCCGTGTATCTTTGTCCCATATCCCTTAATACTTTTGCTGAAAAAAAAATTATCTATCTCAGATTTTAAACTAACATCTGAGTAGCATCCACTGCCGTTTGTGGAAGAGAGTTCCAAACATCTACCACTGTGTATATTACAGAAGATGGAGAAGATTATAGGGATAGCAAAATGCAAAGCCGCGAGGAAATTTAAAAATGAGGATGAATTTTAAAATTCAATGCATTGCTCATCTGGCTGTCAATGTAGATCGGTGAGCATAAGAGAGATCGAAGAACAGGACTTGGTTTGATTTGAATTTGGGCAGTAAAGTTTTAGATGATCTCAAGTTTGAAAGCTGGGAGTTTGGTCAGGAGTGTGCTGGAATCATCACTACTGGAGTTAACAAAGGCACAGACAATGATTTCAGCAGTTGACAAACTGAGGTTCAATTTTTAGCTGTAAAGTGCTTTGGCTCATGCTGTGGTCATAAAATGTGTTATATAAGTGAATGTGTCTCTTCTTTCACAAAATGTAGAATGGACAGCCTTGGGGATGGTGAGGATATGTGGGCAGAAACTCATTTTGGAAGCTAATGTGACACCAAGATGGTGAACTGTCTGGTTCAGCTTCTGACAGTTATTAAGGAGAGGAATGAAGTCAGTGGACAGGAAATAAAGTTTGTGGCAGAGATTGCAGACAGTGGCTTCAGTCTTCCTGAAATGTAACTGGAGGAAATTTCTGTTCAACCAGTACTGGATGTTGAACAAATTACTGTGACAAACTATAGACAGTGGAGGTGTCAAGAGAAGGGTGGTGAGGAAGAGCTGGTTCTTGTCAAATGTTTACATAGAAACTGTGCTTTCGAATGATGTAACCCAGGAGAACCATACAATTGAGAAATCAGGGTGTTTTTCCAAGAATAGATTGTTAAGCTGCAAGAAATGATGCTGTGGAAGCAGGAAGAGAGTATATAGCAGGTAGGAGTGGAGGAGGACAATGTTGTGATAGTGGAAGTAAGCAGTATTGATGTCAATATAATGACTGAAACTCAGCTGCAGGTCAAAACAGGATGCGGAGGTTGTGCACTTTCTAGTTCAATCTAAGTAAACAAGCAGGCATAAGGGTGAGTCAGTGAAAGCAAACAAAATATTTGGCTGGAGTCAGAAAAGGTAGCTTCAGCCTTCCCAAAGCTCAGTTGAATGAATTGGGAGGGAATTTATAATTTACTGTCAGTTGGGTGGTTTCGCAGATTTAAGGAGTGAAGAAACACAGTCAAAGGTGAAACCTAGGTATTGTTAGAATATTTACAGAAGCTGACCTAACGCCATCAGGTGATAGCACTGAGGAGTTGCACAAAGATTAGAAAGAGAAGTGGAGTAAGCTTGGTTCCTTGAGGAAGCCCTGATATGACCCTTTGAGGGGGTAGGAGGAGAATCACAGAATTATTATGGTTCAGAAGGAGGCCATTCAGCCCAACGTGCCCACAATTGCACCAGCAGACACCCTTGCTGTACATGCTCTGAATCAGTACAAGTAAGAATGGAATGGTAAGGTTCACCATAATAGACAAACATTGTGAAGGACAAGGATATGTAGTAAATAAAAACAGAAAGAACTGTGGATACTGTAAATCAGAAACATAAACAGATGTTGCTGGAAAAGCTCAGCAGGTCTAGCAGCATCTTTGAAGAGAAATCAAAGTTAACATTTTCGGTCTGAATGAGTTCTGAGGAAGGGTCACCAGACCTGAAATGTTAACTCTGATTTTTTTCTTCACAGATGATGCCAGACCTGCTGAGCTTTTCTAGCAACTTCTGTTTTTTTTCCTGATTTATAGCATCCACAGTTCTTTCGGTTTTTATTTAGGATATTCAGTATGCTGCACTGAGAGTTGCAGATGACCCCTAAGTCCTTACCCAACCTATCTCCACCCAGTCATTTCCTGTTCTCTCATTAGGCCTAGGCCTAAGCCTGATCCTATCTGTCCTCATGTCCTTTCTGAGCTCATCTTCTCCACAAGATCTTCCTCCCTTGATCCCAAAGTCACCCAGATTCTGAAATTAAGTTGGAAAATATTAGTGATATTTTGAAATCCCTTTACTATGAGGTATTAATGAAATGTTAATTCACTTATTTTAAACAAATTTAATCCACTGCTAATATAGCAAAGGCAAGAATTTTAGCGAAATGCATTTAAGATTTGCGCAACAATACCTTGAGATAAAGTTCCAGGGTCCAATGCTATTATGTTATGTTGCATCTGATTGAATTTTCACCAATTTTCAGTCTCCATAGTATAACAGCCCAGAGATTCTGATATCCAGAGAGCAGTGCTGACTGGAGTTGTACATCAGAACTATGTAGAATCCCGATGCAGCTGACTCCAAGCGAATTGCCAGGGAAATTGAACTTTCTGATGGACAATTCCCTTGCATTGGACCATTCAAAAGAGTCCATTGTAGTTGGAACGGTCCCTTAAGCTAATGGTTAGCCAGGAAAAAATTAGAGGATTAAAAACCTAGTTTAAGCCCGAGATAACAAATAAATTAACTACTGACTCACCACTAAGCCTCCTGTTGGAGGATGGGAGTGAGGGTGAGGGAGCGGTATTCACTAGCAGAGAGGAGCTATAAGGTAGGTGTTCACACTGAAGAAAGAAGTTGAGAGAATAAGTTGACCTACACACACAGACCATCTAAAACCTTTAAAAATGGACATTTTACCACCTTTAAAAAGTGGATGTAGTTTGATTTTTTTCCCCCAATTATCATGAACCAAGAGTATTGTTAAGGTATCAGGAATTCTCCACATTTCTGAGGAACTGGGAATGGAATTGCCAGCGAGAAATCCAGATGTCAGTCCTAATGCAATAATGTAATCCAACAGTGACTGTCATTCATCATAGAATCCTTACAGTGTGGAAGTAGCCATTCAGCCCATTGAATCCACACCGCCCCTCTGAAGAGCATCCCACCCAGTCACACCCCATCCCTGCATTTTCCATAAAAACCAAAAGAACTGTGGATGCTGTGAATCAGGAACAAAAACAGAAGTTGCTGGAATATCTCAGCAGGTCTGGCAACATCTGTGAAGAAAAAGTCAGGGTTGACGTTCTGTGGGAGGGTCACCAGACCCGAAACATTAACTCTGATTTTTTCTTCAGAGATGCTGCCAGACCTGCTGAGCTTTTCCAGCAACTTCTGTTTTTGTTCCTGCATTTCCCATGGCTAATCCACTTAGCCTGCACATCCCTGGACATTATGGATAATTTAGCAAAGCCAATCTACCTAAACTGCACATCTTTTGGACTGTGGGAGGAAACCAGAGCACCTGGACGAAACCCACAGAGACACGGGGAGAATGTGCAAATTCCACACAGTCGCCCAGGGTTCAATTGAACCCAGGTCTCTGGCACTGTGAGGCAGCAGTACTAATCAAAGAGCACACTGATTCAGGTGAATGCTGAATTTTTCCCTAAATAGTCACCCCATTCTCTGCTTTTTCCCTTTACCATGTCCACATTTGGTTGTTCTAGTTCATGGTGTTTCGATTTAAGTTTTCCATTTGGTCCTGTGGAAACATGCAAAAAGTATAGAATTAAAATAAGTTATGTTGTAAAATTATTTTTTCTCTATAGGCTTGATGGGGAATTGCTCAGCTGGTATTAACTATTGTGTCACCAGGCAGCTGTATTGGATTTCAGTGTCTGCATGTTCAAGATAGCACAGGATACCCAAGTGGGAGTTATTGGAATTGGGAACATGTAATTGCCTATGCTGCAAAGTTGAACTGGACTGGTCCACTTTCCCTTTCCTCCACATTGACCATGAGGAATTTCCGGGTAAAAGAAATTCCATTATGGGATGGGACAGGTAAGAAATGCTGGCCAGAAAGCAACACCCACATCCAATGACTAAATAAAAAAAGTTGACAATTCAGTGTAAATCTTTTCATTTCAAAAAAAAACTATTAATTTGACATGTTTGGAAGACCCTTGCTGATTTCCTGGCCTATCGGATGTGGACCAATGAGGCAGTTGGGGGTGTTCCCAGCTTCATGTCTTGTTTAGATGTGCCGTACTCCCTGCACAAGGTGATCTAAAGTCATGGCACTGTGGCTGGTTTCAAAATCCTGTTAGTTCTGTGCTCTGTGGGGTCACAAGAGACAATTAGGCAGGACCTTTATCCAAAATCATTTCAACAGCCTCCAGTACACTGGATATCCCCAGTGAGTTCACCCTGCCAGTCTCGCTGAACTACAATAAGGTGAAAATTTTGGTGAGCTGACTAGGAATACCTTCAGGTCATGTAAGTAGCTCAGTACAAGAAGCCCTGATGCCCTCTATCCAGTACCAGGTTGACAGGGGTTTGAATCTGCATTCGTTAACCAATGGAATTCAATGACATTATTGAGAGAAGTTAATTTGACATTGTTACTGAACCAAGCATTGTGACAGAGCTAAAGTAAAGTTGTAAGGTTATAATCAGATCATTTAGCAACATCCTGAGGGTTACCATTGACCAAAAATTCAAGTAGACTCACCACATAAACACAGTAGCTGCAAGGACAGGTCAGAAGCTAGGAAAACTGGAACCAGTAACTCACTTCCTGACTCACCACAGCCTGTCCACCATCTGTAAGGCACAAGTCAGGAGTGTGATGGAATACTCCCCACTTGCCTGGATGGATGAAGCTCCAACAACACTCAAGAAACTTGACACCATCCAGGACAAAGCAGCCCGCTTGATTGGCAACACATCCATAAACATCCACTCCCTCACCACCAATGCTCACTAGCAGCAACGTGTACTATCTACAAGATGCACTGCAGAAACTCACCAAATATCCTCAGACAGCACCTCCCAAACCCACGATCACTTCCATCTAGAACATCAAGGGCAGCAAATATGTGGGAACACCACCACTTGCAAGATCCCCTCCAAGCCACTTACAATGTTGACCTGGAAATATATTGCCATTCCTTCGCTGTCGCTGGGTCAAAATCCTGAAATTCCTTCCTAACAGCAATGTGGATTGACTTCCAGCACATGGACTACAGCAGTTCAAGAAGGCAGCTCACCACCACCTTCTCAAGGGCATCCAGGGACACGCAATAAATGCTGGCCAGCCAGCGATGTCCACACCCCATGAGTGAATTTTTTTTTTTTTAAAAACACAAAATATTTGCAGATCTGAAATAAGAACGGAAAGTAATGGATAAACTCAGTGCGGGGGTGTGGGGGGCAGGAACAGACACATCTGTGGAGACAGAAACGTACAATAATTCAAGTCCAATATATTCCTCTTCAGAAGAAGAGTCTTACAGGACTAGATACGTTAACTCAGTTTCTCTTTTCATAGATGCTGCCAGACATACTGAGTTTCTTCAGCATTTTGTTTTAATTTAACTCAACAGCCTAACTAGATTCATTAACACATCTAAGCCAGTCACCTCATGGTATTGTTGGTACAATAAGAAATGTGTATATATATCTATATGTACAATAATTTTAGTGTTTGTCTTCCTTAAATCTTTGAATCTTTAATATTTGTGTAAAAAATAATTCTTGAAAAGCTATTGTGTGTATAAAATTAACTTGTGCAACAGTGCAGATGGACGATAGTGAATTGGCAGCCCAACTTATCTCTGATAAAATAGATAAGGTCTGAAAATTCATTTTTGCTCATTTAGTCAACTGAGGAAGGCAAATGTATAACTCTTTGTCGAGAAAGCATGCAGCCTGTTATTTTGCAGAGGGTGAGAAGAGCCCAGTAAGGGTCCTGTATCATTTTCAACGAGATTCTTCAACAAGGGAGTAATATATTTCGAGCACAGATTAAACTTCTGATTTCACTCTAGTATGTGTCACTATTGTACATTTGGCAAACATTTTTTGTTTGGTTTACAAGCACTTTTTCATTAAGGCAGAGCCCTTTGAAGTGCACTAAAAATAAAAGTATTTCAGGAATAAATACATTTTTTTGATAACTGAAGAAACCTATCCCATGATTTGTCTTTTGTTTACCATTCTTTTCAGATGTATTGGATGATGATCTGAATAAATCATAAATTGACTATAAACATATTCTGTTTTCTCTCTAGGTAATTGGTCTGTTGGATGTTTTCACACCAGATCTGTCTTTGGAGAAGTTTAATGATTTGTAAGTTCTTATCAAGAATTTGTTTTGAGCAAAAATATTAACATTCATGTCCCAAAGTAACCTGAGTTGAGTTTCCACATTTTATATTTGTAAGAAAGTTACAAGGACAAACACAACTTTCTAGCCCTGGTCAATATGAACAAGGGAATGTATACTGCCATGGAAAGCTATTTTCCTGTCAACTGAATTGAAGCAATTTAAAGATAAAAAAGACAAAGAAATGTTTTGAATTGTTCTGATGGCTTAATGTCTAATTGCATCATGCAACTTTACAGAACATGAAGGTTCCTTTTTTGTGAACCTTGATATGAATAACAGTTAGATCATTACAAGTGACCATCATATGCTAAGCTGAGAAAAGGAAAGTTGACCAGGGTTCCAGCTTTTGATTTCTACACAGGTATTCCAGTTGAAAGAAAAACATGCAATGAGTAGTAGCCTTTCACCTAACTAGAGCTGCAATTATTCAGTTTCAACCTTTGAAGGCTTCCTAGCCTGTTATTTTCATTGATTATGCACTTCTTGCTGTATTTGCTCCAGGTTGATACTGATGAGTTCCACACAGCTCAAGAAACTCATGTTAGCTGTTAAAGCCAGAAACCTGTGTTTAGTCTGATATTAAATTTAGGATTTTAATATGTTACTTAACTAGTGTCCCCACAAGAGTTTCTCACTCATCTGCAAGCCTGCCTGTTTTAAATTTGTAAGTGGCTGGAATCATATTGTGTTCCTGACCTGACATTTTTCTGGGTTTTTCAGCCGTGTTAAATTGTAACGATTTTCCATTGTTTTGACTGCTTATTTGCAATTGTATTTGGCCTTGTAACTCTTTTTGTTTCATACTTATCAATAATGCTAATTCCCCTTGAGCCTTGGGTTTGTTAAATTTATCAAGAAATGGATAATGTAATATAATGTGTGTTCTTCACCATATGTATAGGAATGACCGTGTAGTGTATCAAATTCTCTCTTCTCAAAGTTTGCATTCCAGTTAAGTTTTGCATATACCCTGATCACATTTACTTAAATTGCCTAGTTACCAATTACCATCCTTTCTCCATCCTATGATATCAATTTCATAAAATTAAGTAAAAGACACATTCTGAAAATAATTCACAATTCAGAGTTGCAAGAACGCAAAAATAAAATATTTGAGGTTTAAAAAGTTCAAAATCTTTGAGCTTGTAAAATCCAATCATGTTTTAAATTTTAAGAGGTCTGGGAGCAAGTCAAAAATCATCTGAGCTGCTTGTAATGTCTGTGTTGGAAGAGCAGGTTATTCATTAATTGCAAATGGCAAATGATGTAAGTGTTAAAACATTGGAGATTTGTTTATAATAAATTATTTTTAGTCGCCGTGAAAACTCCATTGTAATCTACAATAAATTTCTTTGTGATAAGTCACTCATCATGTTAGCAATATTATTTGAAAATCTTAAAATTATATCAGGAATATTATATTAATTGTAACAGTCAATGACATTTTGAATTATTTTCCACACAAACAAATGCATGAGGCAGTAGTGTACTATTAAAAGGAAACCTGCTGATGGTCAGATTAGATTTGAGAACCTGTGAAAAGAATTGGATAACTTAAGGGAGGTGGGCAAAAAAATGGCAAATATAGTTTGAAAGAGGTAAACTGAAGTATTAGATATAGGGCAATAAAGAACAAGGGATGGAGTTGCATCTATAAGATTTTTAGCGAAGTGGAGGGGAAAGAGATTTACGGATAGAAAGACATGTTTCTTTAAAAGGCGGGAAAAAGACATAAATAGCACTAAACAGTACTGTTGGTTTCATACATGGGGCACTGTATCTAGGAGCAAGGAATGGTGATGAACTAGTGTAATGCTACAGTTGGAATTAAGGGCAGGAAATTGGGGGTTGGGATCTGACTGCTTGCCACCCAGAAGGAAAGTCGGTCTGTCGGACCAGAAAGTAGCAGTGGGCTGAAGTGCTGGGGAGTTGGACTTCTGCCCCTCACTAGGAAGGAAATGCTAAGCCACTATAGTTGACTGACAGTTCCAATAGTCCTGGCAGCACCACAGCTCAGTAGTGGGCACCACCAGCACTGCAGTTAGTCCCATTATGGAGGTCTGATGGATTAGGGAGTGAAGTAATTCAGGGATATTGGGTGGAGATTGCTTACCCCTGTGAGGGAAGGGTTGGATGGGTATGGTGGTTTTCAAGAGTAGACAGAAAGGAAGGCAGGGAGGGGGTGCAGATACTACCTTCTCAGGCGATGCCCCCCATTGGACAAAGAACATTCTACAAGGATAGAACTCCCGCTCCTTTCCTACCACTTTAAAACTTTTAAGATAAGCAGGCAGCCCACTCCTGTCCACCAGTCCATGCAATCATTTGACAGTGAGAGAAGAGAAATATTGGAATCAATTAAGCATTTAAGAAGCTTTAAGAATTGACCATTAATTATTTAATTATATATTGTGGGCAGGCATGCGATTCCGTATTGCCCACCCTTAATGGTATGGGGTGAGCTCAATATCAGACCCTGGGAAGCATCAAGGATCAGAGAGACTTTGGTGTATGTGTCCCTAAAAGTAACGGGACAGGTGGATAAAATGGCTAAGAAGGCATAGGAAATGCTTGCCTTTATTAGCCTGGAACTCTATAAAATGTTGGTTAGGCCACAACTTAAGAGTTGTGTGCAGTTCTGGAATCTACATTAGAGGAGAGATGTGATAACTCTGGAAAGGGTGCAGAGGCGATTTACCAGAATGTTGCATGGCCTGGAGAGCTTCAGTTATGAAGAAAGATTGGACAGACTGGGAGTTTTTACCTTCGAGCAGAGGAGACTGAGGAAGGACATGATTAAGATGTATAAAGTAATGAGGACATAGATAAGGTAGACAGCAAGGAACTTTTAATTTTGGTGGAGGAATCACTGATCTGAGTTAATAAGATGGCTTATTGCATGATAGCAATAAGTACAATGGCACCCTAGCCAGGCATAATTACGAGAACTTCTGGGAGCTGTACATAATACAACTGTTCCCTAGGAAGGCTACTATACATTTCACTGTCTCCAGCTACAGATGTATGTAACATATTCAGCTTGAATGGAGCTACTGCAACTTCAATATTAACTCTTTTGGAATCATTACATACTACAACAAATATGTCTCTAGTTGTATATTTTGTCTGCATCAATGGGAGAGTTCTCACTGATTTAATCAGCCTAGTCCTTAAAGGGTAGTCCTTGTCTCTAATGCCATACCTACTGACTCTGCCTGGAGGTGTGTGGAGGTGTGAGGATCTGTGGAAGGTGTGACTGGCACAGAATAAAAACAGCATGACAGCTGATTGGATACCTTCCACCAACAGGCAGGGGAATCCTCCTGTGGTCACATGGCAGCTGAATATTGATAGAGTAGTATCCCTTCTGATTGACCAGTCCTGCTGGTTGATCTCCGGGTAACTTGACTGCCGTATGTGTGTGTACTCAATAACTCCTTCGACCCAGCAATCCAGCCAGTGCTGCAATTATGAGAGCTCTCTGGTTCTGACTAGCCTCATCATTAGTAAAGTGGATGCAAGTGATAGTTCTGGCAAATTTGACAGCAGTGAGTTGGAAAATGTACTGTGAGCAGCAGATTGTGAAATCGTGTAGATGCAAATCCCAAGGAGAAGCTTCAAGTAAAGATTTTTGGGGCTCTGCCTTTATGGCCCTAGGCACTGTGTACCCATTTGGTCCACTGGGAGCGAGATCCTGTTCCAGGAGGCTGAAGATGTCAGCAATAACCTTGCCATGTAAGTCTGATAGTCCTGACGTCCTGTTGCTCAGTCAAGTCAAGGGAGCTGATCTTCTGCTGTAGATCCTGTGCTGGCAGGATTGACTCCTTCAGTTTGATGCTCTGTTCAGTGGAGAGGCATTTGGCTCAGAAGAAGGCAAGTGCTGTTATTGGTGTTGCTTCTGCTCCTATGATGCTGCTTGGCCTGCTGTGTTCATCCAGCTCTGCACCTTGTTGTCTTGGTTTAATACATTATCAGTGCTGAGGGTTGTGTTGTTATGTTAACAGACATTGTTGTTTTTTGTTCAAGACCAATTACATTAACAGGAACGATAAAATTCCTCACTTTTGCTGATTAACCTAAACCAACAGGAATTCCACTCCACATTGCTTAAGACATTTGTAACAAAACAGACATTTGGAATATCCAAGTCTACCTTCAATGAAAAACCAACGCTGGTGAGGGCTAGCCAAGGTCATAAGTTCCACCTCATTAAAAAAGTTTACAAAATAGGTGGTGAAAACTAGTCCCTGATTCAGCCAGTGATTCCCTTCAGTCATTCTAGTATGATCCAGTGCTGCTTCCAGTATAAATCCCTTTGTGTAGACTAACATTACAAAAGGCTACCAGAGTAAAAATAGAAATTACTCTCTATATAATCTGCCATAGAAAACAATTGCTTTTTACATGAATATCTCATTGTGTCTTAATTGAGTTACAAAAATTATATTCCTGAAAATGTTTCAATTTCCCACGACCAAGTGTACAGTTATCTCCAGTCTTTATATACAATGTCTCATGTCCCAACATGTTACATCTAACACGACCCAGCAATAAATTTAAATGACGACATAGAGTGCATATCAGATTTTTAAATCAATAATCACACATTCAGATATATTAAGCTAAGGATGTACATCACATCTTGCATGACCCAATTAAAAAATATTTTGTTCTTGTCAATAAAGGCTTTAAGTGTTCTTGTAAAATATAAACTAGACTACTTCCACCATAAACTCCAAGCCTAAACATAACATGGTTTCTCTGTGACACAGGTTTTCTTCCTGATTTTGCTTCATATCTTCTCTGGGGTTTCTATTTTTCACGTTCCTTCTTTGCTATAATTCTGCAAGGCATGCCCAGGACCAGTTCCACTCCCACACTATCCCCTTTTGGTTTGAGATCCTGATTCCTTGCTATGAGAGAAGAGAAATGATTATCAAAGTAATCGAAGAAACAGGAGTGGGGGAAAGGGAAAGAAAACAGTTTCTGAAAAAAAAAGAGAAAACAGAAGTGAGTTAAAGCTTTGCAAAAAGCAGATGTAAGCCTAGAAGAGTAAAACTGAAAGAAATTCACAAATGTTCATGATCTGTCACAGCATATGCAGCAAGCAGTTACATATGGATTTGTCATCCTAATTCTTTACACAGAGCATGTCATTTTTAAAGTCACTTGAATCATTAATTGGAAAAGGTGTTTAACAGGTGTTCAAGCCCACAGTCAAAATTACCTCTATAGGGAAAGGTAGCAAGTGCTATTCAAATGAGATAACAACAAATTAACAAAATAGACTGCAAAAATGAGGAGAAATGTCTTCACCCAAAGATTTAATTTGATTTGTTATTGTCATATGTACTGAGATACAGTGAAATTTATTGTTTTGCCTGCTATTCAGGCAAATCATACTTTACATAAACACAGCAGGCTAATAAGACAGAATGCAGAATATCGTGTTACAGCTGTAGAGATGGTGCAGAGAAAGATCAACTCTAATACATGAGAAGTCCATTCAAAAGTCTGATAATAGCGAGGAAGAAGCTGTTCTTGAATTTGTTGGTACGTGTTTTCAAACTTTTGTATGTTCTGCCCAATGGAAGAGGGCGAAAGAGAGTATAACTGGGGTGGGAGGGGTCTTTGATTATGTTGGCCGCTTTTCTGAAGCAGTGGGAAGTATAGACAAAGCCAGTGGATGGAAGGCTGGTTTGCATGATAGAGTAAGCTGCATTCACAACTATCTGTAATTTCTTGTGGTCTTGGCCAGAGCAATTGCCATACTAAACATCCGAATACGATGCTTTCAGTGGTGCATCTATAAAAATTAGTAAGATTCATTGTGGACATGCAAAATATCCTTAGTCTTCTGAGGAATTAGAGGCATTGATGTACTTTCTTGATCATAGCATTGACATGGATGAACCAGGACAGATTTTTGCTGATATTTATTCCTAGGAAAATGAAGCCCTCAACCATCTCCACCTCAGCACCATTGATACTGACAGGGGCATGACCTCCTCTCAGCTTCCTGAAGTCAATGACCAACTGGTTTGTTTTGCTGACACTGGGGTAGAGATTGCTGTCTTTACACCATGCCACTAAACTCTCTATCTCTTTCCTGTACTCTCTGTTCATTGTTTAAGATCCGACCCATCACGGTGGTGTCATCGGCAAGTTTGTAGATGGAGCTAGAGCAGAATTTGGCCACACGTCCGTGAATGTATAAGGAGTATAGTAAGGGGCTGAGTAAGCAGCCTTGCAGAGCGCCGGTGTTGAAGATTATCATGGACAAGGTGTTGTTGCTGTCCTTACTGACTGCGGTCTGTGGGTGAGGTGTGGTAAGCCTATGTAATCTTCTGCCACAGAAAGCTGTTGAGGCCAAAACATTAAATGTTTTTCAAAGTAGAGATAGTTCATAGGCCTAAAGGGTATGGGTCATAAGCAGGAACAGGATACTGATTTGGTAGTGTTGTGGGTAAATCACCAGAAGCTACCTTTAATTCCATGTTACTGAGAAATCTTACAGATAATCAAGTAATGAATTAATTACTCAAAACTTTATTGTATGTAACAACCAAAATAAGACCCCTCAAGCAAGTTAAGTCTCACAATTCAACCTAACTATTGCCCATTAAAGGTGGAATTTAGCTATGATTCTAACCAAACATGTCTGTCTCTGATGTCTAGGTTTAATCCTTGTACAGTGTTGTTCCTCTAAGTTGTGCTGCTGGAGAGTTCTAGTGTTGGATTCTCATACAATTTTTTCATCCTTCAGGTCTAAGAAATGACATTATTGCTGATTTTTTAGATTCCTTCGCCCACAATATTGCAAAGCTGCAGCTTACCTTTTTATCAGAAGTAGCTTCCTTGTTCCTTGTTACATTTGGCAGGGACTGCCTGTTTGAAGACACCCCTTAACTGTGATTAACTCCTTAAGTTCTTTTGCAGAGCAATCAGTTGTTCTTGTGCCTTAAAGCAGCCAGTTGTCAAGCAGATGTTAAAACAGTGTTTGTTTTTGTTTATGTAGTCTTTACTCCTTCTTTTCCTAAGCATGGGTAATTGCTTTCAATTCCTGCATAAGTTTTTACTTGTCCTTTTAGTAGTTTATTTCAGATGGAGTTTTGATTGAAAGAAGCAACAAATGAAAAGTTGTTAAAGTTCTGAAGTTTACAGTATCACAGTTGATCAGCCAGGATGATATGAATGGCAGAGCAAGCTTAAGAGCCAAATGCCCTGCCCCTGTTTCAATTTTCTACACTACATGCAAATTCCCATGTGAGCAAATGTTTGAATAGAGTGTTCTATAGATGCATCCCTCAGAGAATATTCCTCACTTTTCTCCTTAAAGACACTTTATAAAGCCTCATTCTTTGACCATGCTTTTGGTCATCTGACCTAACATCTTTCTATGCGGCTTGGTGTCATACTTCGTTTTATAATGATTCTGTGAAGAGCCTTGAGGATTTTCATGATGTGAATGGCACTATATAAATATTAGTTGTTGTTGAACTGGATTGGGCATATTCTGCTTCTGTAATTTAGCAAGTTGTCAACCCATGCAATAAATTATTGATTATAAAAAAAAGTATTCGTGCTAATTTAGGTTCAGTATTGCAAACAGTTTTATCCTGATATACTGATCCTTTTCCAGAATATTTTGATTGTCTTTTAGGTTAGTTCCTCAGATATGACAATAAACTACACTAGCAATCAATCTTTTTGTCTGTCTGGTCCTGAAATAAATCTGGCTTAATTTTTCAGCAGCTTCCTAAATAATTCTATTCTGTGGCACCGGAATACAAATGTGAGCATCTGGGGAATGACCTGAATATTGGCAAGAGGTTCACATGGAAGTATTATAAAACTGTCCTCAATACAGGGCCCTGACAAGGTGGAAAAATAGCAGAGAAAGCAAAGAAACTCGGAAAGTACCAAGGAATTGGCATCTAGCTTGACCTTCTTTAAAGGAAAAACTGAAGATAAGAGCAGGAGAAGTAAATGAATTCCACAGATCCTGGGGTAAAATCAGTTGAATTAAGAGTCAATGCAGTGAGTCCTGACTGTTACGCAATGATAGTAGCATGTTGGGAAGGAAGAATCTGATACCCAGAAACAACAATCGATGAGCAAAGAACAGTTAAGAATAATATTAACAGATATTAACAGTGCTTTAAATTTTGATTACAAGACAATAGTATGGACATTAAGCCTGATTACAATGTTCAAAGTTCAACTCAGTCAAACTTTAATTT
Organism: Rhincodon typus; assembly: GCF_021869965.1. Classification (NCBI taxonomy): domain Eukaryota; kingdom Metazoa; phylum Chordata; class Chondrichthyes; order Orectolobiformes; family Rhincodontidae; genus Rhincodon; species Rhincodon typus. The sequence goes on along the minus strand of NC_063353.1, from coordinate 25,506,777 downwards.
TTGCTTGGTTAAGGAACATTGCAAGTTGACGTGCACATGCCAATTTCAGCCCACAGCTTACAAAGACTATGCAATAAGATTATTTTGTAGCTGTATCGAAGTGGCAGCTAGGCTTTCTAGAACTTCCTGTTTTAATATGCAAATAGATGACCCTAGACAGCATTGACCTACATGTTACTGAAATTTCCATCTCAGCTACTTGAGCCGTTGATTATAAAACATTTTATACATTCAATACATTTCAAGCAGGTTGGGTGTTCATATTACTGTGCCACAAAACATATTGCCAAGGCCTTGGTGTTCAATAAAGTCTTTGATGAATCTAAATTAGTTTTTCTCTTCAAAGTAGAATGTCTCCTCCTGATCAATCAGTGCACATTCTGTACTGCAACAGCTGAAATGCCATCGCCAGTGAAAATAGTTCAGAAACCATGGAAACTAGACTAAATCAATTCGAAATTTGTCAAACAGTTAAGTACTTCCATGGCAACCAAGCTATTTTTCACTTAACTGTCAACAGAGAGCAGTTCTTAAAGTTCATTCAGTTTGCGAGGCAGTAAAATCTCCATTGTGTCCTATTTAGAGTGCAATTGTAAATGAACATATTAAGAACGTGTTTGCAACTTTACTATAATAGTGAGCAGCTGACGTCTTTCTATTTTATTTCCCTCACCTAGAATGTGGTTCTCAGCATTTTACAGCATTTGTTTTTTTGATGTTGCACAACTATAAATTTGCAAATGTTTTAATTCTAGAATGACTGAAGAAGAATGATATGAGACTCGAAAAATTAATTCTGTTCCTTTATCCACAGACCTGCTGAATTTCTCCAGCATTTTCTGTGTTTGTTTCAGATTTCTAGCATCTACAGTATTTTGGTTTTTATAAGCTTGCATTTGCTTCAGAAATAACATAAAAAGTACAAAACAAAATGACTTCAAAACTTTGGCCACCATTTCCAGGAAAACACTTGACGAGAGTTCTCTGCTAAAATGTGACTCCTGAAGTGGCTCAGGGAGTAAAGATATCAACTGGAACTGGTCCATACAATCAGGAAGATCACAGTTTGATCCCTAACTTATGCCAAGTTAGCTCCTGTTTGGGTTGCTGTGGAAAAATTACAGTTGACGACAACGACTCCAGTCTAAGGTGGAGGAAATAACTGATTTCAGATCTAACTATTTTCCAGTGAACTCTGCTGGAAAGTGATTATATTTGAACAGCGTTAACACACAAATCCATGGGTGAGATTCTCCGAAGCTGCCTACTGTGTCCAATTTAAGGGAGTGATTTGTGTGTGGAAAGAATTTCCAGAAAAAGTGGTGGATGTGGGTACAGTTACAACATTTAAAAGACATTTGAATAAGTACACAAATGGGAAAGGTTTGGATAGATATGGGCAAAGTGCAGGCAGGCGTAGAGTCATAGGGTTTGTTTCCATGCTGTATGGCTCTTTGGTCCAGCCAGTCCATGCCGAGCATGGTGCTGCACTGGACTGGTCTCATTTTCCTGCGTTTGGCCAAGTGCGGGCAGGTGGGACTGGTTTGGTTTGGGATTGTGGTCGGTGTGGACTGGTTGTACCAAGGGGTCTGTTTCCATGCTGTATGATTTAAAATATCACACGTGCCTTTAAATTTTTTATTTTTCATATGAATTCCACACTTTAGAAACTCTTTTTTTTAATGGATGAACTTGCCACATCAGCTGTCAAAGCTCTTAGAACAGTCGGGGAGAAAGGAACTTTATCGCAGTGAGTCATCCCCGAAACTGACAGGCAGAACAGGTTTGGCTGGACTCTTTTGAAGTTTCAAAGAATGGGAGGTAAGGTCATTGAATTATATTAGACCCTTAGGAAAGAGAAGTTTAACAAAGAGGATGTTGGGTGGAATGAGAAAGGCGGGGAAGAGCGGGCACTGTTTTGGAAGAAGGAATTTCCCATTGACGACAAAGACAAGGAGAAGTTTCTTCTCCTGGAGGGTGGGGGAGTTTGTGAAATTCTCCCACAGTAAAAAACAGTGGGGGGTGGGGGAGTTCATGCAAATCAGTGAATATATTTAATTGAGAAATTTTTTTTGATTGAGAAGGGAGTGGAGGGTTGGGGTGAGGAGTGGGGGAGGTGGGATGGAGAGACAGGAAAGTGGGGTCGAGGCCACAATTGTCTTGAATGGGGTAATGGACCAAATGGCTTCCTGATCTTTCCTGCTTAAACGGATTTGCCTCCACCTTCTGATGCATAGGTAAGGTAGATAGCCATTGGCTTTTTCCAAGGGTAGCGGAGTCTAAAACTAAAAGGCATGGGTTTAAGCTGATAGGAGAGAGATACAAAAGGGTCTAGGGGGGTAATTGTTTCACACGCAGGATGGTAAATGTCTAGAATATCATCATGTCTGTAGCCCATACCCTATCGCATATCACACTAGCCAATCGGATACAAATTGGCTTGACAGCAGGAGACAGAGGGTGGTGGTGGAGAGTTGTTTTTTGGACTGTCGCCTGTGACCAAGCGGTGTTCCACAGGGATCGGTGCAGTGTCCACTTTTGTTTATCATTTATATAAACGATTTGGATGAGAATATAGAAGGCATGGTTAGTAATTTTGCGGATGACAGCAAGATTGATGGTATAGTGGACAGTGAGGAGGGTTGTCTAGGATTGTGGGGAGGTCTTGATCTGTTGGGTCAGTGGGCTGAGGAGTGACAGATGGTGTATGGTTTAGATGAATGTGTTTTGGTGGGGCGAACAGGGACAGGACTGGTACGATTGGCAGGGGTGCCCTGGATAGTGTTGTGAAGTGGGGAAAACTCGGGGTTCAGGTATATAATTCTTTGAAATTTGTGGTGCAGGTGGACAGGGTGTTTGAGGGGGCATTTGGCACACATGTCTTTGTTGCTCAGGCCTTTGGATGTAGGAGTTGGTTGTGTCATGTTGAGGTTGTGCAGGGCGTTGGTGAGGCTTCTTCTGTAGTGCTGTATGCAATTCTGATCGTTGTGCTGTGGGAGGGGTATTGTTGGATTGGGGAGGGTTCAGGGGAGATTTGCCGGTGTGTTGCTGGGAGTGAAGGGTTTTAGTGGTAGGGATGGACTGGGACTTTTGGTTTTTAATTGGAGCAAGAGAGGGTGAGGGGTGACCTTGTGAATGTTTGTGGAATCATGGGAGGACGTGGATGGGCTGAGTGGTGGGCGTATTTTCCCTGGGGTGGAGGAGTTCAAAACTTGGGTGCATATTTTAAAGGTGAGAGGAGAAAGATTTTAAAGAAGTGATGAGGGGCAACTTTTTTTACACAGTCATCCTTGTGTGGAATGAACTTCCAGAGGAAGTGTGGATGCAGGTACAAAACCTTCCCACTTAGCTGCAATACATCTCAACTATACTCTTGAGATTATTCATTTATTTAACTCTTAATGAAGCAATTAATGCATTTCCTTGCTTCTACCCTAAAGGTAATGACTAATGGAACCATCTGGTGCTGTTTTCTTCCAAAGTTATTAATATTGCAATATGGTACTGCAGCATATTGGGCTACAAGTCAAAACAAGTCACAATGACATTGCTCAATCAGTGATGAATACCGCAGTAAGACAAGCTCTCGTTATCCAGACTGCTTGTCTAACATGTAGTACTGGATGATCAGAAATATGCTCCAATTAAATATGAGAGGACCAAAACCATTATCTTCAGTTTCCAAGCTATTAAGTCATCCTCTGTCATAGTAACTATCTTTGACTAAATTGAACTGTTCATAACTCGGTGTCATAATTGGTCCATGTTGAGCTTCTGAATGTACATCTGCTCCTATACTAAGACTGCCTATTGCCACCACCATAACATGGCCTGACTTCATCCTTCCCTCAGTTCATCTGCTGTCAAAACCTCATCCATACCCTTGCTACCTCTAGACTTGACTATTTCAATGCCGTCCTGGCTAGCCTCTCAAATTCTATCCTCCATAAACTTGAATTTTCCAAATGTCTGTTACTCATGTTCTATCTCAAACCAAGTCCTCTTTACCAGTCAGCACTGTATTGGCAGACCCACATTGGCTTACACAGTTAAGCAATGCGTCAGTTTTGATACCTCTCATCTTTATTTCCAAATCCCTTCATCACCTTACTCTTGCCTGTCTCTATCATTTCTACCAGCTCTACAACTCTCCAAGATATCTCTGTTTCTTTAATTCTGGCCTCTTAAGCATTACTGTTTTCAATTGCTCAACCTTTGTTTGCCATGCCCGCAACTTCCAAGCTCCTAAGCTCAGGAATTTCCTTGATACATCTGCCCTTCTGCTCGCCTTTTTTTTCCTCCTTTATGATGCTTCATTAAAGCTAATTCTTTGACCAAGATTTTGCTAATTTATCTTAATATCTCCTAAGCTATCTTAGTTATAAATGTTGCTTGTTAATGCTCCTTGAGGTGTTATATTACATTAAAAGAGTGATATAAGTACAAATTATCTTACCTCAATTCGTATATTGGAAAGGGCTCAGAAATAAATGTCCAGGATAATTTCTGGCTTTTGATTACTAAGTTGTAAAAAAGGCTGCAGCTACGTAAATTTTCTGATTGGGGAAAAGCTACGTATAGGTATTTACTTTTAATTAGCCAAGACACATAATATAAGAGCAAGGAGATTATGTTGAAACAGTGTAAAATTTTGGAGTACTGCATGCAGTTCTGGTTACAACATTATAGGAGGAATTATTCATTCACAAGATGTGGGTGCCATTGGCTAGACCAGCTTTTATTGCCCATTCCCTAATTGCCCAGAGAATAGTTAAGAGTCAACCACATTGCCGTGGGTCTGTGTAGGCCAGATCAAGTAAGGACAGCAGTTTCCTTCCCTAAAGGACATAAGTGAACAGTTAATAAAAATATATTTGACATGGAAGTAAATAAACAATTTATTTAAACAATGAGCGAAAGATTAAGAGAGGACAAATAAGACATCTATAAGTAGATTCATAGACATGTCCAGCACAGAAGGAGGCTAGATGTTGTATTGTGTTCACACTGGTCAGTAAAGATCTCACTACACTAATCCTATTTTCAGCCTTTTGCCCGTAGACCTGAGCGTTATGGCAATGCAAGTGAATATCTAAATACTGCTCAAATATTCCAAGAGTTTCTGCCTTGACCACCCTGTCAGGCAGTGAGCTCCATACTCTCACTGCCTTCTGGGTGAAAATATTTCTTTTCAACTGCCTTCTTAGTTTCCTTCTTCTTATTTTAAAGCTCTGGCCCCTTGTTTTTGACCCTTCTACTAATGGAAAAAGTGCCTTCCTAATCTCTCCTATCTAGGCTCCCTATAATCTTATACAACTGTAACAGGCCCCCTCTCAACCTTTGCTGTTCCTAAGAAAACAAACCCAGCCTATCCAGTCTATTGTTGCAGCTCAGACCCTCTAACCCAAGCAACATTCTGGTAAATCTGCATCCTATCTAGTGCAATTGCAATTGGGGAGGCAAGAGCCTAGTGGCATTATCGCTACGCTCTCAATCCAGAGATCCAGGTATTGCTGTGGGATCTGGGTTTGAATCCAGGTATGGAATTTGAATTTATAAAAAATCTGGAATTAAGAGTCTAATGATGACCACAGAACTGTTGCCATCTGTCGGCAAAAATCCCTTTCTGATTCATTAATGTTCTTCAAGGAAGGAAACTGCTGTCCTTACCTGATCTGGCCTACACATAGAACATAGAACATAGAACATTACAGCGCAGTACAGGCCCTTCGGCCCTCGATGTTGCGCCGACTTGTGAAACCAATCTGAAGCCCATCTAACCTACACTATTCCATTATCATCCATATGTTTATCCAATGACCATTTAAATGCCCTTAAAGTTGGCGAGTCTACTACTGTTGCAGGCAGGGCATTCCACGCCCTTACTACTCTCTGAGTAAAGAACCTACCTCTGACATCTGTCCTATATCTATCACCCCTCAATTTAAAGCTATGTCCCCTCGTGCTAGCTATCACCATCCAAGGAAAAAGGCTCTCGCTGGCCATCCTATCTAATCCTCTGATCATCTTGTATGTTTCTATTAAGTCACCTCTTAACCTTCTTCTCTCTAAGGAAAACAGCCTCAAGTCCCTCTGCCTTTCCTCATAAGACCTTCCCTCCATACCAGGCAACATCCTGGTAAATCTCCTCTGCGCCCTTTCAAATGCTTCCACATCCTTCCTATAATGCGGCGACCAGAACTGTACGCAATACTCCAAGTGCAGCCGCACCAGAGTTTTGTACAGCTGCAACATGACCTCATGGCTCCAAAACTCAATCCCTCTACCAATAAAACCTAACACACCATACGCCTTCTTAACAACCCTATCAACCTGGGTGGCAACTTTCAGGGATCTATGCACATGGACGCCGAGATCTCTCTGCTCATCCAGACTCTCGACCTACAGTAATGCGGTTGTCTATTAACTGTCCTCCGAGCAATTAGGGGTGGACACCAAGTGCTGGCTTAGCCAGTGACAAGCAACATCCTGTGAATAAATTCTTTTAAAATCCTCCTATAATGTGGTGACCAGAAACGCATGCAGAACTCTTATCATTTTATACAGTTCCAACATAACCTTCTTGCTTTTGTATTCTGCAGTTCTGAGGAAGGGTCACCGGACCTGAAACATAACTCTGATTTTTCTTCACAGATGCTGCCAGACCTGCTGAGCTTTTCCAGCAACTTCTGTTTTTGTTTATGATTTACAGCATCCACAGTTCTTTCATTTTTGTTAAATATGACATATACCTTCTCACCACCTTAACCACTTGCCCTGCAACCTTCAGAGGTCTGTGGAAATATTCACCAGGGTCCATCTCTCTCTTACAAAGTTACAGATAATAAAGATAAATTTCTCTTCCCACAGTAGGGCAGTGATTATATGGAACAAATTCCAAGACACAAAAGTAGTTGGTCATGATAATGTATTAATTCAGGATCTAAATATTGCATTCATCATAGCTGCCAAGTAAATATTAATTATCTAAGCAGTGTTCTCTTTTCAAAAAGATCTAAACCCTTCGTCAATAATAGCAGTCCATCAGTAGATTGTTTGTTTGAATAACTGTTTTGTGACCGAGAATTAATCTTCACAAATCTGGTTCCATTTTACTACCGGACCTCAGTTAAAATATTGTACTTTTTTATTCGTTTCTGGGATGAGGGCGTAGTTAGATGGACCAGCATTTATTGCCCATCCCTAATTGCTCTTGAGAAGGTGGTAGCGTGTTTCCTTCTGGAAGTGCTGGAGTCCATGTACTGTCACAGTTGGTACTCCCACAGTGCTTTTTGGAAAGAAGCTCCTGGGAAATATTCAATTTCCTGGTTAGGTACCAGAATTCAAGCTGTATTATAACAGCTTGGCTATGGGTGTGGCTTATTCTGGAGCCTTCAGTACTATTGCTGGAATGTTGCCAGGGTTGAAAGCCTTTGTGCTACCCAGGACCTTCAGTCATTCTCGATATCATGTGGAATGGATTGCATTGGCTGAAGACTGGTACCTATGAAACTAGGCACCACGAGGAGGCTGAGATGGATCACCCACATGGCAGTTCTAAAGATGGTTGCAAATGCTTCAGCTATTTCTTTCCTTATAATGGTTTTAGCTGGTGCACCAAATATGAGGCTATTTCACTGAAACATAATGTTTTGAAAGTACATGAAGTGGACATTTTCATTGTTGTTATTCAATCTTATAATAATCAATTTAAATCAAGACTACATTCAAATCCTGAGAATTTTCAGATCTAAGGTGACATTGACAAACCAACATAGCACCTTTGGCCAAATGTATAACTCATTAACACAAATGATCAATTCGTCTTGTGTACACAGGACTTGTTGTGAAAGAATATTGCAGAAACCACTGTGTCTCACTTCTGCCTACAGCATATGTGTGGAACTGCTCATTAACTTGGCCGCCTATAGCATTTAAGTACAGTATTGGAGGTTGAAACATTAAAGAAGGTTTCATCTGCCTTTTTAAGATGAATGTAAAGATGCTGTGGCAATCGGGTATGCAAAAGAGGAAAGAGGAGAATGAATAGCAAATAGATTGATATGAGAATAAATAATAAATGATCAAAGTACAATTCAAAAATTTTTAAAGTCTATCAAAAAGTGTCCAAAGTAAATAAGTCTCATTAGGAAATAAAGTTTGCTCTACTAGAGGTGTTTTCTTCATTCAAAACAGTTTTAAACTACCATTGCTAAATTTGTACTTTTATATCTTATTGGATTTGTCTTTGCTTGGATGCAGCTTTAGGAATGTTTGCTTCAGTTCAAATATATGTATTTGCCACTAACATCCTATTTTTGCAATTTGAGTTTGTATTTTGTTCAAAAATGCAAAGTGAATTTAAAATATGAATAAACACCACTGAAATTCTATGTAATGCTTAGTTGCTTTGAAGCAGTGATTTTGTTCAAAGGGTGTTATTTAAACCTGATTTTCACTTGTTTTTGATTCATCTGCTCCTTGGGAATTGTATCAAATTTTTTGCAACTCTTCCAAGTAAGTCGACATGCATAAATTTTAGAGTAAAAATGCAACTGCTATTTCTACTACTAAAATATGATGGAGTTGAGTAAGTCAATTTCTCTGTTTCCTTAACCCAAGAGGGCTGTGTTTTTTTTTTCAGAGTGATGTAGCAGAGAATGAGGAAAAACTGTGGGTCATGAGGTCTACTGTCACCTTGCTTTCCAAGGCGACACTTACCTTCCTTACCCCTGAGAGAATTATTTAGATAGAAAAACCAGTAAAACTAATACATATAAAACTATAACAATAGATGATGCATACTGATCCTATTCATCTCATATACTTCAAAATGGAGTATGTCCTTTACGTTCATTTCCAAATGTTACTGTTGTTTTATGATTTTCCCTCAGGGCAACCATTCTTTGCCTATCTGTTGTATGAAAATGGGACCTGCAACCTTCTCAAACACTTATATACAAAGGGAAGTAGGAGTAAATGACCTAAGCATTCCCGCAAAAGGGATATAGATAAAAGATAGACACAGTTTTAAATGTTAAAGACATCAAGTGGTATGGAGAAAATGTGGGAATATGGCATTTAGATAGAGGATCTGATATGACATATTGAATGGTGGATTGGGACTCAATGGGCTGAATAGTCTTCTCTGGTTCCGTGTTTGTGTGTCTGTGTTTCAGTGGAGCCTTCTAGAGGCCACTTTTCCCTCCAATCTTGGCCTAGTACTAAATGGCTGAAGGCTTCACTCTCAGTGGAGACATTCATTGAAAACTTTGTTTCAGGGCTCATCTACACCTTTAACGTCTTCTGATGCTTCCTCTGCTGCTGCGGTGATGCCTGCACCAGTTTGGTGGGATTTTGTCTCCTTGCCTCAGTTGTCTCCATCAGTGAAATATCTGCCAAATGTAACATGAATAACCAAGTTAATTAGGTAGGGGTTAAGGCAAATTTTGAGGGAGAAGCTGAAATCCTGTCCCCACCAGAAATCCACCCCATAGAGAAGAATCAAATTTTGTTTCAGTCTTGTCAATCCGCAAAATTAGGAACAATATCTTGTTTTATTTTTCCACTTGTGCCCATTCTCCTTCTCATTTGAAGGCATTGATTCTATGACCGGGCTAGATCACCTTCAGGAAAAGGTGTTTCCGCTTTCCGAAATTACATGGGTATGGATAGCAGGTCAGACTATTCTGGGGCCTAATGATTTGCTGTGGTCAAATGACTCACTGGCACTCACTGTCTGGCGTCCAATAAAGATCAGCTACTTGGACAAAGTACGGTGATGTGTCTTTGATATCACACCCCTGCACTGGCTCAGTGCCCTCAAAGCAAAAGGAAGAAAATTGGTTGAGAGAGAAGAATGAGAGAAGCCTCATCTTTAATGGATCGATATTGAATTAGCTTGTCAGAGTTAATAAAAGTCACTTTTTTTGCTTTCTTTTCATTGACAATATTTTTAGCCAACCACTTACATTGAAACCATAAATTACTGTGTTAGTACACAGAACATGTAGTCAAATAAAACAAATAGCTTGATAAAGACATTGAATTGAGTGTCTCATTTGAAACTTGGGCCTGAATTAGCTGAGTGTATGCAAGACTTGTTCTCACCAATCACTAAAGATATACCCTTGGAAAGCGGAATATATCATTGGTGATTATCATGACCGGTAATCAGAAATACTTTGTATACACGTGGTGAGGAGTTAACATTTTTGACAAGTGACGAGTGGAGGGCTGTGTGTTGTAGAAGAGTATGAAAGATCCAGAAAACCAGGGTCCTCTGCATGCTTTGGAGTTTTAACTTCACTGTGTGTGTGTGTGTGAGATATCAATGACAGGCTCCCCACCAGATACCAACCAATGGACAAGGTTGAGGGTTGGAGCTGTCCAGTCAGCAAATATTGGCTCCTGCAGCTAAAGGCTTTTTGAATCCAGTTGTTACATGCATACATATAAATATATGAACATAAGAAGTAGGAGCTGGATTAAGCCATTCAACCTCCGAACCAGCTCTGCCTTTGATAGGTTCATGGCCGAACTGATAGTAGCCTCAACACCACTCTCCTGCCAACCCCTGATACCATTTGACACCACTGTCCCCTCCCCTGTTAGTCAAGAATCCATCTGCATCTGCCTTGAAGACCTGTCTGGACTGCACTCTAGGAAGTAAGTTCCAAACTACTCATGGTCTTCTGACAGAAAATGTCTCTCAGCCCCACTTAATTGCTGAATTTTCCACGGTTAAATTTCAAATGTTGAACAAGAATGATGTATGCCGTCTCATCCTAATGCTTAAAGTGTCAACTTACATCCTTGGAATGGGCTGGATCACTTGCTGCTGTCATTATAGCTCTGTTAAAACCAGAATTTGTTTAATAAGAGACAGGTTGAGATCAGGATTCAGATGTTTAGCACTTTAACACCCCACCCAAGTCACATCTGTCTGTCTTGTGGTATTACAGTTCTCCTCAACAGTTTTCTAAAGCCTTTATAGTTATTAGAAAATGCAAAATTATATTATTGTATAGTAAAATCCTGTGAAGGCCAGGACAAAAAAAAATGCTGATACATTTATGTGTGTGGCACAAAATTAAATAGAGTAATGATGTTAGTTGTTAAGTGAGCAAGAGAATTAGAGGAAAGATTTTAAAATGATACGTTTATATTAGTGCATATTGGTGAAAATTGTAAGTAAGTTGAATTCTCAAAGGAGACTTTGAAATGAACATAAGTGATGTAAATAATCCTTTTAAATTAAAGTGGGACAAATTAAGCAAGGTTTCACTTTGCTTCACAATCATTTGGCTGACTTCTGCTTGAAGTAAACTTTGGGGGTTGGTTAAGGACAGGGTCAGGCTCCACAGTGATGACCCAAAGATAAATAGCTGCTTTCCAAATTCTCGGAAGAATAGCAAGCAGAACAAGACACTAGAAGATGACCCTTATCCCACAAAGCGTTCATTACAGTCCAGAAAATTGGCAAGTGGAGAAAAACCAACATTGGCAATGTCAGATTATGAGCTATAATGTTATTAGCTAAGGGCAGATCACAGATATTGCACTTAGTTTTTCAGCAATCTAACTGGTGTCACAGAGATGACACCTTTGCAAACATTTTTATAACACATTCTTTCAGGTTCATAAATTGTGAACATTTAGGCCCCCGTGGTGAAATGAATTCTTTCTCCGTTTAGTCTTGTTTAAAAGAAATAGGGCTATGAGCATAGATGGGAAAGAATAAATTTTGCAACCTTAACTCTTCAATAGGTGAGGTTCCTGCAGGGATGTGTCATAACAACTAATTAAAAGATCTCGTTAAGTACCACATCATCTAATAATAATCACTTGACTATTCTATATTTTTCATTGCATAGTTTTATTCAATTCAAAAATGTAATTAACTGTGAAGAATATACTTATTATGACTGTACATGTCTTTCCCATATTCCAAGTCTTATCATGTGAGTAGATAATTAAATTATTTCAAAAAGAAATTACAACAGTGAAAAAAAAATACATTTCTCCCATTCATGACTTTTGTTTTGTATACCATACCCGTTTTGGGATGACTTATAGAGGTTGGAATTCTGTCCTATGAAAAAAGAATGAGCGTAGTCACAGATCCTATGCTATTTAGTTAATGCAAAATGCATGGCAGAAAACAGAAGCAATAAAATTGTTCATTGCATTGAATGTGTAGTAATATACTGTATTATCTCCATAATGTTTTGTTTGTGCTTTCAGTGCTTATTTAAGTAATTTTTCAACACACAGTCCTAATACAATATGAAATAAAAGCAGAAAATCCTGGAGAACCTCAGCAGGTCTGCAACATCTGTGGATAAAGAAATAGAGTTAACACTTGAAATCTGATATGCTATTTTAGCTCTGAAGAAGAGTTGTATTGGACTCAACATGTTAACTCTGTTTCGTTCTTCGCAGGTGCTGCCAGGACTGCTAAGTTTCTCTAGCATTTTCTGTTTTTATCTCAGCTTTCCAGAATCCAAGGTATTTTGTTTTTATTTGAATGTTAGATTCCTAATACAGTGTTCTTAATTTTCAGTACTTTGAAAATCTCAACTCCTGCCTATCAGCTCCATTTCTAAAAGTCATGCGTGAACCTTGAATCTTCTATTCTGGAACTGCTTTATTTAGCTTTATATCCTATTGCTGTGTCTAGGACTTGGCTTATCAAATGATCATCTGGTCCTCTGGTTACTGCTTATTTAAATATTAAAACAGCTGTGTATTGTGGTTATTGTTCAGCAATTACATTTCTAATAGTCATACTGATGTTCTGTTTATTAATTCACCTTGCTTTGCAGTTATTTGGTTATGCCTTTTATGGGAACAGACCTTAGCAAATTAATGAAGCATGAGAAACTGACTGAAGACCGGATCCAGTTTCTGGTGTATCAAATCTTGAAAGGCCTAAAGGTCAGTTTGTCCTCCAGTCATTAATTTTGACTATGGGAATATGATATTAGTTAATAGCCTGGCCAGTTTTAAAATGAAAGGTTTATGGCAATACGTATAATTTTAGACAAGTGAATTAGAACTTTATGCCCTTGTATTACTTCAAGGCATATTATATAAATTTGCATGACATGTAATTATCGATAATTGTTTTTTCCACCAGAATACAATAAAAACATTCTTTTGACTCTTCCATTCCCACAAGCATACTTCAAAACAGTATTCTGAGGATGTGGTTTCACTGGTGTATTGGAATTCATTGTCCATCCCGAGCTGTTCTAAAAATATGGTAATGGGTCTCTTGAACCAGTGCAGTGGTATGATGCAGCTGTTTGTTTGGATGAACCGCTTCTCAGAGCAGTTAATATCTAACTTCGTTTTCCAGCATCTTTTTTATTTTTATTCATTCATGGCATGAGGGCATAGTTGGCTAGGGCAGCATTTATTGCCCGTCCCTACTGCCCAGAGGGCAGCTAAGAGTCAATCACATTGCTGTGGATCTGGAGTCACATGTAGGCCAGCCAAGGTAAGGATGGCAGTTTCCTTCCCTAAAGGGTATTAATGAACCAGATGGATTTTTCTGACAATGGATTCATGGTCATCGTTAGAGTCTTAATTCCAGATTTTTATTTAATTCACAATCCACATCTGCCATGCCAAGATTTGAACCTGTGTCTCTGGATTAACAGTCCAGTGATAATACCACTAGACCATTTCCTCCCCTGATTTTGCATGTTGGAATACTCCACAAACTAGTATCAATTGCACACTTTAGTAACTAAGAGACTTTCCAATTTGAACCAGCACACAAGTGCTATTGGGTAACCTTGTGACCCTCTTTTGGTAGAGATGCTGGGACTAGCACAATTTGACACTCGTGGGACAGCTTGAAGTGCTATTTGAGATATTGTTTGATCATTTTCTGGGAGTGATGGTCACTACTGAATGTGAGAAAACAGCATGGATTGCACGTTTTATGACCCTTTGCAGTATCTGGCATCTTTGAATTACCACTGATAACACAAAATTAGCCATGTGGATCTAAAGCTAAAAATAGTCTAGAGCTGGCAAGCACAGAAGGTTCCTTTCCAAAACAAGATTACTGAACCAGTTTATATTTTTTGTTTAACAGTTCATATTTATTTTTACTGATGCCAATTTTTTACTTCCATAATTTAGTTTCAATAAAATTCAGATTTTCCGTTTGACTGGGATTGAACTCCAGTTCCCTCTGGTTTACTGGTTCAATAATGTAACTATACACCACAGTAACTCATTTACGTTCAAATATTGCACACAGTTACTGTTTGTAACTGAGGATCAGTTCCATTCAGCATACATCTTATTTGTATTCTTGTGAAATGAAGAATGGCACCAAACAGAACTTGAAACTTTGTGAACAATAGCAATATTTTTCTAGTTTTGATGACAAATGCGACTTAATGCTTTGGCAGCAATGAGAATTTTCACCTATAGGGTCTTTAACGCAGAAAATATGCAAAAGTGCTTTGCAGAAGAGGACTAGCTGGTGAACCTCAGTGTGTGAAATAAGAGAGATAAGTTAAAACCAGGTTTTGAAGAGAACTTCAGAACACACATACACCCTAGCTGTAATGTGCTACCAGAAGTGGATCTGCACCCACACAAGAGTAATTTGCAAGTGCAGTTCACTCGCAAAAATAGCATGATGTTACCCTGCAGCTGACTGCAGCACTGGCTTGAGGTTACGTAGGTGTTAAGTTTTCATCCTGTTCCTTCATTATCGTCTCTCAGAAATATGCTTAGCGTCGCGGCATTTGTGAAATACAGCTTTCACATAAAAGTATTTTTTTCAACCAAGCAGGAAAGCCAGAAGCAGTAAAGATTCTGGCTTCTTGTCAGTGTATTGTGTTAATTTAATTAAGGAAGTAACTTCAATTTATATTGGCAGGATATTAACCTGGTCTGTGATGTCTGGAAATTCTTAACTGCAAACTCCTTAGACTCACAGATTTATGTATTTTGAAGTGGTGCCAAATTTTTGGAGGTCGTGCACTGACATGGATCGAGAACTGGCATAACAGGAAACAAATAGAAAGAATAACCGGGTACAAAAGCAGAAATTGCTGGAGACACTCAGGTCTGGCAGTATCTAGAGAGAAATCAGAGTTAAAGCTTCAGGTCCAGTGACTGTTCCTCAGAACTGAATGAACAATTCATTTTATAAGTGGCAGCTAGTGACCAGTGTACACAGAGATCAGTTGGACTCCAGCTATTCAATATATATATGAGAGAGAGAGAGAGAGAGATTTAGGTAAGGAAGCTAAATCTAAAATCTCCAAGTTTGAAGATGACTCAAACCTGGGTGGACTGGTGAGCTGTGAGGAGGATGCAAAGATGCTTCAGTGTATTTTGTACAGATTGAATGGGCAAATGCATGGCAGGTGAAGCAAAATGTGGATAAATGTGAGGTTATCCACTTTGGTAGCGAAAGCAGGAATGTTGATCATTATCTGAATGGATATAGGTTGGGAAAGATAAAGGTGCAACAAGACCTGGGTGTCCTTGTACACCAGGGTCACTCAAAGTAAGCATGCAGGTGCAGCAGGCAGTGAAGAAGGCAAGTGGTATGTTGGCCTTCATAGCGAGAGGATTAAAGTACAAGAACAGGGATGTCTTGCCGCAAACATACAAGGCCTTAGTGAGATCACACTTGGAGTTTTGGTCTCCTTAATTGAGGATGTTCTGGCTAAGGAGAGAATGCAACAAAGGTTCACCAGACTGATTCCTGGGATGGTAGGATTGAAGAAAGACTGGATCAGTTAGGATTATATTCACTGGAGTTTAGAAGTATGAGGGCAGATCTCATAGAAACCTGTAAAATTCTAACAGGACTAGGCAGGGTAAATGCAGAAAGGATGTTCATGATGACTGAGAGTCCAGAACCAGGGGTCATAGTCTAAGGATACAGGGAAGGCCATTTAAGACTGAGATAAGGAGAAATTTCTTTGCCGAGAGAGTTGTGAGCCTGTGGAATTCTCTGCCACAGAAGGCGGTTGAGGTCAGAACATTGAACGTTTTCAAGAAGGATATAGATATAGTGCTTGGGGCTAAAGGGTATGGGATGAAAGCAGGAACAGATTACTGAATTGGATGATCAGCAATGTTCATATTGAATGATGGACCAGCTTGAAGGGCCGAATGGCCTACTCCTGTTCACATTTTCTATTATTAGGTTTCTGTATTCACAATTCTGGGAAAGTAAGTAGAATGTGCACGTAAAAGGTTGAATTTAATGCAGGGAGCAGAGTCCCAATGCCTCTAGTGTAAAGGTCATAGGTGAGCCCAACCCCACTTGGCTGGCGTACTCTGGATCCATTTAATAACTGCTCATGACCCAGCAGCACCACCAGGAGCAGTGATCACTGCTGAATCCACCGAGGTCAGGGATGAACGTGTAATGCGATGGAGCCAACATTCAAGCTAAGTCTGGGATCTCACCAGGCCTAGGCTGTTAGGCCATTATGAAGGAGCAGGATGGAAGGAGGCACCACTGAGATGGACAGAGCAGAGAGGACAGGAAACAAAAGGAGTTCAGGGAAGTCTATGAAGGCACTCTGATTGACACAGAGGCTAAAAAAAAAGGTCCACTCACCCTTCCTGACTAGCAGTCTCCATGGCTTACAGTGCATGCTGAACACTTGGTGCTAGTTTGCAGCATCACGGGTAAAATCCATCAGTGGTGGCAGGACGCTCTTAAGAGGCCAGTAACTGAGTAGAATTGGAGTGAGGTGAGCAGGTGAGCACAGGGAATAGTGCCACTGGCATGGAGCCTAATTTTACAGACACCCTACCACCATCACTCAACCTTAAGAGCCATAAGTGTTCATCACAAAGTTTGCAGTCTTCAACATTAGGAATTTTCAATAAACTGGCATGTAAATTCCTTGCCACTCTAATGTTGTGGAATTGTAAAGTGCAGAAAATACAGCAAGGCATTTAATTTTAACATCTCTATTTGCAGATTGTTAGACAAGCAAAGGAGGCCATTTGTTGGATTTATTCAGATTGAAATCATGCTCGCATTCTAGCGGCAAAAAACTTCTAAAATTTTACAGAATAAGTCTGTCAAGTTTTTGTTTCTAAACAGGTTACTTTCAAACCCATGTAGATAGTTGAAATGCAATTTTATGAAAACCAAAGTTAACAGAGCATTAGAATTTTCTCAGGATCTGTTAGAAGCAAATGCCCTTAAATTCTAACATTTCATTCACACACAAAGCAGGTCCAGGGAAATGTTTCTTTTTCTGTGGGATATGGAAGGATGAGCAGAATTCTTTTTACGCGGTGAGTTATGCACTGCCTGAAAGGATGACGGATGCAGATTCAGTCATCTTTACAAAAAGAGAATTGGATATGTACTTTTAAAAAGGTGTGGGGGTGGGGTAATGTTAGAGCTTTGGGAAAATAGCAAATAAGTGAAACCAAAGGTCCCTCAAAGCACAATGGTGTGAGAGCCAGCGGCATGTCTAGAACGCAAACCTAAAATCAATCCCCCATGGCCTACTCTGAAATTTGCATACGTGTACAAACTAATGTTGAACTAATTTATCCTTCACAGCCACCATTATGGCTGCCAAATTTTACTGTGTGGTTTTGCATCAATGTGGTTGGAAACTGTTATGAACAGCAATAGCAAACGTGGCTGAAAGTGAAAAGGAAATCTTTAGACTGTAGTGGAAGGATATTGATGGCTTCATCAGTTTGGAAAATGGAATTCAATCCAGAGAAATGTGAGGTTATGCATTTTGGAGGGTGCAGTAAAACATGGAATATGCAAAAAAAATGCAACCTACTGGCAAGTACAAAGAAACAAAGCGACCCCGCTCATAGTTTCTTAATGGTAGCAGGACAGCTCAATAGATAATTAAGAAAGCATATGACATGCTGTGCTTTATTATACAAGGCATCGAAGTATAAGGGCAGGGAGATTGTACATGAACTGCATAGAACACTTATTAGACCATAGCTTAGATATTGCATGGAGTTCCAGCCTCCACATTACAGGAAAGATGTGACTGCACTGGAGATGTATAAGAATGTTGCAAGAATTAGAAGTTTTTAGTTTATTTGAGATGCATAAAGTTATGATGGCCCTAAATAAAGTTAATAGAATTAACCTATTTACCTTAACAGAGAGGTCAAAAACCAGGAAGCGTAGTTTGACAATAATTGAGAGGTGTTCAAAGGGGAGTTGAGGAAAAATTCTTTCATCTACACAGTGAAGGGGACCTTGAACTCACTGCCTAAATGAACAGTAGAGACAGAAAATGTCAGCACATTTAAAAATAATTTGGATGTCTAGTTGAAGAGCCCTGACTTGCAGGTCTTTAGAGGTAGTGTACGAGATGAGGCTGAGTTAGCCCTTTGTCAGCCAGCAAGGAAACAATGCACCAAATTACCTCTTCCTCTGCCATAAATTTTCAATGATCTCTGTAATTTCTATAGACATTTTCACTAATTAACCTTTGGTCCATGCCATAGATTACATGTACTAGTCAACTGTTGACACCTCAAAATCTAGCTGTTGGTCCTAAATTGTTGCTGGACTCACAGTTGATATAGCCCAAACATGTGTATATATTTTTGGTGATTATATATTCATTCTGATGATTTTTGAGGACTCATTCTGATACATACATCTTTCACAAGATCAGAGCAACAGCTGGTCCCTGTTCTCATAGCCTATTTGGTCTTGGACATCTTCTTCAGGATGGATTCTTCCTACTTCCATTCCCACAAGAGTATTTCACTCACACCAAACCCCTTTGCTGCAGCGTGTTAATAATTGCTACAATTTTTAGCTTGAAAACAGCATTTTATTTTATTTGAGATAACAAGATGTAGAGCTGGATGAACACAGCAGGCCAAGCAGCATCAGAGGAGCAGGAAAGCTGACGTTTCGGGTCGAGACCCTTCTTCAGAAATGGGGGAGGGGAAGGGGATTCTGAAATAAATAGGGAGAGAGGGGGAGGTGGAAAGAAGATGGATAAAGGAGAAGATAGGTGGAGAGGAGACAGATAGGTCAAAGAGGCAGGGATGGAGCCAGTAAAGGTGAATGTCAGTGGGGAGTTAGGGAGGGGATAGGTCGGTCCAGGGAGGATGGACAGGTCAAGGAGGCGGGATGAGGTTAGTAGTAGGAGATGGGGGTGGGGCTTGAGGTGGGAGGAATGGTTAGGGGGGCGGGGACAAGCTGGGCTGGTTTTGGGATGCAGTCGGAGGAGGGGGAGATTTTGAAGCTTGTGAAGTCCACATTGATACCCTTGGGCTGCAGGTTTCCCAAGCGAAATATGAGATGCTGTTCCTGCAGCTTTCGGGTGGCATCATTGTGGCAATGCAGGAGGCCCAGGATGGACATGTCGTCCAAGGAATGGGAGGGGGAGTTGAAATGGTTTGCAACTGGGAGGTGTAGTTGTTTGTTGCGAACCGAGCGTAGGTATTCCGCAAAGCAGTCCACAAGCCTCCGCTTGGTTTCCCCGATGTAGAGGAGGCCACAACGGGAACAGCGGATACAGTATACCACATTAGCAGATGTGCAGGTGAACATCTGTTTGATGTGGAAGGTCTTCTTAGGGCCTGGGATGAGGGTGAGGGGGGAGGTGTAGGGGCAGGTATAGCACTTCCTGCGGTTGCAGGGAAAAGTGCCGGGGGTGGTGGGGCTGGAGGGGAGTGTGGAACAGACAAGGGAGTCCCGGAAAAAGTGGTCCCTCCGGAAAGCAGATAAGGGTGGGGAGGGAAAAATGTCTTTGGTAGTGGGGTCGATTGCAGAAGTGTCAGAGGATGATGTGTTGGATTCGGAGGTTGGTGGGGTGGTACGTGAGGACGAGGGGGATTCTGTTTTGGTTGTTATTGCGGGTAGGGGGTGTGAGGGATGAGTTGTGGGAAATGCGAGAGACACGGTCGAGGGCATTTTTGACCACTGTGGAGGGGAAGTTGCGGTCCTTGAAAAACGAGGACATCTGGGATGTCCGGGAGTGGAATGCCTCATCTCGGGAGCAGATGCGGCGAAGGCGAAGGAATTGGGAATAGGGGGTGGCATTTTTGCAGGAAGGTGGGTGAGAGGAGGTGTATTCTAGGTAGCTGTGGGAGTCGGTAGGCTTGAAATGGATATTGGTTTCCAGGTGGATGCCAGAGATGGAGACAGAGAGGGCCAGGAAGGAGAGAGAGGTATCTGAGATGGTCCAGGTGAACTTAAGGTTGGGGTGGAAGGTGTTAGTGAGGTGGATGAACTGTTCGAGCTCCTCGTGGAAGCACGAGGCGGCGCCGATACAGTCATCAATGTAACGGAAGAAGAGATGAGGTTTAGGGCCAGTGTAGCTATGGAAGAGGGATTGTTCCACGTAACCTACAAAGAGGCAGGCATAGCTTGTGCCCATGCGGGTACCCATGGCCACCCCCTTTGTCTGTAGGAAGTGGGAGGAATTGAAAGAGAAGTTGTTGAGGGTGAGGACGAGTTCGGCTAAGCGGATGAGGGTGTCAGTGGAGGGGGACTGGTCAGGCCTGCGGGACAGGAAGAAGCAGAGGGCCTTTAGGCCATCTGCATGGGGAATGCAGGTGTATAGGGACTGGACGTCCATAGTAAAGTTGAGGTGTTGGGGACCAGGGAATCAGAAGTTTTGGAGGAGGTGGAGGGTGTGGGTGGTGTCACAGACATAGGTGGGGAGTTCCTGGACCAAGGGGGAGAAAATAAAGTCAGGTTTGTGGATTTTGGGAAGGAGATAGAAACGGGCGGTGTGGGGTTGGGGAACGATGAGGTTTTTTTATTTTATTTGTTTTGCCCCAGGATCCTTTACTGTTTGCTGTTCATGGCCTGCTCTGTGTAAAATCCCAATGCATCTTCTTACACATCCTGAATTGCCTGCTTGATCCCATGTTTGAATGGATAAGATGAGCAAAACATTTCTGAGGTGAAAATTGAGCCTAACTCCTAATGTGAATGTAGCATTTCTTAGCAGAAGAGTAGGGAGTTTGATGTATATGCTGATATAGGCCTAGACATAATTTTTAGCGCTAAAACAAAAGGGTCATCTTAAACACAGTGTTGAGTTATGTTCTATGATACTTACATTCTTTGGGTGTTAAACAAGTTTTAATTGCATTCTAGAAAATACTAATAATGCTTTTATGCACTCCATCAAATTCCCTACAAATTTAGGTCCATCCTCTTTTCATTATGCATATGGTGTTATACTTAGTATTAATAATAGCTGTGTTAATATCCAAATTAATGTGAAGCCACAAAAGATGTATGTAAATAAATAGAGAACAGCATACAGAGATGTGTTTTCTAAATTCTAATGGTAATGTATTTGTCATAGAAAGAAACTCTAATTTGGACCAAATCGGTGTATCTGAAAAAATTAAATGTAAAGCTTTATTTTCTTTTTAATAGTACATCCACTCAGCAGGGATCATCCATCGGGTAAGCCATACTCCATGCAATTTTATGTTTAATTTCTAACAACATAGTTTATTGTCACCAAGCATCACAGGAAGTAATGAGATGTACCTGGATATCATGTTTTAAGACTTACAGTTACAAGGCTAAAAGAAGTCCGAAGTATTTCAGTATCTTAACATCTATCAATAATTTGAAATGAAATGTATTGCTCATTCTGGCAAGTTCTCTGATGAAGGCCCAGTTAGTATGTGAGTTGCTCGACAAATGTATCACATTGTGAGTCAGGAACTGGGAAATCCAAAGCAAAAATGAGTTCTACAACTTGTACAGAACTTTAATTTGATGCTATACCAGATTTACCAGGATATTGCCTGGTATGGAGGGAAGGTCTTATGAGGAAAGGCTGAGGGACTTGAGGCTGTTTTCGTCAGAGAGAAGAAGGTTAAGAGGTGACTTAATAGAGACATACAAGATGATCAGAGGATTAGATAGGGTGGACAGCGAGAGCCTTTTTCCTCGGATGGTGATGGCTAGCACGAGGGGACATAGCTTTAAATTGAGAGGTGATAGATATAGGACAGATGTCAGAGGTAGGTTCTTTACTCAGAGAGTAGTAAGGGCGTGGAATGCCCTGCATGCAACAGTAGTAGACTCGCCAACTTTGAGGGCATTTAAATGGTCATTGGATAAACATATGGATGATAATGGAATAGTGTAGGTTAGATGGGCTTCAGATTGGTTTCACAGGTCAGCGCAACATCGAGGGCTGAAGGGCCTCTACTGCGCTGTAATGTTCTATGTTCTATGTTCTTTATTTATCATAGTTTATTGTGATGCTCAAATAAAGGGATGTAGATTTTTCTTGATGGTCAAGTTGGAAGGATCAGAATTTTGTCTTATTTGTTTTGATGGAAAAGCATGTAATTTAGAACTTACTTTTCCTAAGGGACAGATGTTTTGTTTTAATTTTGATTTCAAAAGACTGAGATAGACCTGCATAGCCAGCATATTGGGAAATCCTATCACTAGCCTGTATGATTGGGCTGAAAGCTCGGATTGAATATCGCTAGAATTATTGACACTCACCGAGATCAGTTCTTGTCGTTATAATGGCAGTGCTGTTGTACCCAGAAATGCCAAGGACAACCATCTTTTGAGGACTTTTCAAAGACAGTTACTGCTCTGTGGATGAAGTCAAGGCTATAGCAGAGTATATAGCAGAGGCTATAGCAGAGTATAAAAAAAGGTCAAAGAAACTCTCGCCAAGCAAAGATTGGTTTTATTGGTTAATTTATGTTTTTAATGATTGATCTGTTATCAGGATCTTAAACCTGGGAATCTGGCCATCAATGAAGACTGTGAACTGAAGGTAGGCTCAATATTTTGATTGTGGTTCAATACATTGGTTTAAAAACTGGCAAAGAACAGAGCACCAAATTCTCTCAAAATATTTTGTGTATTCCTTGAAAGTATTAAGAGTGATATCTGCAGTACCAACGTGTCAACATGTGACGTTATTGTCTGTGAAGAGCAGAGGCACATATTTACTTCTGGCTTCACAGAAATAATTTAGCACTTACACTTCAAGACTGTTCCTCATGCCCACCAGATTTTATTGAGTAGGATGTCCATGATGCATGTTCCATCCAGAAGCCTATTAAAAAGTTGCAAGAAGTTCTCATTTGTGTCAGAGATTCAGGTGAGGTCCATGATCATCCATGAAAATAAGTCAGTGTACAAAAGGTCAGCAACTCAAGTTTAACTCTGCTACCACCAGGCACAGGCAGTTAACTTTACACTCTCTATTGTTCGTTGTTAGTGCTGATGACGGATTAATTTTTGTAAGAGACCATTAGACATCTGTTCATCCCCAAACACACCCCAGTACTGAAAGCTTGATGTCCTTCTTATTCAGTATTACTATCATTTCAGTTTAATTGGTTCAAACAGTATTACGGCTGGGTACCCCAGATAAGTTTGCTGATTTAAAAAATTGCTGTCTCTAGAGACGAAATTAAGAACAACCATGTTAACATAGTCACCTGAGATTCTTTGTATCGCCTTTCATCATAAAAGCTGAACCATTTGTTTCAAATAGATTAAAAAATACCACCATTATATAAAAATCAAAAGGTCATCAAAACACGTGGTCTCACATACAATTTAAATGTCCTTTACTCCACTTGGTACAAATGAGCAAATGTGTTGTCAGGATCAGTTCTGGTTTTGTTCCTTTAGCTTTAACTCTGTATTCTTGTCTGCTGCTGGTCACAACAACTGTAGCCTGATTCCAGCATTCCAAAAGTTAAAGACAGCTCATTAAATGGGTGGCGTGTGGAACATGTGCTGCACCCAGGTGAAAAGGGTCTATGCCATTGTTGTAATCCACACTTAACGCTTAGTAATAAACTGTTCCAGCTTGAAACTTGTGGAATGCAAGCCAGGTGTCAAGGTGCGAAGAAAATTCAAAATAGAGCAGAATGAGGCTATCTCTTCAAGGAACTTTTCTTCTTCCATATTAAGTTAGGCTCTGCCATCAGATTCAGGTTACATTTGTATTGTAATTATATGGTTAGAATAAGTTGAAAACTTTCTGCACCAACCCTACAGTTAGAATATGGGTGTGTTTTTAATGGAATTTTGAAAGGGTAAAGGAGAGGAAAAGCATTTATTAATATTCTCTTTTAGCAATCGTTTGTAATTCCTATGCAAATACTGCTCTCACTTTAAGGAACCAAGAGAAACAACTCGAGTTTTAGCCTGTACAACAGTACACAGGATTCTGCTTCATGTGCACAGTCACAAACAAACGTGTTCACCTTGACCTATTTAATGCTCTTTACTTTGCACTGTAGATTCTAGATTTTGGATTGGCAAGACATGCAGATCAAGAAATGACTGGTTATGTAGTTACCAGATGGTACCGTGCCCCAGAGGTAATACTGAACTGGATGCATTATACTCAGACAGGTAATCTTATACCTTGTATAGGTACGCTGTGGAGATGTGAAATCACAGTATTCCATTCTTTTTCCACCGCTACAAAAATGAAATGATATTAGATTTATTTTACAGTTTTATTTGTGTTCTGCCTGTGTGAGAAATGGATTACTTTAAAGTATATATGAATAATGCTCACATATCCTGAATTTTATTTTCCATTATCAGAATCTCATAGCTCTTGACCAAAATGCCATGAGCAACAAATAACTTGCATTTTCTACTTGCAGTACCAGCAAATCTCTTAATTATTGCACAACACACTTGCTTTAAAGTTAGAAAGGTGGAGCAGGGGTCAGAAATCAAGGTGACCATATGTTGCACCCACCCAGAGGGGTCAACATAGCTTCTATGCCATTTTCTTGGCCAGACCTACCTTCGATTCAGCAGATAAGCTGAATGGTCATACCTTCTGTATTCAGCTCGTCCATTGGGAAAGGAGATTAAAAAAATGTCCAGTTGAGTTTTTGCTATGTTGAGTGGTTCCAGATAGAATTTTAGCAAAATGTTCTGTGTTAGATCTCACCCTCAAATAGCCAGCCTGTCTCTCACATGAGGGTGCTAAGTGTGGGAGAGGAGTGAGGGTTGGTGCATTAAAATGTCATGACAACTGTCATAAGAAATAGGATCTGGATTAGGCCACTTAGTCTCTCAAACCATGGCTGATATGCCCCAGGCCCCTAGTCCTCTTTTGTGACAACTTATCATAGCTCTCAACATCCTGATATTAAAAAAAATCTACTTCCTCTTTAAATACTTAGTGACCCACACCTTCTGGGGTAGAGAATTCTAGACATTCACTACCCTCTTAGAGAACAAATTCCTTTAAATGAGTGTACCCTTATATAGATGACTCCTGGTTTAAGTTTTCTCCCACTAGTGGAAAAACGTCTCAGAATCTTGTACCTTTTCAATAAGATCATCCGTCTAAACACTAGTGAATAAAAGCTTAATCTGTTTAGCCATTCTTGATACCTCTTCAGGAATCATCTGATAAAGCTCTTTCGAACTGCCTCCAATGCCAATATATTTTTATTTAAAAAGGACGATCAAAACTGCACACTCTACTCCAGGTGTAGCCTCACCAACACCCTGTACAAGTAGTTGGAACAAAACACCCTTCTTTCAACTCCAATCCCCGAGCAATCAAGGCCAAGATTCTACTACCCTTCTTAATTACTTGCTGCACCTGCAGGCTAATATTTTGTGTTCCATGCTCAAGAACACCCAGGACCTTCTACTTCACTTCTTTGCATCTGTCTTCATTTAAATAATAGTCGACTTTTCATTTTTCCTAACAAAGTGCATAACCTTACACCTTCCTACATTAAACTTTATCTGTCAGGCTTCTGCCTCTACTCAACCTATCGACATTCCCTTTGCAGTTTCCTTATGTCTTCAATGCCACATGCGCTCCAACTTATTTTCATATCACCTACACATTCTGATAAATCGCACTCTGCTAAGTCATTAACGTAGTAGTAAATAATTGAGGCACAGGAGCGATCCTTAAGACACTCCATTGGTTATTTTGCCATCCTGGAAAAGATCCATCAATCCCAACTTTCTGCCTTCTATGTGATAGCCAATGCGAATCCATGCTGCTACATTACCCTCAATACCATGAGCTCCTATCTTGTGCAAGAACTTTTCTGTGGCAACTTGTGTGACATTGAACCAATGAGCGAACAGGCCATCTTACATTGATATTATGCAATGAGAAAGGAATGATTGGTAATGTAGTTGTGAGAGACCCCTTGGGGATGAGCGACCATAATAATGATAGAATTCTTCATTAATATGAAGAGTTAGGTGGTTGATTCAGAAACCAGAGACCTGAACCTGATTAAGAGAAACAACAATGGTATGAGGCATGAGTTGGCGATGATGGATTGGGAAATGTTACTGAAAGGAATGACCAGTAGATAGGTAAACATTCAAAGAGCAAATGGGTGAACAACAAAAATTGTTTATTCCTGTCTGATACAAGAGTGCAAAGAGAGCATTGACTAAACCATGGCTTCGGAGGGAAGTCAGAGATAGTATTAGATGCAAAAAAGAGGCATACAGATTGGCAAGAGAAAAGCAATTGACCTGAGGATTGGGAACAGTTTAGAAGGCAGCAGAGGAGGATGAAGGGATTGATTAAGAAGGGGAAAATAGGTATGAGATTAAGCTTGCAGGGAACATATGAACTGACTGTAAACGTTTCTATAGGTATATAAAAAGAAAAAGATTAGTGAAACCTAATGTAGATCCCTTACAGTCGGAAATGGGGGAGTTTGTAATGAAGACCAACAAAATGAATGATGAATTAAATTCATACTTCTGTCTTGACAAGGAGGACACAAGTAATGTACCAGAAATGATGGGAAATACAGGGTTTGATGAGAGGGAGGAACTGAAGCAAATCTGTATTAGTAGACAAATTTTGTTGGAAAAATCAAGGGAATTGAAGGCTGCTAAATCCCCAGGACCTGATAACCTGCATCCCAGAGTACTTAAAGAAGTGGCCCTGGAAATAATGAATGCATTGGTGGCCATCTTCCAAGATACTTTAGACTCTGGAACAATTCCTACAGATTGAAACGTAGCTAATATAACAGCACTATTTTAAAAGGGAGGTAGAGAGAAAACAGGGAATTACAGACCAGTAATATCAGTAGTGGGAAAGATGCAAGAGCCCGTTATCAAGGATTTAATGGCACAGCATGTAAAAAACCCTGGTAGAATCAGACAGTCACATGGATTTACAAAAGGGGCATCGTGCTTGACATCTACTGGAATTCTTCGAGGATTTTACTAGTAGAGCCTGTGGATGTTGTTTATTTGGACTTTCAGAAGACTTTCAACAAAGTCCCACTTCAGAAATGCATGTGTAAAATTAAAATGCATAGCTGGGGGTAGCGTTTGAGATGGATAGAAAATTGGTTAGCAGACAGGAAACAAAGAGTAGGAATAATTGGGTCTTTTTCTGAATGGTAGGTGTAATTAAGTTTATTACTGCAGCGATTGATACTAGGACCCCAGCTATTCACAATCTATGTCAAAGATTTAGATAAGAGAACTAAATGTAATATCTCATAATTTGCAGGTGAAACAAAGCTGGGTGGAAGGGCGACATGTTAGGAGGATGAAGAGATTTTGCATTAAGATTTGGACAGGCTGAGTGAGTGGTCAAATATATAGCAGATACAATATAATACCGTAACATGCGAGGTTATAACTTCTGTAGCAAAAATAGGATGGCTGCAGATTGAAAGAGGGGAATGTTCAATCATATGGTTGTCCTTGTGCACCAGTCGCTGAAAGTAACATTCAGGTGCAGCAGGCAGTACAGAAGGCAAGCTGTACGTAGAGGATTCGAGTACAGAAATAAGGAAAGTTTACTGCAATTATACAGGGCATTGGCAAGGCCACATCAGGAATTTGTGTGCAGTTTTGGTGTCCTTTTCTAAGGACGGATACACTTGCTATAGAGGGAGTACAGTGAAGGTTTACCAAATTGTTTCCTGAAATGGCACGACTGATGAATGAAGTGAGATTGTGTCGGTTAGGATTGTATTCGCTGGAGTTTAGAAGAATGAGGGGATCTCATAGAAACCAGCAAAATTCTAACAGGACGAGACAAATTAGTTGTACGAAGGATGTTTGCAATGGTGAGAGAGTCCGGAACCAGGGGTCGTAGTATAAGAATGAGGTATAAAACTTTAAGACTGAGCTGAGAAATTTCTTCACCCAGAGAATAGTGAGCCTGCAGAATTCACTACACAGGGAGTGGTTGAGGCTAAAACATCATGTGTTTTCAAAAAGGATGCAGATATAGCTTTTGCGGTTAAAGGCATCAAGAGATATGGGAGATAGTGGGATTGAGGTATTCAGCTCGATGATTAGCCATGATCAAATTTAACAGCGCAGCAGGCTTGATGGGTTGAATGGCGTACTCCTGTTCCTATCTTCTATGTTCTATAATTTATCAAATGTTTTCTGTAAATGCAAATACACTACATCAACAGGTTAGCTTTATCAACTCTGCTTGTTATATCATCAAAAAAACACTAAAACATCTGTTGAACATAGAGTCATGGAGTCATACAGCATGGAAACAGACCCTTTGGTCCAACTAGTCCATGCCAAACATAATCCCAAACTGAACTAGTCCCACCTGCCTGATCCTGGCCCATATCCCTCCAAACATTTCCTATTCATGTATCCATCCAAATGTCTTTTATACGTTGTAATTGTGCCCACATCCATCACCTTCCTCAGGAAGTTCATTCTGCATGCGAACCGCCCTCTGTGTAAAAAAATTTGTGTCTCATGTTCTTTTCTAAATCTCTCTCCTCTCACCTTAAAAATGTCCCCCCAGTCTTGAAATCCCCCATCCTAGGGAAAAGACACTTACCATTAACCCTATCTATACCTCTCATGAACATAATTTTTCTTTCACAAAACCACATTGACTCTTTTAGCTTGTGTTAAGTTTGTGTTGATGTCCTGCTATTTCTTTTTTAATGATGGACTTTGGCATTTTACCAACAACAGATGTTAAGCTTATTAACTTATAGTCTCCTGCTTTCTGTCTCCCTCCCTTCTTGAACGGGGTAAAACATTGGACAAATGCTAATCTGCTGGAACCCTCCTGGAATCCAGTATGTCTGGAATATTTCAAACAATGCTGCCACTATCTGTACAGCCACTTCCTTTAAAATCCGTAGATGCAGGCATTAGTCCTAGCAACTTGTCTGCCTTTAGTCGCATTAGTTTGTCAAATTCTTTGCCCCGTGAAATGGAGACTGTTACAAGATCTTTCCTCCCATTAGCACCTAGCTTTACTGTTATTTTTGGGGTGCTAATAGTGTCCTCCACCATATAGACTGCAAAATGTTAGTGTAAATTATCTGATGTAAATTAAATTTTCCTGTTCCTCATTATTAATGTCCCAGTCGCATCCTCCAAGGGTCCCATACTTATTGCAGCTATTTTCTTTATAATTTATATATGCATAGAAGTTCTTGCTGTTTGCTTTTACATTTCTTCTCAATTTACCTTCCTAATTCATTTTCTCCTCTTTATGAGCTTTTTAGTCATCCGCTACAGGCTCCTAAAAAAATTCCCAATTTTCTGGCCTACCATTAGTCTTTGTTATATTGTATGTCTTCTAAGCGTATACTCAGACAAGCAAACATGGACCTGCATGTTGAGGACTTAGGCATTGATTGAACTCAAATCATAGAACTAGTTTTTTTTTACCCCAATATTGTAAACTGCTGGCTGTATGAAAGCAAGTTCGCTTGAAGATTGCTAATGACCTTATACAACTTATGTATTTACAGTTGATATTTGGTCTGTTGGCTGCATCATGGCAGAGATGATTACAAGCCGGCCTCTCTTTAAAGGCATTGATCGTATCCTTTGCAAGTGTCTCTCTGGATAGTTGGCTAATAGGTCTCATAAAATGGCTAAGAGTTTCTCAGTAATTGATAGATAATATAATTGCTATTGGTGGGGGGAGGCGATGGCCTAGTGGTCTTATCACTGAATTGTTAATCCAGAGACCCAGATAATGCTCTGGGGACCTGGGTTCGAATCCCACCACAGCAGATGATGAAATTTGAATTCAATAAAAACCTGGAATTAACAATCCAATGATGACCGTGAATCCATTGGCAATTGTCAGGGAAAAACCCATCTGGTTCACAAATGCCCTTTAGGGAAGGAAACTGCCATCCTTAACTGGTCTGGCCTACAACATGTGACCCCAGACCCACAGCAATGTGGTTGACTCTTAACTGCCCTCTGGAAACTGGGTTGGGCAATAAATGCTGCCTAGCCAGCAACACCCTCATCCATGAATGAATAAAGAGAAAAAAAAGGGCCTAGAAAATTAGAGTTGGAGTCAGTCAGCAGCCAGTAGTTGACAGTGAGTAACTAAGTCATGTATTATCATCAACACTGAGGAAATCAAGTCTTTAGTGGCCTATAATGATGCCTACCTCTATCACATAAAAATTGCAAACTTCATTTAGTTTTGAAAATTTGTACTGATGTCAGACACCGCATCTCCTTTTGTAAAATCTACTGAGGTGAATTTTTTAAAGTTCCCCCATTTGTTAGCCATAACCTCTGAAGAGGACATTCCAAGAAAGTGGTGTCTCACGTTTCTGTTGCTCCTTTACTGATAGAGACTTCACATTTCCATTGCTCTTCTACTGATACTGAAAGGGCAAATGATTTGGATGGAAAATAATATCTCTCAGGAAAAAGGAGCAAAATCAAAATTTCTGCTAGAGCCAGACGCCTGTTTGTGAAGCAAACAGGGAGGCATAGATCGAGAATAAGAGGTAGAAGGTTTACAGGGAATTCAAGGGAAAATCTTTTCTCTCAGAATGGTGGGAATCACTGCCTGAAATGAGGATGGTATCCAGTCCTAGAATTGACCTTGGAGAGATAAAAACAGGAAGTTCTCTGAAATCCCCAGCAACTCTAACAGCATCTGTGGTTATAAGTCATTTTGAACATGAAACAATAACTCTTATTTTTCTCTCTCTATAGATGCTGGAGACCCGCTGAGTTTCCCTAGCACTTTCTATTTTTCAGCCTGTGCAGTATGTCGGTTTTAGTTTAGAGGGATTATAAACTGGATTTTATAGGGTGCATTCTGCTCATTCTATGGCCGTCCACACTGAACACGGACTCTCCATGGCAATAACATGGTGTGAGTGGCCCTACTGAGGTAGTTGTGATCCCTCTATGAGAGGATGTCCCACCCTTAGTAAATGATAGTCTATCTGATTGGCCAGCAGTCCAGCAGCCCCATTGGTGAGTAGTGCACTGGAGGGATAAACAGCTTGGGTCCTGGCGAGTGGTAGGTCAAGAGTATTGGACAAGGAGGGATCAGGGATCCTAACAATTGGTGGGGAGGTGGTGATGAGATGAGAGGCCTGAGGTTTTGGAGGCCAGGCATGGAGGAATAAAGAGAGAGAACATCCTGTGGGGATGTCAGGAGTGCTTCTAACACACGTAAGGCCCTGGAATGATGTGCACCTCTTCCCACCTTTTCAACAAAATGATACAAAGAGAATGATCTTTCCGCTCTCATCTGCCTATCATTGTCCAACGTTTTATGGAGGTGAAGGTGAATTGAGGTCTTCAAGTGGTCAATAATAGTCCAGGTAAGGCCGTCAATAGGCCGGAGGGCAAATCAGTGGATGCCATATTGGGGGGATGAGTTTGCCGAGGTTGTAAGGTGGTGGGGTGGCCAACCAACATATTCAATATGCCCCTGTTGCCCCACCATTGAAAATAAGCCCAGTGTGCGGCTGTAAATTCCAGCTGTTATTTCTGTTATCCCTTTCAGTATGCAGGCTTCATGGAATCAACCTTTCTACACAGAAAGCCATCTTAAAGAAGAGTTGGGAATTGGTCCTGGTGTCCTGGACAAGACTTATTTCATAAGTCAGCATCACAAAGAAAAGGATAAATCTCGAGATTACCACATTGCTGTAGTAGCAGCTTACCGTGTGTGAATTAGCTGCCACATTTCCCACAGTGCAACAATAACTACCAGGTGTCAAAATATTATTTTCTTGAGGGCTCGTCTTGATATTTTCTCAAGGGGTGTAAGCAACTTTTTAATTCTCAAGCACTCCTTTTTCATTCTTACTGACTCATTTATTTGATGATGCAGTAACAATACTTTCGATATTGATTTGACATATGGGGTATTTGCACTCACACAGAAGAGGAATTAGAATAATTCATCAATATCGTCAAGAATTGTTAAGTCTCCATTAAACTAAAAGCCACAACATACGAGGAAATCATTAATATCATGGACGCCAAAGAATTGAAATTGGTGCAACATAGTAGACATATATCGGCAAGGAATTTTTTTCCAAAATAACCTTCCACGGACTGGCAAGGTCACAACTAATATATTTCCATCACATAAGCACAAAGTTAAAACACTATAATCAGACAGTTGCAACCCCACTTAGTGCACTTCTGATCTCAATCTCAAGTTTAAACGGTTCATACATAGTTAGAGTCCATCATGATTTTCCCCATATAGCAACTCCTGAACTTCAACACTCTTAAACTGGAGGTTCTACATTCATTTGCAAAGGATTAATTATGTCAGTGACTTAAAATTTTCTTGGACCCCAGTTAGTTGTGTATTCCTGGTGATTGGTTTAAAACCATTCTCACATTCACAGCCTTCTACTCCCCTCTTCTCCCTCAGCCCACCCCGTTGCAGCTTCCTCCAGAGGTTCCTCCTCCTCCTTCTCCTCCTCCTCACTGCCCATCGCAGTCTCCTCCCCCAGTATTTCAATGGCCCCCCACCCCACCCCACCCCACCCCCATACATGGAATTCCTGTCCTCAGCAAAAGCAGCCCCCAGTCCCAGCATCAATAAGAGCTCACTCCCACATGCTGGATAAAATTCCCTTACTGCTGTCACCTTCTTACCTAGCAGCTCGCTATCCTTCCATTCAGAGGCTGCTTCTCCCCTGTTTCGGTGACCGATGCAGCGAATGTAAGGGAGAGCCAGAATGTGATTGGAAGGCCACCATTTCCTTCCATTCTGTTTGTGGGAGTGACTTCTTTCTGGTTGCCCAGGTGAGTGGATTTTTCCGGATGTTTTGGGGACTTCAAGAGACCAATTCACCTGCTGTCTCCTTTGGTACCAACACTTCAAAAGTACTTTATCAGCTGTAAAGCTTTTTGAGACTTCCTATGATCATGAACGGTGCTATATAAATGTAAATCTTTCTTTGACTATTTGTTGTTTTCCCAGTTGATTCTGTCTGCTTTTCACAGGTGATAATACCTCCGATACGTGTTGGATGTGTGGCATTCAACAGCAACACAATGGGTTACAGTGTTTAATTGATTTAATTATTGCCCTACAGTTTACAGCCACATGGTGCATCAAGCATGACCCTTGACTTGCAGTTTATAGATTTAGATCAACTGACAGAAATCATGAAAATAACAGGTACACCCACACAAGACTTTGTTCAGAAGCTACAGAGTCAAGAGGTAAGCAGAACATTTTAAACCTATACGACGTAACAGTAGAACATTTTAATTATTTAATGGTTCCTTTATTGTTACGACTTTAATGCTATCCTTTTGCAGGTTCTCAGCCCAACACACTGGCCAAGCTAAATTGAGCCAGATTGATTTTAGAATGTCATAAATTTTATGTAGAAATTGCAGATAAAAGCAGTTATAGAAATATTCTGCCAGCAGATAATATTAGGAACTTAAGTCAGCCCATCAAATCTGCAATTAGATTGTTTGTGTTGTGCACCTCAAATCCATTTTCCAACCTTTTCTGAAGCTCAGATCTAGGAAAGGGATTATGTTAGTGAAAATTGATTTGATTTTAACTCTAAGGCTGTAAGCATATGAATTTTGGGGCTGCTGGACTGCTCAGACAATCAGATAGGCTCACTCCTTCTGATGTTAAATGATAGATTTTAAAAGGTGTCTTCACATTTTCCTGCACAGTTTGTTATAGGACCATGTTAGCATTGGCTGAGTTGGTAGCATTCTCACCTTTATATCTGAAGGTGTGGATTCAAGTACCACTCTATGAATTGAGCAGCAAAAATTATGGCTGACAGTCCAGTACATTATTAAATGAGAGTGCTACATCTGTGGAGGCATTGTCTTTCAAACCGAGTTCCCAAGTGCCTTCCCAGGTGAATGTAAAAGAGCCATAATGTCATATAGCATGGAGACAGACTAACTCATCCATGCTGACCATGTTCCCAAACTAACCTAGTCCCACTTGCCTGCACTTGGCCCATATCCCTCCAAATCTTTCTTGTTCATGAACTTAACCAAATGACTTTTAAACATTATAACTGTACCTGCATCCACCACTTCCTCTGGAAGTTAATTTCACACACGAATTACTGTCTGTATAAAAAAGCTCCCCCTGTATCGTTTTTAAAACTTTCTCCTCTCACCTTAAAAGTATGCCCCCTAGTTTTAAACTCACCCACCTTTTGGAAAAGACCTTTGCTATTCATTTTATCTATGCCCCTCATGATTTTATAAACCTCTTTAAGATCACCCCTCAACCTCCTACCCTCCAGTGAAAAAATATCCTAGCTTTAATAACTCAAACCCTCCATTCCCAGCAACATCCTGGTAAATCTTTTCTGAACCCTCTCCAATTTAATAATATCCTTCCTATAGCAGGACAACCAGAACTGAACTCGGTACTCCAGAAGAGGTCTTACCAACATCCTCTACAACCTCAACATGACATCCCAACTCCTACACTCAGCAGTCTGAGCAATGAAGGCAAGCGTGCTAAACATCTTCTTAAACACCCTATGTACCTGTAACACAAATTTTAAAGCATTATGTACCTGAACCCCCAGGTCTCTGTTCTACAACACTATCCAGGGTCCTATAATTGTCTAAGTCCTACCCTTGTTTGGTTTACCAAACTAAAATATCTCTCATTTATCCAAATTAAACTCCATCTGCCACTCCTTAGCCCATTGACCCAATTGATCAAGATCTCTTTGTAATCTTAGATAACATTCTTCACTATCTACTATATCATCAATTTTGCTGTCATCCGCAAACTTATTTACCATGCCTCCTATAATCTCATCCAAATCATTTCTATAAATGACAAACAAAAGTGGACCCAGTACTAATCCCTGTGGAACACTGCTGGTCACAGGCCTGCATTCCGAAAAACAACTGTCCACCACCACCCACTGTCTTGTATCATGCAGCCAATTTTGTATCCAACTGGCAAGCTCACCCTGAGTCCCATGTTATCTAACCACTAATTAGTCTACCATGTGGAACCGTGTCAAAGGCTTTACTAAAGTCCATGTAAACAACATTTACCACTTTGCCCTCGTCAATCTTTTTGCCTACTTCCTCAAAAAACTCAGTCAAGTTTTTGAGACCCTATTTCCCACACACAAAACCATGCTGACTATCCCTAATCAGTCCTTGCCTCTCCAAATGCGTGTAAATCCTATCTTTCAGAATCACCTCCAACAACTTACCCACTACTGATGTCAGATCTCACAGGTCTATAGTTCCCAGGCTACTCCTTACAGCCTTTCTTAAATAAAGGCACAACACTAGCCACTCTCCAGTCCTCCAGCATCACACCCATGGTTACAGATGATACAAATATTTCTAGCACTGTTTCAAAGAAGAGCAGAGGAGTTATCCCCAGCTCCTCAATCATCACCACAAACAAAATAAAATAAAAGCAAAATACACCAGATGTTGTTGATGTGAAATAAAAACAGAAGGTGCTGAAGAAACTCAACAGGTCTGGCAGCATCTGTGGAGACAGAAGCAGAGATAACATGTCAAATTCAATAACTCTTCTTCAGAACTTCTGATGAAGAGTCCTAGGACTTGAAACATTAACTGTATTTTTCTGTACACAGATGATCGAAGACCTGTTGACCTTCTCCAGCACTTTTTTTTTAATACCTCGAGCATATTGTTGTTTCTGAATACTTGCTATGCGCAAACCAGCTGCCACATTTCCTACTTCAACAAATGACTACACAACAACATTATAATTACTACACCGAGTACTGGTGGTTGTGAAAGGTGCTATATAAATGCACATCTTTCTGCATTTTGTTACTTTGATAATTATAGTTGGCGATATACTCTTCGAGCTATGTTAGAAAACAAAGTCAGTAAAATATCTCACTGGATTATTGTTAAGATCCAGATTGCATGACATTTGATTACTTGTGCAATTATTGGTTAATTACACATTTCCTGTTTGGCTTATGATACTCTTTTTATGAGCATGCTAATTAGATTTAGTGCTGTTTCCAACTGCTGCAAGAGAAATGTTCAGAGATGGGTTACCATGGCAACAAAATGAAGGCAATCAGCCAAAACAATTACTATATTGGAGCTGAGCTTCAAGCGGATCTTTTCTTTGTAGTTGAGACTAAATTAATTGCCTACAACTTATATTTCTTATTGGAAACTAAGCAATAAGAAATGCTACAGTCTAAAAGTCTATTTCATTACTAATGCCGCTGATTGAAATATTGTATTTTAACTATGGCAACATCAATAGACTCATTCTCAAAGATATATTTCCTCCAAAAATAACTTACAAGTGAATGTAACTCATAAGTTATGAGGTACTAAACTGATTCCAATAAGCATAGATTTCTGTCTAATAAAGCTCCAAACCTTAACAAAGACGATAGAAAGTCAAAACTCTAAAGGGCTTCACGTGAGTGACATGGAGTTGAAAATGATGAAGAAAAACACACTAACTATACAGAATAAATACTTACTTGAAAATATTTTTAGATAGAGATGAAATTAATTAAAAATTAGGTTTCAATCTTCCCTCAGTGGTCACAGTGAAAGTAAATTTCACTGAAGGGCTGACCATTTGCTAACGATACAATGTAGTATTGAGAGGTGGGGCACTCTTAGAGGTGCTGGATCTTTAATGAGACATTTAAATTGATGCCTCACCTGCCCTCTCAGGTAGGCATAAAAGATACATAGAATCCCTACAGTGTGGTAGAAAGCCATTCAGCCCTACGACTCACTGACCCTCCAAAGAGCATCCCACCCAGACTCCCCCTATCCCTGTAACCCTGCATTCCCATGGCTAATCCACTTAACCTGCAACATCCCCGGCCACTATGGGCAATTTAGCATGGCCAGTCTATCTAACCTGCACATCTTTGGACTTTGTGAGGAAACCGGAGCACCCGGAGTCAACCCATTCAGACACGGGGAGAATGTGCAAACTCCATACAGACAGTCGCCTGAGGATGGAATTAATCAGGTCCCTGGCACTGTGAGGCAGCAGTGATAACCACTGTGCCACCCTGCCACCCAACCTTGGTGTCATTGAAGAAGGATTCTTGTGGTTTCTGGCAAATATTAAACTCTTAAAAAACATCACTATAAGCATATTATCCGATCATCTTGTTCATTTCCACTTGTGAGACTTTGCTGCATATAAATAATTATTGCATTTCCCTACAATGTAACAGGCACTACACTTCAAAAGTGCTTCCTTGGAAAGCATTTCAGAATGTGCTGAATTTAAGCAAGATGATATGCAAATACAAGATGTCTGTTTCTACACAAGTTGACATGAGGTGGCAGATGCATTTTCAGACTTCCACATTTATGAAGCGGAGACTTCATTGGTAACTTTAAACTAGAACTAAAAGGTTGAATGTCAATAAATTGCTATTTTCTTTTCAGCATTGAACAGATTTGAATAATGGCTCAATTTTTAGGAATTCTGAAATGTAGCAGATTTGTTTGATTTTGGCTTCAATGGAAAAGGTAGAAATGTATATTTTTTAACCAAAACATGTCTCTAATTGAAATAAAGTAGATATTTTTAAGATCTTACTGATATTTCTAGAGTTCAACATGTATAAGCAGGCATATTAGCAGTTTAACAATTTATTACACAATGTAAAGTTTAGTTTATTATATTCCCCAATAAAAACTTTGTATTTTTTAGATTATCATAAAATTAATTTTTAAAAATGGCATCAGATGTTCATATAGATCTTGGAACAATCTGAAATGAAATGTTTGAGGAGCCATTAGTTAACTATACAAAATACTCACAAGCTGCCAGAAACGTTGTGCCTTAAATGAAACATGTTATATATTTGCTTTCTACAGGCTAAAAATTACATCAAAAGTTTACAAAGGGTTCCAAAAAAAGATTTTAAAGCCCTGTTTGCAAATGCAAGTCAAGCAGGTAAGGGACTCTTATAAATTGGTAAGTCCTTGTGAAGTAATTAAATGGAGTATAGCAATATTCAGTAATAATCAGTCAGTGAAGCAATGAAATGTTCATTAACTATGGAAATTTAGGACAATTGTTGTCTGTTTATCAGGGCATTCAAAGATTATTGAAGCAATTTCTGCTTAAAACACTTTTAGTACTTCACTTCTTTAGGTAGATTCCAGTAGCTTCTGTCCATGCCGCAGTTTGTTTATATTACTGAAAATAACTGCCTGAATACAGATACACACACACCAAATTTTGTATGTGGCTATTATTCTGCCACTGAGATAAAGCAAGCTGTATGAGAAGTGTAAACATCAGGTGCTAAATCTCTAGAATATGAACAAAACCAGCGATAAGTCAGAACATTGATTGTAAATGGATGAATCAGTGCATGAATTTGACAGCTGATCAACCTAAACTGGTAATGGAAGGAGGTGAAATGCCATCTAAGGTTCATCACCAATATCCTTCCTCCGCAGAATGTGTTAGTGAGGCAATGGGGTTGGAAATTGATGTGCTTGTGGAAATGATGCCCGACCCCTTCTTGCCAATTCTTTGTGACCAATTGCAAGTACTACTGTGCCATCCAATGGACATTTCCTTGTTGATATAGGTGAGGGTGTTACCCTGAAATCAGACTTAAATTACAACTGGTGCAATTTTCCCATTGGTATTTTGGGGCCATTGGTATTTTTACACTTTCACTTCACAACTGCAATACTAAAATTTACATCTATCTGGTCAGTTTGTGCATGATTGTCAATATTTGTCAGTGCCAAAAAGATACTAAGAGATAATTTTGCTGGTGTCTCTTTTTCCTGACTGATATTTATTTCTAAATCAATATCACAAAAATAACTAGTCGTTATTCTACTGCTACTTGTGCAAACTTTCTGTGCATAAATTGGGTGCTGTTGGGTCCCACAATGTACTTCGACAGCACTCAATTAGCTGTTCAGCACTTTGAAACTTTGTGAAAGGCACTATATAATCAAAGATAACAAGGTGTAGAGCTGGATGAACACAGCAGGCCAAGCAGCATCAGAGAAGCAGGAAAGCTGACCCTTCTGAAGAAGGGTCCAGACATGAAACATCAGCTTTCCTGCTCCTCTTATGCTGCTTGGCCTGCTATGTTCATCCAGTTCTACACCTTGTTATCTCAGATTCTCCAGCATCGGCAGTTTCTACTATCTCTAACTATATAATCAAAGCCTTTTTTCAATTCTTTGAAACAGCTTGGCAGATTGTCCTACATTGACGTTTCATGTGGCATTGTTTTAAATTAGTTTAATAATGTGTACATGACATCATTCGTTCAAGCTTCAAATTTCAGTAGCTTAATGATATCACGTTGCTAACTTTGTTTTTTTTTCTCAAAACAGCCGTCAACTTAATGGAAAAAATGCTTGTACTCGATGCAGAGAAACGAATAACTGCTGCAGAAGCTTTGGCTCATTCTTATTTTGAGCAGTATCGAGATCCTGAAGAAGAGACTGTGGCAATGCCATATGACGATAGTTTTGATAACATGGATTGCACTATTGAAGAATGGAAACGTAAGCAATCTTCAAATATTGACTTGTTTTTAAAAATTGTTTTCAGGTTGTGATTCACACTAGATCACATAAATTGACCATCCCTGATGCTGGGACCCATGCAAAGGGTATTTAGAGTCAACTGCATTCTGTAGGACCAAAGTCATGTGCTGCCCAGTAAAATATTTGATTCAATGACTCTCTAATTTTGAATTAAAATCAGGCACCAGCTGGTATCCACATTATAAACAGGCTAATGAGACCCAGAAGAAGGTGCAAAAGAAAATATTGATTTGTAAGGATGAACTGTGCTGTTATTACTATCAGAATAAAGAACATTGAGGGGAAACCTCAGCAAAGTCTTTAAAGTTATGGAAGAACTTGAT
The DNA here is from genome assembly GCF_021869965.1 of Rhincodon typus. NCBI lineage: Eukaryota > Metazoa > Chordata > Chondrichthyes > Orectolobiformes > Rhincodontidae > Rhincodon > Rhincodon typus. The sequence goes on along the minus strand of NC_063353.1, from coordinate 25,466,628 downwards.
AGGCTTAATGTCCAGAAGAGTGGCATTTCCTGTTCTCCAGAGACCAAAACTGGGACCACAATAATAAGGTAGGACTCTCCTTAACTTATCCCCTCACCTAGGTTCAACCACTACCAGTCATCTCTCTTTAATGGGAGAGCAGCCTATGGTCTGGTAAAACTATGGTGACTTGATTTTTAGTCACTAATAAATTTAGCATGATGGCTCAGTGATTAGCACTGCTGCCTCGCAGCGCCAGGGACCCAGGTTCAATTCCAGCCTCGGGTGACTATCTGTGTGGAGTGTGCACATTCTCCCTGTGTCTGCTCCAGTTCGTTCCCACAGTCCAAAGATGTGCAGGCTAGAGGGATTAGCCATGGGAAATGCAGGGTTATAGGATAGGGTAAGGGGAGTAAGTCTTGGTGGGATGCTCTTCGGAGAGTTGGTGTGGACTTGTTGGGCTGAATAGCCTGTTTCCACACTGGAGGGATTCTAGCAATTATACCAGTTCATAACAAATCCAGTAGAAAAGCTAGAGGAAATTTCTTCACACAAAGATCAAAATGTAGTCATCAATATCTTGAGAAAAAAGTTAATGGGTTTGTGGGTAATTGGTCAGGGTGATGTAGTGTCTCAAATTCAAAGCTTTAAAATATAATGAAGGATGGGATTTTAAAACAAAACAGAACAAGTAGAGGAATATTCATTTGAAAGAGAAGAAGCGGGACAATGGATATTGGCAAGGCATTTCTTGCCAAATGTTGATTAGAAGAGTTTGGACATGCCATGTAATTATTGTTCCATTGAACATGTTTTCATTGATCATCTAATTTATGCACAACTTGTGTTCAAGTTAAATGATGAAATTCTCAGAAAAATTCTGTCTGGCCATTGTAAGGTTTCAAATTACCATCGTTTTCATTGCTCCCAGCACAGTTCTTAATTGGCCTGAGACCACAGTACAAACCTCTCACAAGTTGATGTAGATGTGTCTTCCATGTGGATGTCTGGAATAGGAAATGGAAAACTTCACCTGGTGAAGTTAAAGATGATCTAATGATATTTAGATTGAATCACATATTAAGGATAGAACTGAGACTATGCTTTAATCAGTAATTAATCTGTAGATTTCACTAGTGTTTAATGCTGATATTCTGGCACTGTACTAAAAAACTTGAAAATGTTAGATTCCCTCACACCTCATTCTATAAGGTCTACCTGGCTGATATCGTTACAGTTTTATTGCTGTTTATTTTTCATACTGTTAGGTCTTGTGATATTTTATTTATACTTCTGGATGCTTTGATTCACTTGTTGGTAAAAATACCACCAGGAGCAGAACATTTGTATAAGGCTCAGAACATCCTGGATTTGATTCCAGGTTCCTGTTGTAGTCAGTTCTGGTCAGGATTCCATACTTGATATACCAAGTATTAACTTATCTGTTTTCTCCACAGATGCTAGTGTTTTCAGTATTTTCCAGTCATGGATAGCCAATTTCAATTAAAATAGCAATTGAGATTTTACAGTTGGCCTCCGAATCAGTATGCTAGAAAGGGAAGAAATTACTGGAGTTCCCAATACTAATTACTCTCCAGTGGCCTTTGCTGTGGAAATGTACGATTCTGTTTAGGGTCACTTATCCATAGTTGAATAGTTTCAACTTATACATGAATATCTTCTTAGCAAGGTACCCATATAACTGTGACCTAGTAAGAATCGGTACCTTCAAGAGGTATGGGAAAGGACTCTATCTCACTGTAGCTGTTAAAATTTGTCAAACACGTCGCCATCCTCTAAAACTTTCCTTTTGTTGTCCTGCTTAATGACACCAGCCACACTTGGTTCCTTTTTAAGTTATGCACTTTTGGCAAGTACAGCTCTAGCAATGGCTCAGCTTTGTAATCCTCATATCTACTTCTAGAAATACCTCAGACATCCGTCTTTGGATCCTATTCTTGCTCGTGCATGTTACCTCTTGTCAACAACATCCAAAGACTCCAGTAACAACATAAATTAGCATATCTTTTGTAAGAGTATGGCTTTTAGATAGAGTGTCAGACTGTGTACTTTATAAGAAAATGTGTAAGACGCCAAAGACAAATTGAATAATTAAATTTGTGCAATATGTAAAGATGGTTTTCAAAGTTTTGGCAAAGATCTGTAAAAGATGGTTTATTGCAAGGGAATAAATTCATTTCTTTTCTGCCTAGGTCATACTTATAAAGAAGTGATTAACTTTAAACCATCAACTGGAGTACCAGAATCTAAAGAAACAGCAGTGTAACACTGGAATCATAGCTAGAATACAGAAGTAGTATATAATTGTGGAATGAGCAGCCAGCTCTGAAGACATTAATTCATTTAGTTGCTTGTTGTTTCAATGTTTTGAAAAAAAAGTACACAATTTTAAATTTATGTCTACAGTCTACAGTTCAGTCAGTGTAACTTTGTGTTTTGAAGGTCAAACTCTGCACCAGCGTTTCTTGGAAATACTTCAGTATTGTAACATTTTTAAATACTTGTGATTTCAGACTGAAATGTCTCCTGACAATAATGGAGTGAAAAAAAGGCAAAAGCAATCTTGTTATTACTCTGAACTTTTTCATGGTGCTACATAAATTCAAAAGTTGTTGTATCATCAGAGGATAGTTTCTCATTACTACATTGCCTGCAGCCACTTGCATACTCTCTTTAATTGGTGTATAATGTCTTTAATCATCATTCTTTAAGTGCTGTTAGCAAGATAATGTAGAGTCAATGTTAATATTCGTTGTGTTAAAATAATAACAAACACATAAGGGTATTGAAGGATGATTAATCTATTCTCAATCCCATTATAACTATTCTCAGACACTAATTCGAGATAATTATCAAAGGTTACATTTTTAAAATCCTTGACCAAAACTGACCATTAGAACTGGGCCAGCATACAGCACTGACCAATCATGTGGGATTTCCCACTCCAAGCAAATTAGTTCAGTTTTTCATTAATCAAGCTAATAATGGTAGTTCACTTATAATTTACAAATTGTATTTCAAGCGAATATGAAATTAACAGTATAAATCCATTAGGTAAACAAAAAAACCCCAAAGAACCACAGATACTGGAAATCAGAAACAAAATCAGAAATTGCTGGAAAAACTCAGCAGGTATGGTAGCATCTGTGGAAAGAAAGCAGAGTTAACATTTCGGGTCCAGTGATCCTTCTTCAGAACTTGTTGTTGCTGACAGCCCTGCTGAGTTTTTCCAGCAATTTGTGACTTTGTTTCTAACTTAATTAAGGTGCTGTTTGTTCCACTCAAATGGCTCAAAGACCAGTTATATGTGTTGCACTGAACATTCCTCTCAATCAACTATTGGAAATCTGCACTCTGAACAGGGTACATGCGACCTATCGGAACTGGCCAAATAACTGTGTCTCTTTAATCAGATTGAAGAATTGTTAGCTCACTGCACAGAGTTTGAATCAGGATGTGTCAGTTATAAAATTAAATCCAATGTCAAATCATCTACAGAAAGAAAAAGAGAAATACCCATAAGATTTAGGAGCAGAAGTCATTCAGCCCAAGTCTACTCCCTCATCCTGTGCGATCATGGCTGATCTAATAATCCTCAATTCCATTTTCTTGACTTTTCCCCAAAGACATTTTTTTAATCAGTAAAGGAATCAGTTATCTCAGCCTTGGATATACTTAATGATGCAGCCTCAACAGTTCTGTAGTAAAGAATTCAACAGATTCACCACCCTCTGAGAGAAGAAATTCCTCCTTATCTCTGTTTTAAATGTGCAACCTGTTATTCTGAGATTATGCTCTCTGGTCCTAGACTCTCCCACAAAGGGGTAAAATAGAGAGAAGGAACGTAAAACTGGATGATGAAAGACAGAAAGAAAAAGTAAAACTTATCTGAGTGGCCATTAATAATTAATATCTGAAGAAATGAGACCCACATTTATTAAAGCAGATTTCCAGCACTGGAGGGATTGTTTGATGATAATTAAAATTTAAAACACCATTAAAATATACTTGTTTTACACCACTCTATGTATTTCAATGCCAAGGTCCTTTAGATAACTTTCTGTTGCAGCCTATAGAGGAGAAGGGTATCTTGGACAGTAACGTCCTTTTATGCATTTAACTGATGTGCAACTGTTGGAATTGCTTTCTAATTTACATGAATATTAATGATAAGGTTCATTGCAATTTCTACCACAAAATCCACCACATTATCTCTCAAACTAGTGAGAGCATACTTCAACAATTTCCTCAGGGATGCCATCTAGTTATTTATGGTAACTTTTCTGTGTTTCCTTGTAAACTGTGCTATACATCATCTGGTATTGCATGTAGACACTCACCCACTACAACTAGCCTTATGAACCTTATGGCAGTAGCATAAAAACACTTTCTAAAGGAGCAATATTGACTGAATTGTAATAAATTATGAACTGTAATGCAAAGAAACCATGAGAAGTTAAAACATTAAAATATTTTTAAAATTTGAGGAATACCGTTGTTCCTGCTGGCTGCTTATGTTTATGCACTGGGTCTCATTGTTTGAGAAAATGTTACTGGAACATCATCCATGCTATCACAATTGCAATGTTTTGTCAATCTATTATATGTTAAGTATTCATGATATTGGAAGCAAAAAAAGACATCTACAGAGATCACCTAAATTGAAAATTGACTAAAGACAGAACATGGCCTAAAACTTTGATCACTGCATATTTCGCAAGCTGGGACCATCCTTTTACAAGTAATTGATCCCTGTGGGATTACATCCTAATTAACAAAGTTAAAATCACTGGACTGTTTGAATAGGGGTAGAAACCCAGTATGGGCTTTTAGAGTCAGGTGGGCACCACAGGGACTGGGTACATCATCATTCTGGATGAAGATATTTTGATTTGGTTTGATTTTGATAAGTTTCCATTCCAGTTTTATAAGTTTCCATTAACTATTTGATTTTGTTTTTGTTACAGTGTCCCAACAGGGGCTGTCTAACTTGAAGTAATATTTTGTTTTAAAAGACCACTTTCTCAAGGGCAACCAGGGATGGGCAATGAATGTGGGCCCAGCTAGTGATTTCCATGTCCCACAAGTGAATACAAGAATAGGTAGAAGCCTAGTAGATATGGATTAACCTCAAATAATAATCCTTCTACACTGGGATCACATACTTTTAAATCATAGAATCCCTACAGTGCAGAAAGAGGCCGTTTGGCCCATCAAGTCTCACTGACCCTCTGAAGGGCATCTTGTCCAGACCAACCCATTCCCATAACCCTGCATTTAGCATGGCTAATCCAACTATGTCCCTGGACCTTACAGGGCAATTTGACTTGGCCAATCCACCAAACCTGCACATCTTTGGACCATTGGAGGAAACCAGAGCACCTGGAGGAAACCAGAGCACCTGGAGGAAACCAATGCAGACACAGGGAGAACATGTACACTCCACACAGTCACCCGAGGGTGGAATCAGACCCAGGTCCTGGTGCAGTGAGGCAACAGTGCTAACCACTGAGCCATCGTACCCTTCCTGTTGAAGCCTTCCTCTGCTCTCCATACCTGAGAACTTCTGGCCTCATGTCTTCTGAGGATATTAAGAAGGAAAACTTAGCATCACATATAATTTGTGTTGGTCAACAACTGAGAATAGCATCCATCAATCAAAACCCTGTTGTAATGGGTAGTATTGTTGTAGACTTTAAAAAATTAAATGACTTTAAAGTCTTCGAAACATTCACATGGATAAACTTCAAAATTTGGATCAGATCTTTTATCTCTACTCTCCTGATTACCCAAGTTATGCAATTATTTTAATATCAATGGTGAATTGCCCATATGGCATAGATAAAGATAAAGGAGTAGAAGAGAAACTGGCAGCATAGGATACTACAGAATGCTGCTAGTACTTAGCTTCACAGCCAGTTAAGCCACCTATAGCCTAATTGAGTTTGAGATGTCCTAAAGTTGCGATAGGCACTACACAAATGCATATCTGTATTTTTCTTTAGTCAAACAAAAATGTTTACATTGACCTCACCCATCACCCAGTTAATCAATGTTAAGGTAATTTGAGGTGCTGACATTCTCAAAGTTAGATACTAAGTCAAGGCTTTGGTGTGCACAACTGGGAAAAGATTTAGTCATAATAGTCCACATACTCCAAACAGGATTTAAAACATTATTTCTTATCCCGATTAGATTAAAAATTACATGTTTACCTTTAAATGACTTCTATGCTGGAGATTCCTGGTTAAAGTCCTGTTATAAATCTGACCAGGAATCCAGTAGGGCAGACGTTCTTTGTGGAAGCAAGGCCCCTTTTGCAGCAGTCATTGTACTGTGCTTTGATTTACTTTGACAGTGACTGTGAAAGGGAAAGAATGTAAGATAGATGTGGAGTTAGGGTGGCTGTTGAGTAAGTGTTTAGGTGCCAGGATATAAGGGACATAGGGTGCCAGGTAATTAGATGAGTGCTTAGGGTAGATTGGGGAAGAGAGGGATATCAGGGCAGGCAGGTGAGAAAATAATGCTGAGTGTGGGTCCGGTCAGACCAGTAAGTTAGTTGGGGAAGAGGGAGGACATTGTCAGGTCTACTTAAAAGGGCGTGTCAAGTCAGGGAGAGAGGATGTTGGATCAGTAGAGTTTGGGTTGTAGTGTTGGTGTTGGCAGGTTGGAGGGTGGGTGTTGGCTCTGGGGTGGGTGTAGATGTCTGGTCATAAGTGGATGTCCGATCCAGTAGGGTTAGTTTGTATTGGATGGGGTGCAAGGTTAGTGGTGGTGGTTAAGTACCAGGTCTGGAAGTCAAGGCAAGTATAATCAGGGTATCTGTTTAATAGTTGTGCAGGAGAAACAGTAGGTTTTAATCACTTAACACTCCTTAAGCATAACTGAGTCAGATGCTTCAAAGATTCTGACTTTAAGGGGCTTTTTTGAGAGTTCCAGATGCAGAGGAATGCATGTTTCAATTTACCAGGCAATCCCCACACAGTCTGCTGCATTGGTGTTTCTGCACTGGCCCAATATGTAACTCCAGACCACATGGGCCCCAACTACCTGGTCATTGGAATATCTGGGTTGTTATGTTTATTACTGTTTCCAAGAGACAGAAACTCCACCCGTGTACTTCCTCTTCCTTAAAATAGCTCCAATTGCATTGCTGTGACTAAACATTGCATCAGTTGCTATGGTTCATGTTGTAACTTATGCTAAACCAAAACAAACCCATGCAAATTTCACAACAGTTTGGTCATGGTAGAAGTTAGCAATAAATCTGTCTGAATGGACAAGATGTAATTGCTTACATCTCAAAAAAGTATGGAAATCTCCCAAGTTATCATGTGACTCAGTTTAACATGAGAAGATGAGACTGGATTACCATTTCCTGTACCACTCACTTTTGGGATGTCCTAACATCATGAAAGATGCCATCCTTTAGATAATTTATTGATGGTTGGGTACCTAGGTAAGCAGTGGGAAGAACAATCTAACCTTTAATTTTGCTTGTTGTGGCATCGTTGTGGCACTGCAGGAGGCCCAGGATGGACATGTCGTC
>NC_063353.1:25458559-25458679 GCF_021869965.1 Rhincodon typus | reverse complement strand
CCTCTATCCCTCTTCTATCCGCCTCCCACTCTCTCCCTATTTATTTCGGAACCCCCTTCCCCTCCCCCTTTTCTGATGAAGGGTCTAGGCCCGAAACGTCAGCCTCTCTGCTCCTATGAT
>NC_063353.1:25428941-25458459 GCF_021869965.1 Rhincodon typus | reverse complement strand
TGCTGTGTTCATCCAGCCCTGCACCTTGTTGTCTCGGATTCTCCAGCATCTGCAGTTCCTACTATCTTTAATTTTGCTAACCATTTCTATTCATTCTGGACTTAGTTAAGGGATGTGTCATGATCCAATGGAGTGTATTACGATCCTGATAAATATGGATTGTCAAATTTTAACTCCCATCATCTGATGATTGATATACCCCAATACCTTTCGTGAACTACATTTTTTTTTAAAGAACAAACATTGATTCAAAATGGCTGCCATGATAACCTGACCATGGAGTGAGGCAAGTCCAGGAAACAAATACAGAATAGGCAACATCATCTATTCTGAAATAACATTTAATCTAAAGACATTGAAACTGGACAACTGAGTCAGCATCGAGAAACTCGCAGCTCCTGTTTTAATTCGTACTTCTATGATAAGTGTGCATTTTGGTCATTAAAGGTTATCTGCATCTCTTTTGCATTGAAAGACAAATGAGACAAACCTTGAAATATAGAAAGAAATCATATTTCAGCAGCTGTTCTTCAGCAGCAGGAAGAGAGCTGGAGGCATGAATTTGCAAAGAAACAAGAGCTGAAAGTCTGCCCCTGTTTCCTGCAATTCTCCATCAATGTCCAGTGACAAAGCAAATTGAAAACATAACCATTCACTGACAACTCAAGTATATCTTCTATATTTTGTGACTGCTGAGAGTATGAGTCAACTATTAAAAAACTGTGGTCTCAGGTCAAAAATCTAACACCTCAAGGAATTGTAAATTGCCCAGCCTATTTTCTTCCTTCTGTACCAGGCACACTCTCCATTATTAAATCTTATGCAGAGTTTGTTGGTGTGTATTTGGTGTCATGTTTTATGATTTTTCTCAAAATTAGGAAATAATAAAATTCCTCTTTTTTTCCCATACAATTGCCTCTTAATTTTGACTGGGGCTCCATTATACTTTGTGTGAAAGCCACATGCTAACAAGAAATAAAAATATATGTAGAAATGTCTGAGCACACTCATTGACATATTTTTCCGTCAATTTTTATTTCATCTCTTAAAAGTGATTACTGTATGTTCCACGGGTCCTGGCATCCCTCACACAAAGGACCATTCTTCATGTATGTTCCTTAAGAGTGTATCTCAGCAAATTATTCAAGCAAAGATGCTTCACACGAGTTTAACTCTGTCCTCCTGATGTTCTTCACAGGGTATTGTTCTTCCTAGGTCTTTCCAAATCTAGCTCAGAGACTCTAAGTGGACACATAAATTTGCTGAATTGAGCATCTCCCACCACAGTACTGGCAGCAGAGAAAATTAGCATTGCTGATATCATCAGTGTACACCTAGAGGCGGGAGTCAGTGTCACTGACAACCATGGAACACGTCAACCTTTGCCTAAAGTTCCCACACTCCCAATTCATTTTGCTCCCCAGCTCCTCCCTGCTCTAATCACCCCCCACACCACAAACTCATTGTTTCACTTGTATTGCCCTCCCCCATATGGTACCCCACTCACCTGCTTGCTACTTCCTAGTTGCTCCCCTCCTAACACTCCCATTGCCTTACTCTCATTCTCCGCCTTGCTCTGTGCCTCCAGGGACAGCAAATAATGAGAGAGCACAGCATTCAGTGGGAGGAAAAATAGTGAGAGGCCAGGAGTAGGGCGGAGTGGAGCAGCAAACAAATTGCAATCCCAGATTATGAATTTATTTAGAATATTTGCAAAACACTCATTTTATTATTCCTACTTATTACTGCTTTCTGTTTTTGTTTATTACTCCTACACTTTGATGTAGGCAATTCACTGCTGCGTCACAGCCAATGACATCAAGGGCAGTGTGACTACATGGGCAGTTATTGTGCCCCCTGCATTTATGGTGACAGCCACTAGAATTGATTAACTATGGGACTGAGCCTTGGCCTTACCTTGTCACTGCTTTACAGTACAGGTATCATACCATCCAGTGCCACAGGGAGCTCATGAGGCAGGCTTCACAATCTTAATGAATAAATTCTGACAGTATAGGAACTTTCTTTAAAGAACCTAACGTTGATAAGGCAAAATCTATGTCATATTTAATGAGAGGGTACAAAAAGACAAAAACCACCAGTTAGGTTGCACTATCAGACTTCAGCTTATAACATATAGTTATAGCAGGCTACTGGATAATCTTACAAGACAAGAAATCCAGAAAAAAAACATTCATGTCCCACAATGATAACTTGGAAATTTGTGGTTAGTATATTGTGGACTTGATATTAGTAAGTGACGATAAGGTTGTCAGATCATCATATAAACGCTAGTTCACTGATGTAATTCAAGGAATGACATCTCACATAATTACCTGGTCTGGCCTAAAGGTTAGTTGACATAGACATTGTTTGAAGGAGGCAAGGACACAAAACATCTTATGTCCATTACCAAGAGTGACTCTGGTATCACCTACTGATCAAGTTGTCCCATTAACTATAGATTCCATAAGGAATACAAACTTGAAGGAGGGTCAAGTCAAACCGATATCAAACAGGTACGCAAAGTAATCTGCAAACAGGTTTAATCAATCTTGCTCATATCTTACAACATGCTGCTCTTACTAAATATAAGTTATGGTTCTCATGGTGCATTGAAGGGTACAGTCTAAATGAGGAGTGTCGATGGTTATAAGATGCTTTTTAATTGTTTCAATCAGAACAAGAAATATAAATGCAGTCCAGAGTTGAACGAAACTTTGCTACAACGAAGCTACTCATTTCAGCTCAATATATCTCATCATGGAAACTGTTGAAACCTAGTCAAATAAATTTTGGAATTAATAATCAATTTATTAACAGTACTGGCAGACTGTAATTACCTAAGAAGCAGTTTAATTTTCACACAACTGGTAACCCTGCACATCTATTACTGTTTTAATCAGCTGCTTTAGAAAAAAACCACTCAGTAGTTTCCTCATTTCTTTATTTTTTACTCCCCTTTCAGAATGCTTGTATAATTGATTGCATACAATTTGCTGTCTGCCTTGAAAATAATCCCTGTTTTGAAACATTTGAGAGGGATACATTTTCCTTTAATACTTTTCTAAGGATATCAGAAGAAATTACCGAATGGATTTTTGTCATGGTGATGGCAGATGCAAGCATAGCAATCTAATTCAAACAGTACGAAAGTGGAACTGGTAACAGATTTGTTGCATTTTGCCAAAAGACTTTGCCGAAAAAAACAACTTAAATGCAGGAAATTGGTAACAATAGTTACTGTAACAAATGTGATTTCTGACTATATTTGAATTCTCTTTTTTTCCTGGAGAACAATTGTCCACTTAAAATGCGCACAGGAGATCAGAGCTTTTACAGAAAACATTGCATTCTGTCAGTGGACCGACATGTTGAGGTTTATTGCCAGTGGATTTTTGCATGAATGGCAAATATTCATCTCACTTACAGGTTTCATCATGTATTTGGTTACTGATCTTTAATTAGGGAGGCGTTGACACCTGATTCAATTCAAATGTATTGTTCTGATCCAGCAACATATATGTCAAATTCAAAACGTAGAAACTTTGGCTTGATGGAAACTTTTCAACAAAAATTTGCAACGAGATTTCGACCATTTCCATTGGACAAGACACATTCACCCGCTGATTTTCTTTTTTCAGCTAAGAAAGCAAGTGGGCATCTGATTTGCAAGGGTCTGCCAATGATATGAGCAACATTTGTCAGTCATCCTGCTTGTAGTTATTCCTTGTAACGTAGATTCTCGTTTACACTGGGTACAGTTTTATTCAGAATGATGCCATGTCATTCTGTAGAACAGAGCATTGAGACTCCTATGTGGTAGAGCAACAAACTGCATATTCCAGCTTATCATGAAGAAGACTGTCTTGAAGAGATCTGTATTACGATTAATTGTGCAGCCAACATCCAAAACAGCGATCTCCTGTATAAGGTACTGCAGGCCTGTAGCAGCATGCAAATTCCATGCTTCGATTGAAAGGAGTTGCACGTTCCTCTTCTGAGTTTTTTTTGCCTGAAAACATGTCCAGCCCATAGCACCACAATCTCCACAACAGGTACTGCAAGAAGACTGGTTGTTGTACAAAGTGCAACTGACTTGAAACTAGAAATCGAGGTGGGTTCAGGTGCATTGGAATCAAGTAGTTTGGCAGCATACCACGTGACACATGAAAGGTCATCGACTTAAAATGGTAACTTTGTTTCTCTCACCATAAATACTGTCTGACCTGCCAAATATTTCCAGCATTTTCTGTTTTTCTACTAAAAAGTTGCCATCATCTTAATCAGACCATAGGGCTGCTCTCTCATTAGACAGAGACAACTGGTGATGTTTTAACATGAGGGTCACCTGCACATCAGGCAAGGGAAGAGGTTGAGAAGAAGAATCCTTCATGGTAACCTCAGCTAGGTGTGGGAATTGAATCCATGCTGTTGGCGTCAATCTGCATCTCAAACCAGCCATTCAGCCAACTAAGCCAAATCAACCCATTTTTATACTCGGGATAACAAGGTGTAGAGCTGGAGGAACACAGCAGGCCAAGCAGCATCAGAGGAGCAGGAAAGCTGACGTTTCAGGCCTAGACCCTTCTTCAGAAAAAAATTTTTATACTATCTCACTTGGTTCAGTCTGGATTAGGCAAGGAAGAGAATCTAGTCTCCCAATCTGGCCAAGGAGAGATCCGATCAACAGCCTAAATTGAATTAGCTGATCTCTAGCTGGGGAAGCAGAGAAGCTGGCAGCAATTGTTGCAGTATGTTTGAATTAAGGACGGGAAAAACCAATACATGCCATCTCTTCTTCATTTTCCAATATTCTACTAAAAGTGCAAAGATAGATGAGGTGAGGACAGAATTTTGCTAGGAAGAGTGTTATCTACCAGACATGTAACTTTACATGGATGAGGTGCCAAAAGGATGACATTTATCTATGGAATTAAAGCACTACGAATGAATCGATCAATTGAGAATACAGAAATGGAAAAGAGCTTGAAACCCATACCATTGAGGTGTGATGAGCCTTTAAGCTTTTGCAATCCATGAGCTGAAGATGCTCCTATTGTACTGTTACCTAAGAAGTGGCAGGATTTTGACCGAGTGATGGTGGAGGAATGTCAGTATATTTCAAGGATAGGATATGTATAACTTAGATGACAATGTTCAGGAGGTAGTGCTGCCATGCACTACTATTATTGGTCTAACCCATTGAAGCACAGGTTTGGGAGGTTCTGTCAAGGAAGCCTTGGCAAATTTTCCACAGTGCATCTTGTAAACGGTACATACTGCAACCACTGTGCTTGTCGTGGTGGTAGTAGTGAATGTTAAAGGTGAGGAATGGGGTACCAATTAAGAGGCTGCTTTTGTGCTGCATGAGGTTGAGATTCTTCAGTGCTGTTAAAGGCGCACTCATCCAGACAGGTAGGCAGCATTTCAATACAGTCCTGACTTGTACCTTACACATGGGCTTTGGAGAGTTTTGAAATGGAACATTCACAACAGAATACAGAGACTTGGGTCTGATCTTGTGACAGGTCCAGTTATATAAATACAGTGGATATATTTCTGATCAGTTATGACTCCAGCTTATTGCTGATGGGAGATTTGACAACGGTAATGCAATTGAATGTCATGAGGAAATGGTTTGACTCTTTCATGTTGGAGATGGTCATTGCATTGACATTGTGTTCAGTGAGTATTACTTGACACTTGTGAGCACAAGCAATGCCGTCTAGAATTTCCTGGATAGCTATAAAGCCATTTATTTTTGCAAGTACTGACAAAGAAGTCCAAGAACAGTTGCAGGCATTCCTAAACTCAAAAGCTAAAGTTGTCAGTATTTGGTGAGAACACTACCACTTGCAGGTTCCCCTCTAACCATCACACCATCATGACTTAGAACTATATGACCATTGTTGCATGGTCAAAATTCTGGAACTTTCTTCCTCCTTAATCAAGATGACAGCGGCGGAGTAGGCAACATACAGGCTCTTGTGTCCAGGCTTGTCCTCTTCGTCTGCATTTTTTTCTTTTTTCCTTCTTCCCTTTCTTCTTCCTCAGACTTACCTGATAAAGACAGCTCTTTGGCAGGAGGTAGCTTCGATGGGATCCAGGGCGGCAGCGGCATCTTCAGAGGCAGCACTCTCGCTTCTGCATGGAGTGGGCCCGTGGCAGCAGCATGGCATGAACTGGGAAGCCCGGAGCGATACTCTGGCAGCAGCATGAGGTAGCAGTGCAGAAGGAAAAGTTGGACTCTGTTTAAGTTATCTTTTTTATTTCATTCTAAGTTAATGTGAATGGCACCTATGTACGGCAATGGTACACACTTTTCACTGTATTTTATATTGAATACACGTGACATTAAAGGATATTCTATTTGTAACAGCACTAGAGATGTCCCTACACCCGCCCCAGGGACTGTAGTGGTCAAAAAGAAAACTTATCACCAACTTCTCCAAAACAATTAGAGGTGGGCAGTAAATGCTGGCCCAGCCATTGACGCCCACATCCAATGAACGATTAAAAAATTAGGAGGCTTGGGCTCTGAATCCATTTCTTCCTTAGTTTCCTTAACCTGGCAATGCTTGCACCACTTTTACTTTTCTAAAATTGAAATAATTTTATGGCATTTTTAAAATAATTGCATATGTTTACTGATTTACATCTTTTAATGTTTCTACCTGTTATTCACAGACACTTCTTGAAGTCACAAAACAATTTTGATCTGAAATTACATCAAAAATGTTTAAGGATCACCATATTATATACCACATGATGGAAAATAATTCATTTTGGGTGGTAGAGTGAAATGAGTGATATTTCATCAGCTGCTTGTTGTTGTCCTAATACCCTGTTACATTCCACTGACTGACAGGACAGCACCTGCTTTGTTCTACTGCCCTAGATGAAAATTTCAGGACAATAATTGTGGTGATGGGCATGTGTGGACTAACAACAAAACTATTTAGTTCTCAAGTGCAGGGAAGACTATAGGGTTAAAAATGACATTTTATTATTTATTCTTGTTAACGCCAGAGTAGCTGGGCAGGCCAGTACTTATTCTTGTCGCAATGGAAATGGATGATAAACACTTTTTAGTATTATAAGTAATATATAACATGTTTGTACTACTGAAAAATCGAAGTCTCATTCATTAAAAGTGAATTCATTAATTTTAGTGTAAAGATGTGGCTGATCTCAAACTGGTTCCTGAAAATAAACACATCTATAATGTTAATTTTTTTATGATTAGCCATGGTCTTTCTAACCAGTGAAGTTTCCTTATTAAGAACTACATATAACTTTAAGCAGACACGCGATTGGGGTTGAATGCTGTTACTGAGAAACCAATCACATCTGGCATTAAAAACATGCTTGGAAAAGTAGAAGCTCTGGACTCTAACGTACATCACAGCATTCACTCCCATAAGTGTCTGACATTCAAATTTTACAATTGTTTCCAAAGTAGCCTGATCTTGGATCCAACAGAAA
Organism: Rhincodon typus; assembly: GCF_021869965.1. Classification (NCBI taxonomy): domain Eukaryota; kingdom Metazoa; phylum Chordata; class Chondrichthyes; order Orectolobiformes; family Rhincodontidae; genus Rhincodon; species Rhincodon typus. The sequence goes on along the minus strand of NC_063353.1, from coordinate 25,450,971 downwards.
CCCAGCCAGTAGGACAAATCTTTAGCAGCTCACCAACCTTTTTAATACCTTACAGAGATAAAATACAAATCCTAAAGCCACTATAAAACAAGAAACAACTGTCCAAGACCAATGCCAGGGGGACAAAAGTTCTAAAAACAAGGGCTTGAGTCTAATTAAGTATATTTACTTTCAATTATTAATATCAATGTGGCTATTGAAGAGCACCACCTTGTGGCCAAACTAAAGCACAAGCCTGCCTGAATTCTAGCTACACTCTTAATATGATTCCCTTTTATTGGATTGGGGCAAGAAAAAGTGCACCCTTAAACATCTAATATAACTCTCCTAAAACCTTGAAGCAGCACACTTCCCATGGAAAGGAGTGTTTTTTTCATATCAAATGAATCTTCACAGGGGAGTCCAAAATCACAAACATCAGACAGTCTCTTAATACACATCTTTTATTGCATAGATCCCTGATCCTCAAGCATTTGCTACTTCAGTGTCTGCAAGCACAGAGATATCTTTTTTTATTCCTTGTCACACTTAAAACATTATCTAATTGGATTGGTAGACTACATACCTTTTTGTCCAAGACAATGGCTTTGAAGAGAGGTATTCTGCCTTAAAGGAATTTTAAATACCTTGAACTTCTTTAACTCCCAATAAAGTATGAAGTGAAGATATTGTTTCATTCTGTACATTCCTAGGAAATAACAACTGAAGAAAGTATTTTGTTGAGTGCATACCTCTGCCATACCGGGTTGTTAGTTATTAGGATTACTCATCTCTTCCTGGAGGCTTTTCCTTGCTTGTTTGAAGTTCTATAATTACAAAGCTTAAAAAAAATACTCTTTATTAAGAGCTTCAGTCTCAATGAGGAGGCTTCAGGGCAATCCACTGTCAAAAACCTGCTCTGACAAATCTACTGTTTTCTACAGTTGTGACAAATTTAGAACAGCAACTGAGACAATATGCAACATCCTAAAATAAAAGTCTATTTGCTCCAGCTCCCATTATTAATGGATCCTTGAAAACAAATCCAGAATCCGGATCCACAACTTCGTCAAAGACGTGTGCCATTCTTTGTGTGTCAAGTTTCCCTGAAGTCCATCTAATATTTTGAAGACACATAGTGTTTACAAACAGACTGACAAGGGTAAAAACATTATCTCTGCCCACATTCAGTGGCAGAGTAATAAAGGATCTCTGCATAAAGCTAAGGTTGGATCTTCTCAATTAAGTGAATAGAAAACTTCGACTGTGTGAGGTTAAAAGATATTTCCACGCATTATGTAAAATTGTTGTCTTTGTCCATACTTCATGGACCTGAAGACTACCTTAAGAAAGATTTACAATTTACAAGTGTGAGCTAAATATTCCAAAAGAGCACATTTATTCTCATCCCCATCCCTCAACCCCACAAAAAAGATGTTCAACACAATACACTATGAGAATTAGGTTTCTATTGAAAGTAAAACTAACAAGTAACCTTTTCATAACATTTTAAATTTATTATAAAATAAGTGACAATGTGTCATTTCTGAGAAATAAATATAACTTAGAGCAACATTTTAGATCAAAAGATGTTGCCAATAAAACAGGGTAATTTACAGGATCCATTTTTCATTTAGGATTCAGTACAAGTAACAACTAAACAACTGATCATATTCACTATAACAAGTCATTTTGTTGGCTCATTATAAATGAATCAGAAAATATCAAAATGAAACATTTCTTCTCAAAAAGGCAATAGCTCATTATGAATTTCTAATGCATGATCTGTGTGTTTTAGAATGTCACTTAGTTTTACGGATTAAGGAGTTTAACTGCAGAAATTGGAGGCATCTAATTGAGAAAGAAGTGAAAGAAATCCTAATGTAAATGCAACTCAAACAAGCTTGGCGCTTTTAACACAAAGTTTGATTTAAAGGTCAACAGCTAGAAAGGAAAGATCATAAAATAATCAGAGGGTTTATTTAGCTAAAGAATTGTAGAAAGACATTTGCAGTTATTCAAGTAAATGTTAAATAATTCCTACGCTTTCTCAAAATAAAAAGCTTTGGAATTAAAAGGTAGTTACTAACCATTTTTACATGTGAACAAGCAGTGATAAACCCTATGGAACAAGCCATGGACATGGGTAACCCTTGGTTTTGAGTCTGTCTCTGCAAATTCAGTCAGGGCACACCCTGCAGGCAATATCAGGTAGTGTTTGGAAAAGCAGCTAAGAGACAGTATCAGTTTTGGGTCTTACATAGCTTGTAGCACCCATGAACTTGACAGCTAAAACCAGACCTACACCTGAAACTGTGTCATTGCTAGGTCTATTGACCATGATGCAGCAGTAATCCTCAATAGTGAGACAGCTGACTTTAGTGCAGTTGCAGTTCTTAACTTAATTAGTTTGGTTGAAGTTTGAAAGTTTAATTTCCATCGATATTGCTTTCTTCAGTTTCTTTTACCAGATATAAACCGACTATTTTTTGACTCAATGTCGTCAAAGCAAAAATTAGTCTTTCGGTCCATTTCTTCGGGGATGCTTCTTGGAATCGGTTAAGTGTTCATCAATGGTAACCCACTGACCCTGCTCATTTTTAACAAGAACACCTAAGCAGCGAACACCATCTCCTCTACTGCGCTTCGGAATGGTTTGACCCATAATGCTTTCCAGCATCTTGCTATTCGATAGGCTTATACAGTACAGTTGAAAGTCATTTATCACATCTTTAGTGTAATATTTGAGAATTTCCTCCTTTGGAATCAAGGGAACACATTCTTCTTTGTGACCATGCTTCCAATGGTACTTCTGACAAACTTTACTGCAGTAATATGTAAGCCGACAGCGTTCACAAGAGCGAAAGTGACAGTCCAAATCTTCCAGTTCATTACAATTAGGAGAAGAGCATATAGTCGGGAATGTTTCTGGCAATTTGGTTTCAATATCAGATATTGTGGATATATACCTTGTTTTAGGATTATAATGCACGTAAGGGTTTTTCTTGTATTCTTCAGGATTCTCCACTGCCAGCATGGCTTTTTTAGCAACATGCACTCCTGCCATTTCATATTCATTTTCCTGTGACAAGTACCAGATAATCTGGGGGAAGGAGGACCTGTCCCAGGTTTGCTTACAAATTGGAATGTGATAATGCTCTGCCAGGACCAGCCATGCTTTAACAAGCAACCCAAGGTTCAACCTTTGATCAGACATTTTCCAAGCTACTTCTATGCAGTTAAAGATCTGCAATTGGCAAAGATATTTTATATCATCTTCATTGCACAAAACAAGGCAATTATAAAGTATTTTCAAGCATTCCTGCCAGATGAAATAGCGTAAATGAGTAATTTCACCATCGAAAACAAGCATGATGCCAATATTTGTAACAATTCTGTATCGTTTATCCCACATTCGTCTGACACAAGGCATGTAACAAGATATTCGACGCAAGAAGCCTAAAGCTTGAAAAAATGTAGAATGCGAGTGAATCAACTTCATGCTGCCTTCAGCAAAGCATTCATCCACCAGCTCAGACCATGCAATTTCGGCAAAGCGCTGCAAGAAAACATGTGCTTCTGGGGGACAGTCTTCAGCTCCATTAATAGAGATTTTCTCAAACAAATTTGACATGATCGTGTGTAGTTCTGACTGGGCCTCATAGGTGTCTTGTAAAATGAGTCTCATTATCCGTTTAATTAAATTGTCAGTGGAGTCTCCAATCAGCATCTAAAAGATATCACAAACATAAAGCTTTAAAAACAAAAATGTTAAATCTGAGAACATCAGTAAGGTAAAGGGAGAAAAATAAGTGTTTCCAATCAACTTTTCTGTCCTAGTGAAAATGTACATCATGTGCCTTTTTAGCAGCTGATTACTAAGAACCTCGGGTTTCTAAAGATCTTTTTGTAGGACAACATCTCATCAAGTAACAGCACAATGCAACAACCGAGTTACATTTTTCATAAATTTAAAAACAAATCCACAAAATTCAAATTCTCAAACCAGGGATAACAGACCTCTAAGCATACTTAGGAATTTTCCAGGGGTTTGTACATTAGTTGAGAGTAAGTGAATAAGCAGTGGCTAGACAAAGGCTTATTGCAAGCGAGGGGGCAAGGGGGAAGCGCGGCGCCATATATGCAACAGCTCAGAGGGATACCCATACGGAGGATCGCTGGGATTGGCAGAAAAATACCAGGCGAATCCACTGTTAACAAGATTGATGGTGGATGCTAGTTAAGTTCAACCTTCTTCAAGCATAGCAAGTTCTTTAAAAAAAACTTCAGTACAGGTACTCTGTACTACTAAAATTCAAAGAAAAGGCACCAAATTATGTTTCCCAAGGTATCATAAATACTGCAGAACTGTGTGTGGTCCAGGTTTGATTTGAAAATGAACAAACAACACAAGCTGCAAGAAACATAAAGTGGAACTGAAAAGCAGAGAAGTTGAATTTACATTTCAACTTGGTGAGACCACAAGTATCATGCCAGGTTCTGCTCCTCCTCTTACAAAGAAAATATAAAGGCACTGGAGAAGATATAAGAATACTTGCAATCAACAGAAATGAGCAATTCCAACTATCAGGAAAGACTGAATATGCTGGATTCTTTTTTCCTAGGAAATAAAGATTGAGGTGTGATCTAATACAGTGGTGTGCTTTAAACTTCTGGATATATTTTGGATGTTCAGATGTTTCTATTTATGGGTGAGACTAAAACAGTATTTTAAGATAATAAACTTAATAGGAAATACAGGAGAAACATATTTACTCAAAGGTAGGGAACTCACAATCACAAATAATTGAAGCAAATTATCTAGCTGTTTTAAAAAGAAAGCTAGATAAGAACATGAAGGAGAAAGGAACAGAAATATGTGTTTCATGGATGAGACAATATAAAGTGATAGGGTCATATGGAGCATAAGCACAGACATGAACAAGTTCTGTTGAAGAACTATCTCTGTGCTATAAATACTTTGCAATTTTATGTAACAAGCTGAAAACCATGTACAGAATATCTATATTGGCAATTCATTAAATGGAGAAAAAGGAAAGGCTTGCTTGTACATATATTTTCTGATCAACCTGCTCAGGCATATTGTTACACATCTCTGAAGCAGGTGGGACTTGAACCTGGGTGTCCTGGCTCAGAGGTAGGGACAATACCACTGTGCCAGAAGCACTCTTTGAAGACTTTGTTTTATAAGCAGGTTCCAGAGCACTTTCCGATCACTTTTGCAGTGCAGTCACTGCCGTGGTGTAGTTATCCATGGGAAGTGTTATTGTCTAGAGCAGTAACAGTGTTCTCTGTCAATGGTACTGAATGTACCTGGACTTGTCAGACAGGGAAAGCTGTTTGTATCAAACACTGAGAGTAGGCCGCTCCTGCTGAACCAGCTCTGGGTTAGTGTTACAGCAGACCCAGGCCTCTCACAAACCACCTTCCTCCACTTCCCACCGGGACCCTCACTCACCTCCAGCTGCTGTTTGTAAGGGACTCCACTCCCTCTCCGGGGTAGAGCCGGCTTCTTCCCAGCTGCCGCCATCATCTTCCCCGGAGGCGGAGCCTGAGACCTGCAGCCCCGAGACCTCCGGGTCCTGCTGCCACCTTCAGGACGGGAGGAACAGTCACACCGCCAGCTCCCCCCGCAAACACAGTCAGCGCCTATTCCCAAACTAACCAAACACTGCAGATACTGGACTCTGCGATAAAGAAAGAAAGTGCTGAAAACAATTCTGAGGAAAGATCAACCGTTAATTTTCACCGACTGAACATTTCTCATAGTTTCTGTTTACATTGCAGTTGTCCACACCATCGTTTACCACACCAAGGAAAAGTAAGCTATGTCTTTACAAGAGTAAAGTCCCTAAGTAGTAAAAACTTACTTTTAAAATATCCCCTGTAAAATTTAGAATCATTACAATGATTGATTTTGATTTCCTCTAATCCATTCCCCTCCAGTTTTAATCTTTGCTTCTTTCCTTCCTAAAGGTAGTAATTCGTTTTAGTTCCACAGTCACCAATACATCAGTTATAACAAGGGCAGTTTTATCTTCTAATCAAACAAAAGCAAAATACTGCAGAAACTGGTAATGTGAGCTATAACTGTTTCAAACAGATGGTCTAACAAGCTAATGAAACAAAGATTCTTTCTTCCACTGTCCAATCTTTATGAATTGAATGGAAAAACTTAACTCCAAGAAACAAACTACTTACACTGGAATTTCATGATCAATGTTCCAGATTCTCTGGGACACTTGAGGGTGTAACTCCTGATCACTTATCAGCAGTGTTCAGTTGGCAGAGCCCTAATTTCCCATGACCACATGGACCAGATTACTTAGTCTTCCCAACAGAAAATAGACCTACCTCACCTTGTGGCATCTCGAACTTGAGGGCAAAAGTCAAGGCAGTCTGACTAGGTCTCCCAATGTTGCTTTCTTGATCCACTGCCAGCTCATGGTGGTTTAACCCATATCAATGACTTCAGATTGCCAGATTTGTGACTTGGGTACCTTGGTGCTGTGAATCACCAGCTGTAGATTTCTGCTGCTGCTCCTGTTGTCTCCTCTCATTCAGATTTCTGGTCTCCGAAGTGTCCCTAACTCACGCTGTGCGCTCCGGGTTCCAATGCAGCCAGCCAAGAACATGAGCATGGCTCATAGTCTGACTGGGCTGAATGAAATCTATAGATATCTTCTTGACTAATTAAAGCTGCTTTTCCTTTTTTGAGATGAGTGGCTGAGGTGAACCCATATGTGACTCTGTGCCACAGGATTGGGATGGTCAGAAGCCCAATGGTGAAACATTGCCAATTTGCTGCCTGGCTTCTGCAGAGAATTGGGCTGTGGATGTTACCATTTGCTTAAGGCATGGATATTGCATCAGCCATAGTCTTCTCTAAAGTGGAAATGGCGGGTTACTGTTCACGGTCAGTCTTCTGAGAGCCTCGGTGCTTCCCTTTACCCTTGCTGGGACTTTCTTTTCTCGTGAAGGAGGAGGAGTTAAGTTGCACTGGTTGGGCCAGGCTCATTTGCCCAAATCTGTTACAATTCCAGCTTGTCCTTTCAGTATCTCTTCAATGTGCTCTGCCACAAGGCATACTGTGGAGATAAGACAGTAAGGACTGGATCTGTTGTATAGCAATCTGATCCATGTACCTCTTCATCCTGAGGTCTACATCCTCAACCATGCTGACTGTCACCTCGCTTCTTTCCTTGTCTACAGAGTCCAGTCTTCCCAGATGATGTAATCAAGTGTTCCAAAGAAAGACAGTCAAATTCATTACTGCTAAGTCTCTCAACTTCATCCTCAACACTTTAGCAGGACAGCTTTTCAGCTGCATTGGTTTGATGGAGGAATTCAGAAAGATGGTGTGGTTAAACAACTTCAACTCCAGAGATACAGAGACCAGGTCCTCTCTTTTTGTACTCCTGAACCCTTTGTTCAGCTATGGCAGGCTAATGCTGTACCTAAACATCCATGCTAGCCCTCAAAGATCTACTGCTGACTTCTTTGTATATTCATTCCTCTCACTAGTGTTTCCAGTGAACTTTCCACACAGAAGCCTCATCACAAACACCAACTGCTCCTTCATGTTGAGGCCCCAGAAGTCATGACCAGATGCACATTCTTGATCCAGTCATCAGCCACTAGATGGTTGGATGTCTCTGGTCTTCCCTAAAATCTGTCCAGCTTGGCATGCAGAATAGCTGTATTGGGATACAGCTTTGGTACTCTGCTTTGTTGAAAGACGGCACACAGGAAGTTGCTTCCTGGCCACTATTTTGACTTTCAGCTTCATCCTGCAAAAGCCTGGGCACTTGCTAGAGCTGCAGCTACTTTGGGCTCCCTTGCTGACAGGGCTAGTTCCAGTTCTCTCACACTCCACTGCAGCTCAGTTAGGCACCTCACCATTTCATCCGCCATAACTTAATGCCTGTGTTGTACCTGAGAAGCTGTGAATGGTAAAAGCACTGCGCATTCATCAGCAAAGATTTCCACTTCTGACCTTAAATTGGCGGGAAGATTATTGAGGGAGCAACTGGAGACGTGTGGGTAAGGGACACTAGCCTGACAAATTCCTGCAGTGGCGTCACACTGTGAATACAGTGGGATGAATGGCCTCTTTCTGTGCAATGTCTTTCCTATGATTCTATGTCTAGGGGCTAAGACAATCGGCCTCTAACAAACACAAGCATCTTCATTTGTACCAGATGTACCTCTAATGAGTGGACACTATGCCCCTGATTCCTATTGACTGCAAATTTGCTATGGCTCCTTGCTGTCAAAGTCAGTTAATTCAGTTCTTTTGTGTTTGAATCAAAGCTGTAAAGATGTCTGGATTTGAATGGCCCGAAATGAACACAAACTGAGCATCAGCAAGCAGGCTGGTGCAGAGTGAGTACCACTTGATAACACTATCATTGACACATTCCTTAATTTTGCAGATGATTGAGAGGAGACTGACGGGACAGTAATTGGCCAGATTGCATTTGTCCTGATTTTTGTGCAAAGGAAATGCCCAGGCAATTTTCTACCTTGTTTGATGGATACCAGTGATGTAGGTGGGAGAGACCAAATGTATTAAGATTGATACAGAGATAGTAGGAACTGCCGATGCTGGAGAATCTGAGATAACAAGGTGTAGAGCTGGGTGAACACAGCAGGCCAAGCAGCATCAAAATCTTTTTCTGAAGAAGGGTCTCGACCCGAAACGTCAGCTTTCCTGCTCCTCTGATGCTGCTTGGCCTGCTGTGTTCATCCAGCTCTACACCTTGTTATCTCATTATTAAGATTGATTTTTGTTTTTGCCTTCGGCGCATTATGTATAATGTGGGCAGAACTTAAGTGGGAAAATCAGGTGGGACATTTGTGTGCTAGGATCAGAGCCTGCCTGCCTGACCTTTTCTTTCCATGAGTTTAAATGGAATGAGAAAACCAGAAAGGCTCCGATGCCTCCCTAAATTTCACCTAGCAACAATGTCTACCAATGTTCAGATCATGTGTTCCAAGGAGAAGTGACAAGGCATTTAAGTAGATAAAGCTGAAAACCTTTCACATGATCCTCAAGCTACCTCCAGCAAGCTTCCACCTTCACATCCATGTAGGTAGATGACAGATTTCCCAGAAAGTTCCCAGAATGGGTGACCCTTTGCAGAACACCTCCAGTCTGTGTGCAAGCATGACCCTGAATTTCCCTTAGCCAGTTATTTTAACACAGCATCCTGCTTGCATGCCCACTGTTCTGTCCCTAGCGTGCTGCAGTATTCCAGTGAATCACAGCGCAAACTGGAGGAACAACATCTCATCACAGCCTTCTGGGCTTAATATTGAGTTCAACACTTTCAAATTGCGAACCAACTCCAATTTCTTCCAGTCCTTTCAGCTTTGCTTGTTACATTCTCTGTCACCATGTCCTCTCTCCCCTCTCCCCACCCCAGTGGGACTGTTTGTTCTTTCAAGTCTGGCAGTTAGACACACCATTGTTCTGCCATTCTCACATTCTGATCACTTAACCTGAACTGTCTACATCTTTTCTCCACTAGCACTCTACAACCTACCATCCCGCACCGTTCTGCCCCAACTGTAGCATATATGTTGCCCCCTCCATGCTTTACTTCAGCTCTGATAAAGAGTCATCTAAACTCGAAATGTTAGCTTGCTCTCCCTCCATGGAGAGGAAGTTCTGAGGAAGGGTCAGCAGACCCGGAACATTAACTCGGATTTCTCTTCAGAGATACTGTCAGACCTGCTGAACTTTTCCAGCAACTTCTGTTTTTGTCTCTCTCCATGGATGCTGTCTGACCTGCTGTGATCTCCAGCATTTGTCGTTTACAATACAGATTCCAGCATCTGCAGTAATTTGCTCCTAATCACCCTCTTTGTTGCCCCTCCTGTAGACAAACCTCCAAGGTCTGATCATTGTAGCTTTGTTAACAATGCTCATTGAAACCACACAGGCAGCCACTGGGGGTTTGGCCAGCAAAATCTTGTCTCCATTCTTAGAAAACACTGGTGTTTTGTAAGTACAATTGCCAGCTGATCTGCTTGTGTATCGGATCTCTTGTGAGTTCAAGGCTTCCCAGGTGAATAGTTGGGAAAGGCTTGTCCCATAAAACCTAACAGCCTACGCACCTACAGCCCAGTTTTGGTAGAATTATAAAATCGCATTTTGTTCAATAGTTTACTGTAATACATGATGATTTTATACTGCAATGTGAGATGGTGGTTCTTAATATCCATTCATTTTTGAGACATATACTTACACAATTCTTTTTTATACAAATGAATATTAACAGCTAATGGCAAAATTTCATTGTTTTAACCAGATAACCATTCAAAGTATCTAACATGTTGGTGTCAAAGTGGCTGATCAGTTGAATGCTTTGCTGAAACTGTTGAGAGTTTGGTTTTGCTTTAACATTTCTACTACCTGACAAGGTTGTGTGATTCTGGTGCCCACGTCTTATCACTGAAGATCAGTCGCCGACTACAGGCAGTAGACAAAAAGAGCCCTAGAAGTAGATAAGATAATCACATTTACTTTTCTATGTATATACAAATAATTCTTACCTACCTATCGTTTAACTTGATGCAAGTTTTAAGTGTAATGCTTCGGTGCTGGGAAATCTCTGTGGAGCCATGTTTTACTGAATGTGGTGTTGGCAATGCCAAGGGACAGTATTGTAACTTTCAAGCTGCTTTTGGGATTTCTTATCTGCAATTAACTTCAGCAAAAATTGAGAAATAGTGACAAATTTTCATGTGAATATTTTACCAGATATGTTCCACATGTACTTTCAGAAACTGCTGTTCTGTCAGTTCTATCAGTGTCTGACTGTACCAGTTAGAGTATATTAAAATGACCAGAATCATGAGCATGTAATTTTAGTAGAAGGGAACTTGACCCTCCTCACTAAAGTTGCTTTTGCAATGGCACTGCTTTAGTTCATATTCCCAGTAGTTATCCTGCTAACTCCAGTAATGTCATCCTGGCAGCAGACTCTCAGGTCTGTGCAAAGCTAGGCCAATGAGCCTGCCACTGGGATAAAAGCTATATTTTGGATTGTAAACAATGACAGCCTTTCACACATCAGCCTGCAGGAATTTAAACTGAAGCAGTTTATAGATAATTTCTAACCAACTAGGTTAGGGATGGTATTACACACTTCTGGAGCAGGTGAAATTTGAACCCAGGTCTCTTGGCTCAGAGGTAGGGAATGCTATCACAGCACCACAGGGGTGCCACGGTGGCACGGTGGCTCAGTGGTTAGCACTGCTGCCTCACAGCACCAGGGACCTGGGTTCAATTCCAGCCTCGGGCAACTGTCTGTGTGGAGTTTGCACATTCTCCCTGTGTCTCTGTGGATTTCCTCTGGGTACTCCAGTTTCCTCCCACAGTCCAAAGCTGTGCAGGCTAGGTGAATTGGCCATGCTAAATTGCCTGTAGTGTTCACAGATATGTAGATTAGGTGGATTACAGAGGGCTGGGATGCTTTGAGGTTCAGTGTAGACTTGTTGGGCCAAAGGGCCTGTTTCCCACTGTGGGGATTCTATAATAAAAGCCACTCAGATTACAATATTGCACTATTACTTGCCCCAGTGGGATTAACTGTTGACTCACGGGTCTTGACATAGAAGATAGGAGCAGGAGGAGGCCATTTGGCCCTTCAAGCCTGCTCTGCCATTCTTCATGATCATAGCTGATCACCCAACTCAATAGCCTAATCCTGCTTTGATCCCATTCGCCCCAAGTACTAGTCACCTCTTGAATACATTCAATGTTTTGGCATCAACTGCTTCCTGTGATAATGAATTCCACAGACTCACCACTCTTTGGGTGAAGAAATGTCTCCTCATCTCCATCCTAAATTGTCTACTCCGAATCCTCATACTGTGACCTCTGGTTCTGGACAAAACCACCATCAGGAACATCTATCCTGTCCAGTCCTGTTAGAATTTTATAAGTTCCTATGAGATTCTCCCTCATTTGTCTGACCTCTTGCAAAAACAATCCCAACCTAGTCAATCTCTCCTCATACATCAGACCCGCCTTCCCCAGAGTCAGCCTGGTAAACCTTCGCTGCACTCTCTCGAGAGCAAGAGCATCCTTCCTCAAAAAAGAAGACCAAAACTGCACGCAATATTCCAGCTGTGGCTTCACCAAGGCCCTGCATAACTGTAACAACAAATCCCTGCTCCTGTTCTCAAAACCTTTTGCAATGAATGCCAACACAAATCAGTTGCCAATTGCAATGTGAAAGTAAAATTGCTGTGATCTTCTAAAGCAGTAGTTAGGAGGGACATGTTTCATTTCTCCCTAGTTCTTCGTGGTTGTTGACTTTAGCAAATTCCAGCAGAATTACTTTGCTTTTGCAACAAATTCTGTGTCAGAAGATGCACACAATACACAATATAAAAGATACTGTGAGTAATGTAAATATTAAAACTTTTCAAGAAGGATATGATTCAAACTGTCCATTGGTTGAATTCCCTTATCTTTGTGTCAAATATTTCATCAATTTGCAGTGTTGATAGTCGAGCTTTGTGCAGTTGTGTGTTCCAGGATGGGTACTAAAAGCATTCTTGGATTTTTTTTTAAATTTTCTATGTGCAGCTTGTCTAACACCCCATACTGAATAAACTGAAGTTTCTTCTGTCTAAATATTGGGAAGTCCAAAGCCATCATCTTCAGATTCTGCAATAGATTCCATTTTCTGAATACCAACTCCATTCCCTCTTCCTGGCAACTGTCTGAGACTTAAGTTGTTCAGAATCTAGGTTTCATATTTAACATTAATGTAAGCTTCACTAGCACCAAAACCTTCCGCTCAGGACCAAAACATTGCCTCACTTGGCTCTGCCTCTGTTCATCTGCTGCTGAAACATTACAGGCTGAGTCTTAGCAGTAATCAGCAAAATATAATTTTTGGCAAGTTTCATGATGGGTTTCTCTCTGCAAGGCCTGAAAGTTTTCTAAATTACAATAAGAGTATATATTTAGTAGCGTAAATTGGATGGGTTGGGGAAACGGTGCATGAATATTATTCTCTCACAAGATGCATGCGGATGCGTCTTCTGGTTTTTTTGGATGTCTATGTCAAGTTTTTTTTTAAAAATGCATGCCTAAAGTACTTAATATGATGAATTGTAACTATATGTGGGACAGAGAGAAATGTCTTCTGAAAGTCTGAGCTGCATACTTGAACACAACAATGTTTGAAAGCACATCTGTACTTAAATGTCAGGTGCGTCATCAGAATAAATTTATTGATGAACACTTTTTTTATACTGCTGCCCAGAATAATCATGGCAGGTAAACTCACTTGTACTGAAAATGAAAAACGCTGGAGCAGGTCAGGCAGCATCCATGGACAGAAAGCAAGCTAACGTTTCAAGTCTGGATGACTTTTCATCAGACCTAACGTTGTTTGAGATTAACACTGTTTACACTATTAGCCACAGGGATTGTACTCGGTAATTTCAAGTGCTTTAAAAGTTTAATACTGTTGTTATTCTGTCACAGGAGCATGATATCCACTGGCTGTGTCCCCACAATAACAAACTGGTTCCCTTATTTCGACAGTAGAACTGTAAGCACACTTTTCTGATTCTAAGAAAATAGTGTCAATGCTTCAGTGACATATGCATTAGGATGTACTATGCTAATGTTCTTTCATACACCAAATTTGTGCGGTACTTTTTTTTTATTCATTAATTGGTTGAGGCATCACTGGCTAGATCAGCATTCATTACGCTTCCCAAATTCCCAGAAGGCAGTAAACCTCAGTTTGGTCTGGAGTCATGTGTAGGCCAGACCAGGTAAAGATGGCGACTTTCCTCCCTAAAGGACATTAGTGTACTAGATGGGTTTTTCCAACAAATGACAATGAATTCATGGTCATTATTAGACTCTTAATTCCAGATTTTTTTAATTTAATTCAAATTCCTCCATCTGCTGTGGTCGGACTTGAACCTGGGGTCCCAGAACAATACCTGGGTATCTGGATTAACAGTCCAGAGATAATGCCACTAGACCATTGCTTCACCTGCTTGTGTGTGTATCATTGTGCTGATTAATTAGTGTTAGACTACCATACTTTTTAAAATTTATACTTGAGATATGGATGACACCAGCAAAGTGTCATTTGTTACCTATCCTTAGTTGCTCTGAGGACACAAAGCAACATTACACGACATGACACTGGAGTTCAGACTGTGTAGTCCAATTTGAATAAAGCAAACAGGACTTTTTCCTATTCCCTGAACAACAGGCAGGTTTCATTATAATAATCCCAAAGCTTTATTATCATTATTTCTTGTGCCAGCCATAAAGTAGCACAATTACTGAGTTCAACTTCACAATCTATTACAGTAGAAATTGGATTCATGACCTCCAAGTTCTTACTCCAGAACCATGGCCACCAGATGAAATTCACATTTATTAAGCAGGTAATATTTCCAGCAGTGTAAAGGCTCACACTTACTTTCATTCTCCTGGTGTGTTCACTAATCTTTTCCTGGCACACCATCCACCTGCTCCTATTGTTGGCACCAACCACGTCTTTCAAAATCTGCCGTAATCTTCGTAAAGTCTGACCTTGATGGAGGAAAAGGCATTCCTGCAAAATACTGCTTAGTAGCCTCATAGTTCAAAGCAGATTGACATGATGCAATCCTTCCTCCTTTCTGACTTCCTGATGGTAACTTTCTTTTTCCATGCCACTGCCACTTTAAAAATAATCCATTGCTGAATAGTTGGACAGTCGGCTGCAAATTTTAAACTTCTAAAATACTCACTGAGGCTCAGACTACGGCATTTCCTCCACAGGCTCTGTCAAGTTCTCAAAATGAACCAGCAGCTGAGTAAATTTTAAAGGCTGTCAGTGTTATCATTTCCTGTGCCCGCGTGACTATATTTAACTGGAGGCCTAACCCCTAACAATAAACATGTACAATATGAAAACACACGCTGACAGGGAATCAGGATACATGAACTGACATCAAACACAACAAAACTTTGATGCCCTAATCAGGTGTAGTGTTCAGTTCCATGGACATCATATGAGAAAACTGGTCCTTTACTGTTTAGTGAGCTCTCATGAAGAATGGTCACTTTGGTGAATTTTTGGAGACTTTCATCAAACATATCATAACTATTGTGCAAGTCAAAGCTCTAAAGGAATAAGAGAAAGGAAATGTAAAATGTAACTATCTCATAGTATTAAGAAACCCTTGCCTCAACCATCTACAAATGTTGTGTTCAATTGTCTAAAAACTATACGGAGACACTTATCTACTAGAATTCAATCAGCCTGACCATTGCTGGTTTTGTAGGTGGAACCCAGTTACTATATATTCCATTATTTTCCTTTTGTAAAGTCTGAAAGCAAACCAGAAAAAGAAACAATTTGACTTTAGTCAATCTTGGATTATTTTGATCTGTGGACCAAACAACTTTTATCTAGTTTCATCCCTTACCTTGGAACTTCCCAAGAGTCTTTCATCTGAGTCAATATTTTGTTTGCAAGTATGTCTTTACTTAATTTTACTTTATTTAAACAAGAAGACATTAGGATGTGCCAAACAATCCAGTAATGACAGTGTCTTCTGGTCATAGAAGACCTCGAGTCTATCAGCTGACATGGAGTTATGTCTCTCACAATAGTCGAGCATGGGGGTAGAGTGGTGACATTACTGTAAAGAGGCAGGTAGCCAGAGCAACCACCCACATGGGCCACATCCAACCTGGACATACGGATGCCCGTCTTACTTAGACACAAGAGCAAACTTGCAAGGATATCCTATGTAGAGTCATTCAACATGGAAACAAACCCTTCGGTCCAACTCAGATGCGCCACCCAGACATCCCAATCTGATCTAGTTCCATTTGCCAGCATTTGACCCATACCCTCTTAACCCTTCCTATTCACATACCCATTCACACACAAATGTTGTAATTGTACCAGCCTCCACCGCTTCGTCTGGCAGCTTGTTTTCTTCACGCTGCGTGGTTAAAGATCAGATTAGGGGAGGCAGTGGCCTAGTGGTGTTAACACTGGACTGTTAATCCAGAGACCCGGATACCATTCTGAGGACCCGGGTTCAAATCGTGGCAGATGGTGGAATTTGAATTCAATAAAAATATCTGGAATTAAGAATCTAATGATGACCATGAATTGATTGTAAGGAAACACCCACCTGGTTCACTAATGTCCTTGAGGGAAGGAAACTGCCATCCTTACCTGGTCTGGCCTACATGTGACTCCAGAGCCAGCAATGTGGTTGACTCTGGGCAATTAGGATGGGCAACAAATGCTGGCCTAGCCAGCGACATCCTCATCTTCTTAATGAAGAAAGAAGAGGCACGGGACTGAATTTAAGCCCAAAGTTGAGGGGCAGGTTCTTCAAAAATGGAACAGGGGCTACAACTCTGATGCTCTGTAAAAATGTGATTCCTTAATCTTTTAAAATAAAACAGAAAATGCAGGAGTACTGAGTTGCTCTGGTAGAATCTGTGGACAAAGAAATAAAGTAAATGTTATCATTACCTTTTTTTTCTTTCTTTGAATGGATGCTGCCAGACCTGCTGAGTAATTCCTGCAGTTCCTTTTTCTATTTCAGATTTCCAGCATTAACAGTATTTTGCCCTTAGACGTTCTGGATTGTTTCTACCTATAATTACAAGGTCCATAAATGTTTGCTAATTATTTCAATTGTAGGGAATTTTGCTCTACAAATTTCATGTTTGTAATTAAGCAAATTCTGAAGCCCAACACTGACCATTGCAAAATCTGTCAGATTTTGAATGAAGATTTGTTCAAATTTGGATTGTTACCTATGTACTCAATGAAAATCTAGAAATAGAAATCACGTTATTAATTTATCTTTGAAACTCAAGTACTTTTTTCAAACTATATTTTATAAAAATGGCATGAAAGCAAGATTGTAATATTGTAATAATTCTCTTTGACCATTATTTGTATTGTCATACTTTCCAAGCTGATTGACTAGGTAACTCAAGGCAGCTATCAGTATGTAACCCTAAAAAAGAGAAAAAAAATCAGGAGTGTTTCTGTAATCCATCCCAGTTTCAGAGATTTGTTGGTAGTGTGTGCATGAATAGCTCGCTCAGTGGTTCAGTGTTTGAATGCACTGTTTTGTTCAATGATTTAGACTAGATGTCTGGTTTAACCTAATGTGTGAATTATGCTAAGTATGCCATGACCCATCTGACTCTTTATTACTTTCAGTAAAATTCTCTTTAAAATCCTTATGAATTATCAAGTTTTTGTTCATCTGTTGTAAATAGTTACTTGCTATTTGTCCTTTTTCTTCAGTTAGGTAATCATAGGGCAATTTTAACATTAAAAACACAGCATAAAATTATAATTTCATAGGAATTCTGAGAGAATCGTAACTGAAGAGAAATAGTCAACCTCTAACAGATATGTATCTACTAACCATTCATGGAAATGAAACAAACATGATGAACTCATTGGTGCTGTATCTTAGATAGTAGGAACTGCAGATGCTGGAGAATCCGAGACAACAAGGTGCAAGGCTGGATGAACACAGCAGGCCAAGCAGCATCATAGGAGCAGAGAGGCTGACGTTTCGGGCCTAGACCCTTCATCAGAAAAGGGGGAGGGGAAGGGGGTTTTGAAATAAATAGGGAGAGAGTGGGAGGCGGATAGAAGAGGGATGGAGGAGAGGATAGGTGGAGAAGAAACAAACAGGTCGAAGAGGCGGGGATGGGGCCAGGAAAGGTGAGTGTAGGTAGGGAGTTAGGAAGGGGATAGGTCAGTCCAGGGAGGACGGACAGGTCAAGGGGGCGGGATGAGGTTGGTCGGTAGGAGATGGAGGTGCGGCTTGAGGTGGGAGGAGGGGATAGGTGGGAGGAAGAACAGGTTAGGGAGGCAGGGACGAGCTGGACTGGTTTTGGGATGCGGTGGGGGGAGGGGAGATTTTGAAACTTGTGAAATCCACATTGATACCATTGGGCTGCAGGGTTCCCAAGCGGAATATGAGTTGCTGTTCCTGCAACCTTCGGGTGGCATCGTTGTGGCACTGCAGGAGGCCCAGGATGGACATGTCGTCTGAGGAATGGGAGGGGGAGTTGAAATGGTTCGCGACTGGGAGGTGCAGTTGTTTGTTGCGAACCGAGCGTAGGTGTTCTGCAAAGCGGTCCCCGAGTCTCCGCTTGGTTTCCCCGATGTAGAGGAAGCTGGAGATCGCAGAGAAGTAGATGTGGCAGGGAGCTATGGAAGCTCAGTTATTAAGTAAGTTCAATACAGAGATGTATAGATTTTTAGTTAGATATCAAGAGATATGGGAAGAGATGGATGATCAGCCATGATCTAGAATGGTGTAGCAAGTTTAAGGGCCTGAATGGCCTACTCATCCTCCCATGTTCCTATGTGTCTGACAGGACTAATAATACACCTTAAACATAATTTGATAAAATTATAAAGAGATCATTTCAATTTTTCAGCAAACAAACTCTTACAAAAATTATAATAGTGAAATTTCAAAATAATCCCTTCATTTATAATTTCCATTTAACATTTTATCAAACATCCTGAGTTGGATGGGTGCAGAAAGGCATGACAGTTACAGTACCTGAATGTGAAGAATTTGCAAGACAGATAAGGAAGGAATAGGACTAACTAATGTTTATTGCACTTAATGAAGTGTGAATAATTTAGGTATTCATAAATAATTAATCAGACCTGCCTCTGCATTGCCTCATCTCTTCAATGAAATCATGCATGCATGACCTGTGTCTGTTGGTCAGGTGTCTGCCTGCCAGTCCAGGCACTGGACGACTTAATCATTATGCTATTTTAATGAATTAGAGAATATGTATGAGAACCGTCAGGTATAATTTAATGACAAAGATCTTTTACCATTACTTTTCCTAAACGTTAAAATATATGAACTATGACAATATAGCTGTGGAAGGCCACTTTGAGTTTTGCATTTTTACATTCTGAGTAGCAGATTATTTGCATTACCTTTACTTGTCTAGTGAACTTCTGGGTCAGAATATTCTTGAACTTCAACTCAATATAAGAAGAAATACTGAGGATGTGTTATATTGTCAGAATGGCAGTCCTTTTGATGAAATGTTAAACAAAGTCCCACTTAAGTATTTCACTGGTTCAGGCAGACAGTAAAGTTTGCATGTCACTGTTTAAAGAAGAATAGAGAATTCTTCTGACATAAAAGGCAATAATGCATTCAAAAGAATAACACACTTGTTCACTCTACATATGCTGGATGACCAGGCGGTAGTTATAGCTTAAGAGATAACAAGGTGTAGAGCTGGATGAACACAGCAGGCCAAGCAGCATCATAGGAGCAGGAAGGCTTCCTAAGCTCTACACCTTGTTTTCTCAGATTTTCTAGTGTCTGCAGTTCCTACTATCTCTGAGGCAGTTATAGCTTTTCTATTGTTGTAGATCTAATTTCAATTCTTTGTCAAAGCTAAGTTACCATGTCTCAGGTAAAACTGTGTCTGACACATTAAAACAAAACATGTTATGGCTTTTACCTCAGGACAGAATTCCAGCAGCAGAATTGCAAATCTAGTTTTTCATGAGTGTGCAGTTCTGGGAATGGAATAAGGGAGCTGGATTTAGCAGTACAAGCACTTACACACCAGTCTTTTGAGACCTCAATTATACAAACTTCAGCATAAAGTACATCAATTGACCTCAATGCTCTTGAGCAAAAAAGAATGATCAGTCTGAGGTTCTTCAGAAAGGTTTGTATTAGGACATTAAATTAAAATGGATCAAGTTCAACTTTAATTCCCTTTGTCTCCAAGTAATTGACTGACATCAGCTGAGTAGGTTAACATATTAAGAAAGGCGACTTGGAAAATAATTACCATTCATATAATGGAATATCTCAGCAGAACTCAAAGTAAATTAGCAAAATTCCAGAAAAAGAACTTTATATTTTATTGACTCAGAGTTATATCAAGCCACACATATTTGTGAATATTACTAAACTAAGGGCTCTCTATTATCTTTTTGGGTTACCTGTTTATTTGTACTTGGAACTTTAGTGACGTAAAATTAAAAGTTTATAAATCACATACATTGATCAAACACATTATACTTGTGACAGAAAGCTTCATTTGTAACGTTCAGTAAAAATTAAGGATCATAATTCTATGCATGAATTGAAAATAGATTAAATCCTTTCTTAACATTAAGGACAGATTTGTGTTAAAATATACTGAATATTCAGATATTGGATGCTGCATGAGAGTACAAAATAAAACAATAATGCACATCAATGTTTAGTTACTAACTTTGGCACAATTATAACAACAATTCAATCATTTGTTAAAATGCAATTAATTTGTGACTTTAACAAACGATTGAATTGTAAATTAATTGCAATTAATTGATTGATTAAATTAGTTTGTGGAACATGTTAAATCAATCGTGAAACTTTATTTCAAAATTACTGAGGTGCTGAATGTAGGTTGGCCTATTCTTCAATCTTATCGACCATTGGCATGAAGCTTCCTGATATTCCTGTGATAAAATATTTCTATGATCTATCTGTGAATTTATAAAATTTTAGTTTACTTCAGTACAAGTCCCCCAAAAAAGTATATGTTCTTCTGGCGGAAGTTGGGAAACAAAATCATTCGAATATTCAGATTTACCGTGTACTTTGTTAAACCTGTGAGTGTCTATCATTTATTTCTCCCTGAAATGTTACGGTCCTTTAGCGAGATTTGAGATTGAACAAGTTTTATCTTCAATTTTCCACCTTTTCATACCTTTAGCTGGGATTCCAGACGTCACAGTCATCAAGGGCCAGAACCATGTCTCCAGATAATGTGCTGAAGACAAGAGACTGGAGACAATTAGCCCTGGCAGAAATTTCCTCACTTGGTTAATTCATTCTTTTGTTTCATTTCTCACGTTTGGCATTTGTCAAAGCACAACAGAGACAAGGGGTTGCTGGAGTCTGCCTGTCTACTGAAAACTATGCGCAGCATCCTAAAAGTCGAACTTGGAACTGTGTAAATCTGAGATTTGCTTTTAATATTAAGTACAATCCAGAGACACCTTGCAAGTGAAACAAAGAAAATGCAGTAAACCTCAGGGCACTGAGCCGCTCCATGTGAATCGCTGCAGTCTGAAAAGGTGCTGTGTTTATAATCTCCGCCTCCACTATAGTCGCAACGATTATTTAAATAGAGAATAGAGTCAGGGGCTTATCTGAAGTATTTTGACAGTTTGTTGATAATTGATAAAACAGATCACTACAGATATAAATACTGCCACAAACGCTGGAGCAAAGAAAAAAGAAATCTGCAGTTTACTTTTGCGCTCACATCTCAGAGATGCCTGGTTGTACGCGGGAATGTCTTCTTTCGCTGATCTGTGCCCTGTCATTCGCGCTAATCGATTGCTTTGACATTGGAATATCGACCAAGTGCGTGTCCGTGCCGAAAGAAATGGGCTTATGTCAGGATGTCGGATACACGGAGATGAGGCTTCCAAATCTGATGGGCCACACGACACTCAGAGAAGTTATCCCAAAATCTGCTGAATGGGAGTCGCTGCTTCGCACTGGCTGTCACACTCACAGCGCCACGTTTCTCTGCTCCTTGTTTGCTCCAGTCTGTTTAGACACGTAAGTAATCCGCTCGCAATATCCCGCCTGGCTACTTCTCATAAAGGTTCCTTTGATTTCGGTCGTTGAGAACATTGTTGAGTAGAATCTGCACATTGCCTCGTCCCTGTTGCGGAACATTTGGGAAAATGAGCAATAAGTAATTTTGCCCCATTGTGTGGTTTGCAGGTTCCTCCAGCCTTGCAGGAGCCTGTGTGTAGCTGTCAGGGATAGTTGTAGCCAAGTGCTTACCTGCCACGGACAGTCCTGGCCCGATGCCTTTGACTGTGATCGATTCCCCGCCGATGAGGACACCTGCCTCACATCCATCAGCACAGAATCTTCGACTTATCGAAAATGTGAGGCCTACGAGCAATTCCACTTGTTTCAGTGTCAC
>NC_063353.1:25416824-25428441 GCF_021869965.1 Rhincodon typus | reverse complement strand
GCTGTGTTCATCCAGCTCTACACCGTGTTATCTCTAGTTAGGTACTGTTCTGTCAAACTACAGTTCTTTTTATAGCAATCAGTTTTAGAGAGAATTGCTCACTGACAGAGTGCATATTACGCCAAGAGGTTTCATTTTAAGACATCCTTGAGAAACACTTGCTTGTTTTGTAATTGGGCTTAATGCCACAACTATTCCTCTCGTCAAAATAAGAAGTGTGGGCTGTCTGGTGAAGCATTTGGAGCTTGTCATTGACCCAGATCCTATGGTGTCCAGATGGTCAAAGGCTGTAAGTTCCTCGGAAAATGGTCGGCAGGAGACAAAACGTCTCTGTGAGATTCACCTGGGAAGTCTGAATGCCCAGTGGATGACTTCCTGCTCCTCTGGATCCTCTAGAAAAAAATCTCCAAATCTGAGTCAGGTCCGAGACTTCGGACAGTTCTGACCTATGTAGGAAATGGTTGACAGGAGAGAAAACTAAGCCTGACAACAGGGTAACTACATCATGAGCCCTTATTGCTAATTCCATCCCGATCCTGACTTGACTAGCTCACAACCTGATCCCACCACCTAACTCGCCAACTGACCTCTCACTTGACTGAACTCCCCCACCAATTGGGTACCAACCTCACCACTCTACTTATGCCACTATCCTAAATCGCTTCAAGGCAAAAAAAGTTTTTAGTATAGAAATGCATTGTGTGTCAACACAGTCTTGGTGGGCCGAAGGGCCTGTTCCTTTGCTGTACTGTACGCCATTTCTCCCCACAACTGCTACCCTAGTCACTGGCCACTCTATACTCTTACCTCACACACATAAACATCATTTACATTTACCTTCTTTCTGGAGCTTCACAAGAAGCACTGGCACATTTAAACTTTTTCACTGACTAGAATTTGGCAGACAGTTCCATAAAAGGGGGGTCTGGCTTCTGCATGAATTTTCACATTGCTCTTTCTGAAAATTCCTGAGCAGTCAGTTCTGAAGGGTTCACCATAGGGGTTTGCACAGTAACAAAGCATTAAATGTCTGACAACTTGTGTTTTGAGTGTAAAACATACCTATTAAAGCAATTTCCCGTGAAAGCATTCAACTGCTTTTATAAACAAGATGTATCTATTTTAAATTGAAATGTCTTTCGAAAAGCAATGAAATTATGTCTCCAGTCTCCATGATAAGTGGGTGGCAAACTGTTGACTTATGTTCATTCTTTTAATTCATCCAGCAAGTAAAATTGAAGTTAACAGTGTTTGTTTGCCTACACGATGTGCATTAAACTGCTCAAGGGGACAAGTGTGGGGAGGATCATATCACAGAGAGTGTGATCCGAGCTGTGTTTGTAGCTACAGTCCACATAGTCCAGTTGTGGTGCAGTGAAAGTTGGAGAACAAGCTTATCTTCATCAAAACGTGGCAAAATCAGCAGATGGTATCCTCCCAGCCACTGAATGACGTGTACATGAAGTAGATGGCAGGAAATCAGTAGTGAGAAGCATCCCGATGACAAGAGCAAAAAGTTCCATTTTCCATGACAGGATTCTCACTAGTGAGCAGTGAGAAGCTTATTTACATACATTAGTATACATTAAAATCCTCACTATTGTGTCACCTCGCCTCATGGATATGTACTCTCCCACCTGCTGCATGGAAACTAAACGATGATGAATCCCAACATGAAAGTCGATGCAGTAACCAGGCAACTCCAGCTTGTCGCTTGGTCTTCCAGTACTGCATCAGTCACCAATATCTCGGGGCACATTCCACTGGCAGCAACCAGACACATCCCCATCCACCAAGACCTCCAGGTGACTATCAACAAAGCAAGGCGCCAATTTCCTTCCGTCCAACATGTCTGGAGCAACTGACAAGACCTTGTAGGGCAGATGCAGACTGCCAGAGATTGACTAGGTGCATGGTTGGACATAAAAGATGGCACCAGTGCCAGGAATCCCAGGAGGTTCTGACAATGACAACTGCTTGCGTCTATGGTGAGCAAAAGAATACAATCAGGAAGGCACCATAGGGGCATGGTGCACAGGTAATGAGGCAAGCTTGGGAAGATACTTAGAAAACTCATTAGGCCTTGCAGAGAGAAAACCTCCTTGAAATCCACCAAAAAAATAACATTCAGCTGATTTCTGGTAAAATGCAGCCTTGCACGTTTAACTATGTTTGATTACTTCTAGAAACTGACCTAAACTCTCAGAAGAAATGTTCTCTAACTCTGAGGTTAAAACCCGCCTCCTGCAAACTTGCTCAGAGATAGCAGGAACTGCCGATGCTGGAGAATCTGAGATAACAAGTTATAGAGCTGGATGAGCACACCAGGCCAAGCAGCATCAGAGGAGCAGGAAAGCTGACGTTTCGGGTCTGGACCCTTCTTCAGAAATGGCTGAATGGTTCATCCAGCTCTACACCTTGTTATCTCCTGCAAACTGGGATTTGGATAGCTAGAAATGTTAATGTTGCATCAGCACTTTGTTCCATACTGAAAATCAGAATGATTTGCTAAATTACCGCATGAGATACAAAGTGCATCTTCTGTGCTTGTACATCGGTATTCTCTAAAATATATAGGTTAAATTCTAGTACAATAGATATTCAGGGTAGATGCTTCTGTCGCTAGACCTGCAATTGCAGAATGTATCCTATTAAGGTCCTAACTGAGTAAAATCATGTTTAGAGAAATAATACAGGATGAAGTAAACATGCACTTAGAGAAAGATAAATTAATACGAGACAGTCAACATGACTTGGTCAAGGGCAAGGTCGTGGCTGTCAAATTTATTTGAATTCTTTGACAAGGTGACACAGGCAATAGATGATGATAGTGCTGTGGATGTCATATATTTGTACTTTCAGAAAGCATTTGATATGGTGCTACATGACAGGTTGGTTAGTAAATCAGAAATGTTTGGGATTGATGGGTCCTTGGCAGTATGGATTAGAAGTAAGCTAAAAGATAGGAAACAAAGGATAGGTATAGATAGGCACTTCTCACAGTGGAGATGAGTTTGAAAGTGGTGTTCCCCAGTCTTGGGACCCTTGCTTTTTCTGGCTTATACAAACAATTTGGCAAAGTCTCTAAATATGCAGATGATACTAAGCTAGGCAGGATAGTGAATTATGAGGATGATGCTGAGTGACTTCAGAGGGACATTGACAAAATGGCCAAATGGGCAGATATCTGGCAGTAACCAGGCAACTCTGGCTTGCCACTGAATCCTGCAGTACTGCAACAGTCACCAATATCTCAGGGCATGTTCCACGGGCAGCAATGGCCACATACCCATCCATCAAGGCCTCCAGCTGCAGAGAAATGTGAGGTAAGGCATTTTGGCAGAAGAAACACGGAGAGACAACGCAAGGTCAATAGTACAACTTTGAGGGGAATACAGGAGCAGACAGACCTCGGGGTTCACATGCATGATTCTCTGAAGCTGGCCAGGCAAGTTGAAACACTTGTTAAGAAGGTTAATAGGATCCTTGGGTTTATAAATAGAGGCATAGAGTTTAAAAGGAAGGAAGTGATGCTACACCCTGCAAATCATTGGTCAGACCACATTTGGAATGTTGTGTTCAGTTCTGGGCACCTTATTTAAGGAAGGATGTAAAAGCCCTGGAGCAAGCGCAAAGGTGATTTACTAGAATTATACCAGGAATTATGGATTTTGGATTCAAAGAAAGATCAGAGAAATTGGGCTTATTCTCCTTGGAGCAAAGAAAATCAAGAAGTGACTTTATCAAGGTGTTCAAAATTATAAACAATTTTGACAGGATAGCTCTTTCGGGAGCCAGTACAGACACAATGGGGCAAATGGTCTCCTTCTGTACAGTAAAATTCCATGAATAATATAAGGTGGGGCCCATAAGCAATAAAACCCAAGGTGCTGGCACCCATCACTCACCACAAAGCAGGTACAAGTGGTACAGCAATACCATGCAGGGGCACATTAACAGTCCAAGACAATCTGGAATTTGTTACGTGAGATGTACCATTTCTCGATAAAGTGCACAAAGTAGCAATATCCATCTCATCCTCATGCAAATTTATCAGATAGTGTGATGTTCCTCTACAAATGAGATACAGATTAAACACACCACGGAGAGTTAAGCCAAGTTGTTCAGTCTAACTGCCCTTTTAACTGTGTGACAAATCTCAACTCCTATTGAACAGCATCTCTGGCAGTGAAGTGAATTTAACAACCATGGAGTAACTGACTTGTAGATTGTGATGATGATTAGTGTTTTTTTTCAAAACAGATTTTAAAATAAAAACATGTGTTATTACTTTATCTTTCTATTTCATTTAGTTCCCTCTCCATCTAATCTTTCTTTCTATATTTTTATGTTATTTTCTGTACCTATTCTGACAGTGAAGTAAATATTTTACTTGACACTTCCTGGTTCTGAAACTGGATGATTGAATCATCTGATTGGATAATCTGATACACTATGCTTTGTCCCCTTCTCAGAGGTTCCAGGTACCATTTGGATGTCTCTCTGACAGCAACGTACTGCAAACAATCTCTTGGAAAGTCTGCGGGAAAGTGCAAGTGAAATACAGTCTACATTTTACCCCATGGTATTCAATCTTCAAAGCAGCAGTTACTTTTAACCAGTATTAATATTTAATGACAACGTTTCAAGCCAGTCATTAATTGTGCACAATGATTGTGCATGTTGAACAGAAATGGTACAATAGGGATTTTGCAACGTGCTGCATTATAATCCTGGGTGGATATTTGGGCGATGAAATATCACAAGTTCACTATCTATGTACAGAGCAATTGAGAATTCCAGATGAAAACACGATGCCCTTGATAAATCATAAACCAGGCTTCCGGATTTCAATCACTGCAGAAAAACTAAACGAGTAATAAAAATTCTGAAATCTAATGCAGTGAAAACGAGATGTAACTTATTCTGTCACCTTGTAGCAGTGACCCTACTCTCAAATCTTTGCTCTCAATTACTCATGAGCTCATGTTTTCCATTGCGTCAGCTTTTTTTGGGGAGGTTATTACTTTTGTTTTGAGCACCAGAAGTCCAGTTGTTGAGTAGCATCCATTTCAAAGACCTTTGTTTTTTTCCAGAGTTCTTTATTTATTGTATGAAACATGTAGGAAAGTTGATAGAATGTCTCATCTTTCGAGCTTTTCTCCTTGTTACATGTTGAGTTGTTTTGTCGTTGGCACATCAAATTATTTCTGGCACCCTTTATCCTTCTAAATCCTGCATTGTACCTGCTATCAGAATGTGTTTATTTGTTCCCACAATAATTTGTAGGGCCTTTTCGGACTCTGCAAGTAATGCAGTGGTGTTAGCATGCTGCAAGTTTGTTATTCTTGGTTCAAATTTTTACCCCTAGAAGTATACTTAATTCTCTGTATATTGTTCTGAGTACAGACTGACTAACATTGGCACCAATACATTGCCTGTTCTAGTCCTCATTTCATTGGAAATATGTCAGATGGTCCCTCATCTAACCTGGCACTCCATACTTGTTCCCAATACAGGCTCCAGCTAAATTTCACATCTTTACTGTCAGTGTCACATTTCAGCAATATATGTATTAACTTTCAGTGATAAATACAATCAAACACATTTTCATTGTTAGTGAAGCATACGTAAACATTTCGTTTACTTCAAGATATTTATTGAATATTGTTCTTCAGTTAAATATTGCCTCTTTTGTGCCTATTTGAGGTCTAAATCCAGACTGTGTTTCACCAAATTCTGCTTCAAATGTGGTATGGTTTCCTCCTATTGTGAATTTGAAGCTCAATTTAATGAGATGACTCATTATATTTGCTCATTAAGCTTAAGAAATAACAAATGTCTCAAATCAACAAGAATGTCTCCTTTGGTTTATATTTGAACATAAATTTCTGTTACCACTCCTAATTCTGTTTCTCCAAGGGCTTTTTAGATGTTCTGTTACTTCTACATCCATGCCTGGAGGTTTTCCTGTATTCATCAATTTCAAAGCACACTTTAACTTTGATAGCATAATATTTTGTCTACCATTTGCCTGTTTGTCTTGGGGTTTCTCAGTTTGGATCATTGTACAATTTGTGTACATATTCTATGCACCCTTTATCTACTGCACCCCTGTCAAACAAGATTTTATCATCTTTACACACCCACTATCTGTTGCTATGCCTTGCTATCTATCAATTATTTCAATTTCTGGAGGAGAACTCACATTTTCTGATTTCTTTCCAGCTCCAATGCTTCATCACACACCTCAGTACATCATTACATTTTCACTTGCCTACACGCATGTTTTTATTTTCATTTCAATTTCATCAGACTCGGGTATATTTCATTTCTTTCCTGTATCATCATTGCTAGTACTTCATATTGCATCCACTTGCTGTCTATTTGTCGTATCCGTTTTGCTAACATTTCCTTTGCATTGTGTTGTACACTTTTTGTCATGATTTTCAGTTTTCAATTTTAAGGGAGGCAATGGCCTTGTGGCATTGTCTATTAGTAACGGACCAGTACAATCTACTGGACAGAATTTCAGAGACACTGGTAATGTCTGAGGACTCGGGTTTAAACTCCATCACCTACAGCATTAGAAAATTCAATTAAAAAACTGGAATTAAAGGTTTAATGATGACTATGCAACCATTGTTGTAAAAAATCTGATCACTCATATCGGTTAGGGAAGCAAAATACTATCTTTAACTTTTAACTACATGTGACTCAAGGCCATCAACAACGTGGTTGACTTTTAACAGCTGTCTGACACGCCATTCAGTTGTATCAACTGCTAGAAAGAGAAAAAAAATGTAGCCAATGGCCCAACTTCATCAACTAAAGCCCCTGAAACAACAGTGGCAAACACAGCCCTGAAAAGTCCTCCCTACTAACATCTGGGGGTTTAGCAACAGCCTGACACAGCTATACTCGTAGAATCCATACCTTACACTTCATGTCTGAAATGTCACCATCCTTGGGTCTGTCCTGCCAGTAGGTGCTGTTACACTGGTATAAATTTGGGAGGCAGTGCCTTAGGAGTCCTCAGCACTGACTCTGAACACCACGAAGTCTCATAGCATCAAGTCAAACATGGACAAAGAAACCACCTACTGATTACCATGTACTGCTCCACTGAGCTGATGAATCACTACTCCTCTTTGTTGAACATCACTTGAACAATGCAATGACGGTGCCAAAGATGCAGAATGTACTCTGGGTAGGGGGCTTCAACGTCCACCAGGGTGGCTTGGCAGCATCTTTACTGACTGAGCTGGTCGAGTCCTAGAGAACGTTGCTGCTAGATTGGGTTGACAGCAGGTGATGAGGAAACCAACAAGAGGGTAAAACATACCCGACCTCATTCTTGCCCATCTGTCTACTGCAGTTACATCTGTCCACAGTAGTATTGCAAACAGTGAGCACTGCACGGTTCTTGTGGAGACAAAGTCCCAACTTCCCAATATCCTCAATTCAGACATGTAGCACTGATCTTTGTGCAAAATGACAGACTTCAATTAAATCCAGCAACTCAAGATTGGGCATCCATGAAGCACTATAGATTATCAGCAGCAGCAGAATTGTACATCAACATAATCTGCAAACTTATGGCCAGTTTATCCCCACTCTAATATTCCGTTAAACCAGGGGATCAATCTGGGGTTCAATGAGGAGTGACAGCATGCCAGGAGAAGCATCAGGCATACCTAAAAATGAGATGTCAACTTGGTGATGCTACAAACAGGAATACTTTCATGTCAAACAGGACTTGGCGCTTCCATAACCAATGGAGCAGCTCTAAGCTCTGCAGTCTTGCCACATCATCCTGTTTTCAATGGTGATGGACAACAAAACAACAGCACATATTGCTATCATCAATAGTGGAGAAGCCTAGCACATCAGTGCAAAAAATAAAGCTGAATTATTTGCAACAATGTTCAGCTGCAAGTGTCATGTTAATGATCTATCGCTGCCTCCTCCCGAAGTACCCAGGATCACAGATGCCAGTCACCAGTCAATTTGATTCACTCCAGTTATTTTCTGATATCAGGTGGAGGCACTGGATGCCTCAAAGGCTATGGACCCTGATGACATTCTGCAACTGTACTGAAAATGTGCGCTCCAGAACACACTACAAACCGAGTCAAGTTGTTCCAGTAAAGCTACAACACTGGCATCTACCCAACAATGTGGAAAATTGCCCAGGGATATACTGTACATAGAAAAGTAGGACAAATCCAACCAGGTCAATTACGACCCCATCAGACTACTCTCGGTCATCAGTAAAGTGACGGAAGGTGTCATTAACAACACTACCAAGCAGCACCTTCTCAGCAATAACCTGCTCAGTGATGCCCAGTTTGGGTTCCGTCAGGGCCACTCAGCTCCTGACCTCATTACAGCCTTGGTTCAAACATGGTCAAAAGAGCTGAATTCCAGGGGTGAAGTGAGAGTGACAGCCCCTAACAAAGCCATATTTGATCAAGTGTGTGTCATCAAGGAGCTACAGTACAAGTGGTGTCAATTGGAATCAGGTTGGGCAGGGAAAACTGTCTACTGTTTGGAATCATACATGGTATAAAAGGAAGACAGTTCTGGATGTTGGGGGTCAATTATCTCAGTTCCAGGTCATCTCTGCAAGAGTCCCTCAGGGTAGTGTCCTAGGCCCAACCAGGTGCTTCAATCAATGACCTTCCCTTCAACATGAGGTCAGAAGTAGGGATGTTTGCTGATGATTACAATGTTCAGGCATTCAGAAGCTCCCTGTTGAACATCTAACCAGATTGTCAAAACTTATAGGCCATGGCTGCATGTTCAGGGGCTGGGTAGATTCCGCCTATTATTTCATATCATATATCTATTGGATTTGAAGTACCATTTGCAAATCCTGAGATAGTGAAGCAGCCCAAATGCAACAAAACCTGGACGATATTCAGGTTTGGAATATCAAGTGGCAAATAACATTCAGACCACACAAGTTCTAGGCAATGGACATCTCCAACAGGAGAGAGTCTAACAATCATCCCTTGACATTCAATAGTATTACCACTACTGAATCCCCATTTATCAACATCCTGCGAGTTAACATTGACTGCACACCGAACTGGACTAGCCACATAAGTAATGCAACTGTAAAAGCAGGTCAGAGGCTGGGAACCTCCTGACTCCCTAAAGCCTATCAATCACAAGGCACAATTCAAGAGTGTGATGGAATAGTATCCAATTGTCTAAGTGAGTTCAGCTCAGATAACGCTTGGGATTTTCAAACAACATCGAGGACAAAACAGCTGGTTTTCTATTTCTTGTTCTGAGTAGTCTGTTCTGATTCTGTAATCCTCAAAAATATATATTTGTGTTAAGTTGAAGAGTGAATACTTCTTTAATGTCTTCATCTTAAAATATGTCAAGGTCTGAATCATCAAACACTCTTTCATTTTTTGGTATTTTCAGTTTCAATTGAATTTTCCCACAAGGAGACAATGATCTGAATTTATATCCCAATGAATGTCTTTTTTTTATACCATTTCTGAAATATTGGGCTGTATCTTACCAAAAATTTGGCTAAATGTTTTTTTTTCCAAGTTTTATGGGGGGTTTTCTTCCACAGGACTTACTGAGTTTTCTCACGCTATCAGTCCAAGTGACCCTGCAACACTCCCCTAGGGCAGCGCACTTATCCTAGTCTAGCCTGATTCTGCAACTCGCCATATACTGATATCTTCCCGACAGCTGGGACATCCAAGGATTTCTGCTGATGGAGCCACATTTGCAAGGTTGTTATGCATTAGGTTTTAGGTTTAAGTTTTATTGTCACATGCACTCAAGTACAGAAGTACAGGAGTACAGTGAGAAGTGTCTAATGTTGCCACATTTTTATTCATTCACGGGATGAGGGTGTCGCTGACTAGGCTGCTTTTATTGCCCATCCCTAATTGCCCAGAGGGCAGTTCAGAGTCAACCACATTGCTGTGGGTCTGGAGTCACATGTAGGCCAGACCAGGTAAGGATAGCAGTTTCCTTCCCTAAAGGACATTAGTGAACCAGATGGGTTTGTCCAACAATCAATTTCATGGTCACCATTAGATTCTTAATTCCAGATATTTTGTTGAATTCAAATTCTACCATCTGCCGTGGCAGGATTCAAACCCGGGATCCCAGAACATTATCTGGGTCTCTGGATTAACAGTCCAGCGATAATACCACTACATCATCACCTTCCCCCTTGGTACAAAGGTACCTAGACACAAAACATTCAGGTACAAAGTAGTTAAAAGAAACAAAATTGAAAAGTTAAGCATTACAAGCCTTCATAAAATAAGTAGAAAAATAAAGAAATTAGGGTAATAGTTAACATTAAAGTCCTTCTTAACATAAATCAGAAAAATAAAGGAATAAAGTTAAAAGTTCAACATTCTTTGATGAGCGCTTGCTGGAGCCCCCTACTCCTCTGCTTAGCTCGGTCTCCAGGAGACCTCAGCTGCCTGTACTTGTCGCCACCATAAATGCCAGGGGACCTCCCTCACCGCTCGCTCTTCCTGTGTCGGGCCATGATACCATCACTGCCACTGTTGTCACTGAAGTTGCTGCCTACTGATGCCTCCAGACCCACTCGTAGCCTCCAGGTAGATGTTGGGCCCTGTCCTCACCACCGACCGCCTCAGATGCCAGGCCAAGAGACCATCACAAGCCACCAAGACACGGTAATGGACAGCCGAAAGATTCCCACTCTGGGCCGAGAGACTGCCGCAGGCTGCCAAAAGGCCCCCACGCTAGGCAAGGAGGCCACCACACTGTGATGGGAGGGTGCCTCGTTGGGTTTGCGCTGAGGCCGCGAGGAGAAACAGGAAAAGAAACACAAAGAGAGATAAGAAAAAGAGACAACAGAAGAATGAAGCAGGCGGAGCAGACAAGCACCGGCTGAAGCGTTCTACTCCACTGCCATCTTGAATATGAAATATTCAATTTATATTCAATATCGAATCTTCATGTCAGTTCAGATTTGCCCCATACAGTTTATAGCGTTTACTCTGAACATGGTAGATAAGGCAAAATTGATGGCCATCTTTGCAGACAGGGACCTGAAGGTCCTGGTGGGCAGTAAGGTGCAGAGAAAAGCAGACCCCTCCAACAAGAACCAGCCGACAAGGCCACGACACCAGAGCCTGTCAGCTTAGTCTGAATTGGCCAGCCAGGTCAGTGTGGGCTCAACCACCTGGAGAACTACACAGCTGTGTAGGAAAGAGGTCAACAATCTTCTCTGTTCTGCCAAGTTAAGTGCCACTATCTTCTCTCTGTCAGTCTACGCTCAGTCAGTCTCTGCTACTGGGCCCAGGTTTCAACAAGGCTTGTGCTTCTTCCACTCCCATCATTGTACACAATATCTTCCCGTACTCGCTCACATCCCTCCAACCATCTGACCCTGCATGGTGCCTATGCTGCCTAATCGCTCAATAAAAACACCTCACTATCTTTCCCCCACCTGCACCAGCACTAACATTTGTGCCAGAGATAGTAGGAACTGCAGATGCTGGAGAATCCAAGACAACAAGGTGCAGAGCTGGATGAACACAGCAGGCCAAGCAGCATCATAGGAGCAGAAAGGCTGACGTTTCGGGCCTAGACCCTT
>NC_063353.1:25409547-25416324 GCF_021869965.1 Rhincodon typus | reverse complement strand
TTACCTAGAATGTAAATAAAACAGCGCTATATAAATATGAATCTTATGATTGTCACATGTCTCAAAGCACTTCACAGTTAACGAGGAATTTCTGAAGTGTAGCCACCGTTGTAAATTAGGAATATCAGTAAATAAATCAATCATGTTTATATTATTATGCTACACATGTCAAGCACATGGCATTGTCAATAATAGTCTCATTTCCAAGTCCTCGACTTAATGGCAATTGCTTATGGTCTGTAGTCATTATGAAAGAATTATTCCACATTGACAGGACAACTAAATTATCATGATATCCTACAAATTACAGCTTTTTGATACAAAGAATATTGTGATTCAGAAAAGAGTCTTATGTTACTCCACATCAAGCCATACTTCTAAATGTAGCCATGGCTCTTGTAGCTGTCTGTTGAGCTTGGACAATCAACTCCTGCTGAGCAATTTCCCTTCTCAGATTCTGAAAGATTAAATCATTGTTTTATCAGTAAACACTAAGCAAAGGTAATATATTCCTAAAACATACATCATAAATGTTTTGAAAATCAAATTTCAACTTTTAAGAATTACAAAGAAACAGTTCAATGCTTTAAAGAAATAGCATGTTACAAGATTCATTTTTTTAAAATAACTGGGAGAATGAAACTTGCAGCCTTGCCTCTGGAAGACTTATTCATACATCGTACAATTAATCCAGTCTTTGACTATTACAAAGTAATCTCTTCAGTCCAGAAATCTATTGTTCAGAAACACTAGTTATCTGGAAATTTTCTGAATAGACCCAAGCAACTCTCAGCATCATTCTGGTGCACTACTCTGGGACTGTGAACATGGAAGATTTAGTGTTAATGTTTCGGGTCCGGTGACCCTTCCTTAGAACTGAGGAAGGGTCACTGGACCCGAAACGTTAACTCTGTTTTTTCCCTTCACAGATGCTGCCAGACTTGCTGAGCTTTTCCAGCAACTTTGTTTTTGTTCCTGACTTACAGCATCTGCAGTTCTTTCGGTTTTTTTATGGAAGATTTAGTATCTGGATAAATAAAACAATTTGTATTACTGCTTTGTAACGTTTTATTACTGTTTTGTGTTTCAACTAATTATTTATATCCATAGTGGTTTCCAATTCACACATTGTGGTTAGGCAAAGTGAACCATTCTATAATTCTAAAATGACATAGTCCCAAGTGTTGTAGATTGGAGAGGTTACAATGTAGTGATAATGTCTCCCTCCAAATTAGCTGTAGTAAAAGATACAATAACACGTCTACTGCATCTTTCACTATTCCTTTTGAATATGGAAGATATTGGCAGAAAGGCATAACTGCAGACTGCTGACACTAGAAAGTGTAGCAAACAAGGGTATTCAGAGCATAGCATTATTTAAATTAATCAATTTTAAAAACCCAGACAACAGAGAAGAAAATTCCATAAATGTCATTACATTACTTTTCCCCACAAAACATTTTAAATAAATATGAAGAGAGAAAAAGATTATATTGCAGTGAATTTGTTTTACAATTTAATCAAATATGTTATGATGAACATTTACTAAGTTTTTATTCAAACACTCCCAAAATGAAGTAGATTTAGAATTCTCATTTTAAATGCCATAAAAGGTGTAAACTTTGCAAAGGCAACAGAAAATAAAATATAGTAAATGTGCAATGTTCTTTTCCTACTTATACACCCACATATATGGCACCTGCTATATGAACGACAAAATTCATCTTAAAACCAAGGTGGAAAACTTTTAATTGGTTAAGATATACAATCTATGGTGAGGGGATGCTTTTAAGTTTACCTGTGCCTCTCTGCTGATGGAGTTGTAACGAGCTATTCTTTCCATTCGACTGACATAAAGAGCTGAGTCTCTTTCAATCTCCTCTAGTTCCTCCAGGGAAAAGGTGACAGAGATGGAGGGAACAGGAATGTCAGACCAACAGATGTAATGCTTTAAAAAGAAAAGACATACATTATTAAACATTGGTTATATTCACCACAGAGGAATCTTGCAATAACTTAGTAAAACTGAACAGCAAGGACATATGTTTTAACACAATTCTGTAGTTATAATTACTGTTTTTTTTAATATAAACTGTTAAACGAGGACTACCACAAGACTCCCTCCATTGTTTCATGAGTAAAGTAACCACTCAATATATGCTTATACCACACATAGAGAGATTGATTAGCTCAGTTGCAGGACAGTTGGTTTGCAATGCACAGTGATGCCAACAACAGGGTGCAATTCCTGCACTAGTCGAGGTTACCACTAAGGACTCTCCTCTGAACTTTTTCCCTTGCTCAGAGAATGGCGACCGCAGGTTAAAAACTCACCAGTCGTGTCTCTCTATTGAGGCAGGAACCCTATGGTCCAACAGGACAATGGCAACTTTACCTTTTTATGCCATACAGATGTTCCCGCATTCTATTTCTGACTTACTTTTAATTAATGGAATCCTAATAGAGTCATGGAGCTGTACAGCATGGAAACAGACTCTTCAGTCCAACTTGGCCATGTCGACCAGATACCCTAAATAAATCTAATCCCATTCGCCAGCATTTGGCCCAGAAACCTCTAAAACCGTTCCTATCCATATACCCATCTGGATGTCTTTTAAATGTTGTAATTGTACCAGCCTTCACTACTTCCTCTGGTAGCTGGTTCCATACACACACCAGCTTCTGCATGAAAAGACTGCCCCTTAAGTCCCTTTTATATCTTTCCCTTCTCACCTTAAACCTATGTCCTCTATTTGGATTCCAGACCCTGGGGAAAAGACCTTCGCTATTCACTGCATCCATGTCCCTCATGATTTTATAAACCTCTGTAGAGGTCATCTCTCAGACTCTGACACTCCAGGGATAACAGCCCCAGCCTATTCAGCCTCTCCTCATAGCTCAAACTCTCCAAACCCTGGCAATATCCTTGTAAATCTTTTCTGAATCTTTTCAAGTTTCACAACATCCTTGCTGTAACAGGGAGACTAGAACTGAATGCAGTATTCTAAAAATGGCCCAACCAATGTCCTCTACAGCCACAGCATGACCTCCAAAACTTGTACACTCAATGTACTTCCCAATAAATGCAAGCATATCAAACGCTTTCTTCACTATTCTGTCTACCTGTGACTCTACTTTTAAGGAACCATGAACCTGCACCCCAAGGTTTCTTTGTTCAGCCACACTCCCCAGGACCTTACCATCAAGTGTACAAGTCCTACCCTGATTTGCCTTTCCAAAACGCAGCACCTCACATTTATCTAAATTAAATTCCATCTGCCACTCTTCCGGCCCATCTGATTATGATTCCATTGTACTCTGAGGTAACCTTCTTTGCTGTCCACTCTATCTCCAATTTTGGTGTCATCTGCAAACTTACTAACCATACCTCCTATGTTCACATCCAAATCATTTATATAAATGACGAAAAGCAGTGGAACAATCACCAAACTTTGTGGCACACTGCTAGTCACTGGCCTCCAGTCTGAAAACCAACCCTCCACCACCACCCTCTATCTTCTACCCTCGAGCCAGTTCTGTATCCAAATGGCTAGTTCTCCCTGTACCTCATGTGATCTAACCTTGCCAAACAGTCTACCATGGGAACCTTGTCGGGAATCTTGTCAAATGCCTTACTGAAGTTCGCATAGATCACATCCGGCACTCTGCCCTCAATAATTCTCCTCGTTACCTCTACAAAAAAACTCAATCAAGTTAATGAGACATAATTCCCCATGCACAAATCCGTGTTGACTATCCCTAATCAGTCCTTGCTTTTCCAAATACATGTAAATCCTGTCCACAGCATTCCCACCAATAATATGCCCACCACTGATGTCAGGCTCACTGGTTTACAGTATCCTGGCTTTTCCATACCACCTTTCTTAAACAGTGGCACCACATTAGCCAACCTCCAGTCTTCCGGCACCTCACCTGTGACTATCAATGATACAAGTATCTCAGCAAGGGGCCCAGCAATCACTTCCCTCACTTCCTATAGAGTTCTAGGGTACACGTGATCAGGTCCTGGGGATTTATGCACCTTTATGCATTTTGAAATGTCCAGCCACCTCCCTCTCTGTAATATGGACATTTTTCAAGATGTTGCTATTTATTTCGCCATTCTCTATCTTCCATATCCTTCTCCACAGTAAACACTGATACAAAATACTTGTTTAGCATCTCCCCCATCTCCTGCGGTTTCACAAATTGGTGGCCTTGCTGATCATTAAAGGGCCCTGTTCTCTCCCTAGTCATTCTTTGTCCATAATTTATTTGTAGAATCCCTATGTGCCAAAGCTATCTCATACCCCCGTTTTAGTTATCTAATTTCCCTTTTAAGAATAGTCCTACTACCTTTATACCCTTCTAAGGATTCACTTGATCTCTGTTATCTATGCCTGACATATGCTTCCTTCTTATTCTTGATCAAAACCTCAATTTCTCTCGTCATCCAGCATTCCCTACCAGCCTTGCCCCTCACTCTAACGGGAACATACTGTCTCTGGGCTCTCGCTATCTCATTTTTGAAGGCTTCCCATTTTCCAGCAGTCCCTTTATGTGGATATCCGCCCCCAATCAACATTTGAAAGTTCTTGCCTAATACCATCAAAATTGGCCTTCCTCCAATGTAGAACTTTAACTTTTAGATCCAGTACATCCTTTTCCATTACTGTTTTAAAACTAATAGAATTATTGTCACTGGTCCCAAAGGGCTCCCCCATTGACACCTCAGTCACCTGTCCTGCTTTATTTCTCAACAGGAGGTCGAGTTTGTGAGATGCTGCTTAAGGGTGGGAGTCACAGAGAAGGCAAGAATATAGTCAACTCAGTAGACATGTTAAGTTGCTCTACTAATGAGGAATATGACATTTCAACAGTGCTCATAATTAAGTATGAAAGCTTTGAAGAAACAGGCAGAACTTCACGAATGCCTGGGAGGTTGGGGTGGGGAGGGGAAGGTGGGGGTTGGGGTGGAGTTGGTAAAGTTATGCTTTTCTTTCCCCTTTTCTAAGCAAATGAATCAAGAAAATCTACAGGTCCAGTAGTTCACTCTCAATGGCACTAGTCAACTGGCAAATGTTTTCTGACCCATACCCGAGATTGTTTAAGTGCACTAAATGATTTTTATACACTGCCCATAAATGCTGGCATGCACCAAATAACAGGAAGTAAGACAAACGGACTGATGAAAGGATTTTAAAAGAGGAATTCCATGCGACATACTTAGCAAGTGATCTGGTGCCAGCATGTCTTGGTCAATCCTTTCTTTCCAATAGCAAAATAAAAATATTTGTATTTCCAATGTGAAAATAACCTAAATCACATTGCTAGCTAAAACATTGCTAAAGGAATTTACTGTTCTGTTGTCAAAACTCTTCATTCCTTTTGCTAGTGTAATCAGTGAACGCATTCATAGCAGCTTCAGAATTGTCATGTATAACTGCTTATGCGACAAAAGCTCAACAAAATACACTAAACATATTTACAGAGGGCTGATTAACCCACTTTTTAGTCATCATCTGGGCCCCCCATACTTTTGGATCATGAATAATACCTTATTCATAATTTTACACAATGAAAATTATAGGTAATAATTTCCTAATTTTCATTTCATGGAAACTTCTAGCATTTTAGAACTAAAGTCACTGGCAACAAAACCTGGCACTCAGATTGCAGCTCGATGAAGTGATGTACTGAACTCCAAGTTTCCCTCATGGGTGTATTTGTAGCCAGCTAAATATGAATCTGGAGATCCTGCTTCTTTTTGCTTTCTTTCAGCATAATGCCAATATTGCTATAGCATGAGAAATAGGAGCATTCAGCCTTTTGAGCCTGCTTTACCGTCAAACCACGGTTGATTTTCTAACTCAAGTTATCACACTGCACTGACATTGTTTGATGTCTGTTCTCTACAAATCTCTCTCACGTCTGAACATACTCAATGACCAAGTCTCAACAGGCATGGTGTGGCAGCGGGGAGGGTTGAGAATTCAAGAGATTCACTGCCTTCCAAGGGAAGAAATTCCTCCTCACTTCAGTTCTGAATGGCCTCTTTTTCATTCTGAGATTGTCCTCTAGTACTAAACACCCCAGGCATGAAGACATCCTATCTGCATCTAATCTGCAACAAACCATAGAAGAATTTTATATGTTTAAAAACTGGTGCTAAAGATTGGGAAATTTTAATACCAAATTACACTAAACACAATTCAAGTTTCTGTGATCTTTTGTTTTAAGTTTAAAAGCACATGTTAAAAGCAGGTTCCACCCACCAAACTGGTTTTGCCCTGAGGGAGTTAATAACAACTGGGAGTTTCCTTAATTTGTTCCTATGCAGGTTGTCAAGAGGGCTCCAGAAATAAGTGTAATCTTTTGAATGCATGAACATTAACAGGTACGTTTTCAAATGTTTTATTTTTTGTTTTAAATTGATCCTTTCAAAACAGGCACAGTGTTTGCTGGAAGTGGTAATTTGGCAAACAGTGCAAACTGTTTAGGTGTGGTGCCTGCTCCTATCCTTCACTACTACATAGAGAACTGCACTATGTGAAGATACTTAAAGGATTAGAAATAAAATAGTTCCTGGAATTACTGTCATACACTTCACATATCAAAAAGAGATGGATTCTGGAAAATATGATGTAGGGCATAACCGATTGGCTATTTTTCTGGAAATCATTACCTTCATATGTAATTTGTTTGTAGTCAAATGCAAGTAAACTGTTTAAGAATTATGTCAGAGATAACAAGGTGTAGAGCTGGATGAACACAGCA
>NC_063353.1:25366324-25399547 GCF_021869965.1 Rhincodon typus | reverse complement strand
TGTGTTCATCCAGCTCTACACCTTGTTACCTCAGATTCTCCAGCCTCTGCAGTTCCTACTATAACTGAAAACTCTTTATAGTCAGAAATTAGAAAATCAAATAAAACAGTTAATTAGATTAATGATCACATTTAGATATCTATATGGAAGTGAAAAGTTTGGGGCTGATGTGGTACCATGGTAATTACCCTACTTTTGAGTCAGAGGCCCTGTTTCAAGTTCCAAATGCTTCAGAGGTGTGTCATAGCACTTCTGAACAGGCTGATTAAAATATTTATGGCTGGAAGGTTGGCAGATTGCGGAGGTGTAGGTTGCTTTACAAATTAAGCATTGGTCTCATAATAAGATATCATCTAAAAAGTATGTTTAACCAAATTGTATCTTTAGTATTAAATCTGGTGTTACCAGTAAACACAGTATGCTTTAGGTATTTGGAATTGATGGGCAAGACAAAAAAAAAATTAACGACACGCTAACTGAAAATAATGTTCATTAAATGTGTTAATCCAAATGAAATCACATTTATAGCTTGAAAGTAATAAACAGATATGAAAATTGAAATATTCCTGTTTTGAGCCTGACCTACAAGATAAGAAACTTTAATATTCTAAAGTACACACTGTACAAAAAAATTTACACTAACCTTAGCTGGCGCCCCAGTTTCCTGAACAGAAAGACGATAGGTAGAAGGCTCAATGATGGAGGTGTTGATAACACACATGCTCTATAATATTGTAGATACTTCCTCAATCCACTTGTAAAAGCCTAGTAAAATAAAAGTATAATGTGTTGAATTTGTTTTGCATGCTCATTTTGTACTGGTGTATTAACACTGGTACATTTCAAAGTTCAACTTCCACTGTGCTCTGAAAACCAAGATCAGGGTAATATACCTCCGCAGTTGTAAATTGTTTGACCTAACATTTCATGAGCAGTTTTGCCTTTAAATCCTATGCATTGCAACTGAATGTAATGTCCCAAGCCTGACATCTGACAATGGAATATAGGTGCAAACTTTTTGACCAAACTCAGTAAAACATTTCAAAATGTGTTCTAATCCTTGCCCTATTGGGCAA
Organism: Rhincodon typus; assembly: GCF_021869965.1. Taxonomy (NCBI): domain Eukaryota; kingdom Metazoa; phylum Chordata; class Chondrichthyes; order Orectolobiformes; family Rhincodontidae; genus Rhincodon; species Rhincodon typus. Next base: position 25,398,471 of record NC_063353.1, on the reverse strand, counting down.
ACAGGAGTCTTGCTACTAAAACTGCAAAGGCTATTTTGATTCATAGAATTTGTAAATGCCATACATCAAGAGTATAACTTACTTTTAACTAGGTAGCTAAATGTTCTGCCAAAAAGCAGATTAGTAAGGATGTGAACTTAACCTTGGAGTTAAAGCAACAACAAAGTAGTGCTATACTATCGTGATCAAATTTCCTAATAATCTATGGATACTGAACTAATTTGCTATTGAAACGAAGTTGCTGGAAAAGCTCACCAGTAAAAATTAAAAACCTGAGTTCTGAGGAAGGGTCACCGGACTTGAAACGTTAACTCTGTTTTCTCCTCCACAGATGCTGCCAGACCTGCTGAGCTTTTCCAGCAACTTTGTTTTTGTTCCTGATTTACAGCATCCATGGTTCTTTTGGTTTTAATTTGTTACAGAGCCTGACAAGAAAGAACCCAATTGTAAAATTGACTAAAACCTGAAAAACAAGGCCTTTATTGTACGTGGAGTCAAGGATTGGCTGAAGCGAGAAGTGACTGAGCCGGGTGTAGTATGTTCCATTTTCAGCCAATTCAGAGAGGAGGTTATACATACTCTCAGGGGATGTTCCAGAGACATACACGCCTTGTTTAACTACAAACGCCTGGAGAGACTGAAGAGACAGAAAATAAAAAGCAAATCACTTATATATTGGTTGAAACATACAGTTGAATTAATTTTCCACAATTTCTGATTATATTACTGCACTACTGTTTTGTAACTAAACACCAACATTTAAAACAAGATAATTCCAGTTGTTTGATGATCTTGGCACTTTTAATATTTTTGACTAATTCAATTATTTTAATACAGGAAAAGATAATATGTATTTTGTGTACACTGCCATTAGTGCTAGCATCAACCAAATGTCTGAAGTTTTCCTACATTTCAACTCATTAGAAATATCATAAAAATATGAGTTTTCACCCCTTCAAGATATTCTGAATCCTGCAAAATAGAATAATCCAGTAGCATTTGGATTTAGAAATTCAGGATGATCAATAAGCCCTTATCTGTACAGTTCATAACAAAGTCAGGTGTGTGTGTCTGTGTTTGTGTGTGGCATGTGTGCGTGTGTGTTTTGGAAAAGAGAGCAAAGTTATAGCCATATCTAATGGGAACTTCAAATGAAACTCATTTTCGGAGAGTGGCAAGGATGCCGAACCTACTGCCCTATGGAGTGGTTGCAGCTAAGGAGATTGATGCATTTAAGGGCAATCTCGATAAATAAGTCAAAGCAAGGAATGGGGAAAGAATATGATAATACAGTGAGATGAAGAAGGGTTTACAGGAGATTTATGTGAAATATGATCATCTGCAGAGACTAGATGAATTGAATGGTCTGTTTCTGCACTATGAAATTCAACGTAAAGGTTAAAAACTAGAACCTCATTCTATTTATTTGGATTTATCACTATCCAACCAAATAAAAACTGTTTTAAAAGTGTTGCAGTACATTGTAACAGCCTCAAATGTACAATATCAAACATAATGCTCATTAAACAGAAAATATAAAATGATTGGTTTTGACAAGAAAATGTAGTTCATTACTTCCTAACTACAGTTACAATACAAATCTTCTACCTGATTCAAAGAAAAAGTCATTGACGCTACACCAATGAGGACATTCAGCACATCTTTAACTAACTCAGTTTCTTTCTGAAGTATAGCTGGCGTTGGCTGCAGCAGCGTACCACCAATAAGCTGTAGCTCACTTTCGCGTAATTGGTAGAACCTGTCAAAAGCTTCTCGACCTGCTTCAGTAAGATAGGGCTCCTCTTTTTTACCTGGAGGACTAAAACAGAAAGACATCTGATTTTACTATAAATTAATCAGCTTAAATCAAATTGTTTCTGAGATTAATGATAAGCTAAAAATATTGTTGAATGGAAAGTTAAAATTCAAGTGTGCAGCTCACAGTGAATGAAGTAAACACTTTGCTTTTTCTTATAAATTTGCAGGTTGGAGTGCAGGTTTTACATAATAAAAATTAAAACTGACTTTTACATTCTATACCATTAATCATTTACACTATTAAATGCTGTTGAATTAAAGGTCTTAAACACACATATATATAAAAATGGATGGAATAACTGCACATCTAGCTTTACAGCAAAGAAGTGACCATTATTCCTAAGAGAGCTCTTCATCTCAGTAACTTCACGTAAAGATAAAATGAACACAATGCTACAGTAATGGAAGAAAACACCTACACCATAATGACCTCGTACAGAATAGCTTTGAGTGAGATTAACTAGCTGCTCCTCCACTTCCCATTGAAGCATTGTATTTGGAGCCGAGGGAACTATGTATATTAAAATAAAAACTTTGCTTCTTTTAAAACAATTCCTTTATCTGGTTAAACATGAGGATCACAAAATTAGTCAGCAGAAATTATTAGAATCAGTTGAAATACATTTGATGTATATACTTTAGATGAAAACTGCAGCTAAGTTACCATAAGTCACATCGCAAGGGCTCACTCAAATTCAGTACGTTAAGTGGAGCTTCAAGACAGCGAGGAAGCCCCATGTAGCTTTTGCCTTTAAAAGCACCATGTCATAACATGAAAATAGTGACACAGTAAATGTGAAAAATTTATGTATCTTTCAGTTTGTTCACATCTTCCACTGCCTGACCTGGTACGTTAAGAAGCACTGAAAAACACTGGGAGTTAGCTCTAGAAAAATGGTAATCTTTTCTCTACTTAGCATGCCGTCTTCAGATGAGTCTGCCATTTTGTCAATGCAGTCAAGCATTTTTTACATGTCTTCTTACAGCAGTGCAAAGTCCCAGGACATCTCTACAGCCTTTGTGGCTTCAGCTAGAAAAACAGGTGAATGAGCAGACAGGCATCCATTGATGACCCTGAAGAGTCCAAGGTGGCAATCTTCTGTTTCTTCCGTTCATATATTTTGTCCACTTTTCTGATCCATTCCTCAAAAAAAAAAAAATGCCAGCGGGTGTTCCAGGCAATTTTGTTTGCCTCATACTGGACAAGTGGGGTCTTGAAATTCACAAAGTAACGTGGCTTCTTAGACTTTCCTATCACAAAAAGCAGCAACGTTTTCAGCCATCCATTTCAACGCAGGCCACAGCAGAAACACATTCCTTGCTTCACTTTCTACAATTACACATTTCAACTTTGAAACATTGAAAAGTGATCTAGTAATGGACTGTAAAACAGTCCAATTTCACCTGTGTGAGACGTGTCTCTTGGTGTATACTCATTCAGGACATGATCAAGAAAATTTTGTGTTATTGCTGCAGGCTTGCCTGTGATTTCACACTTCTGAGTGGCCTAAAATCATCAGAGTAGTTGGTGTGGTCATATGGACTGTGCACAAGTTCAAGTAACCAGTTACCAGCCCAGAAGTTTGAGATAACACAGGCATCCTTTTGTTGGATTTGCTATTTTGCCAGCAGAATTTTGAGTTATCCAATTGTGATTCATCAAGATTTCACTGTACTTTAAGAATAGACTATCGCAAACATATAAACTTACAAATTGCAAATCAGATGGCCTGAATGAACGGTTTTCACATTAAATGACTGTGTCAAGTGAGTTCAATAGCTTAAGTGCTTAACCATACTGAAAAATTTAGAGATCAAATGAGCCCATTTTTGCGTTAAAGTGAAGATGTATAACCATCAAACAGTATTAGAGGCTCTAATTCCTGGTTTAAGATACAGTCTCAAGTTTCTATGAAGGTAAATATCAACATAAAGGCAACTTATTACTGAAATAGAGAGAAACTTGAGAGTGCTTCAGTGCAAAGGCATCTGGGTGTCCTCATGCATGAATCATAGGATATTAGTATGCAAACACAGCGAGTAATAAGGAAGGCAAGTGGAATCTTGGCTTTTATTACAGCATTAAAAAAAAGGGAAGTGTTGCTGCATCTGCACACAGCATTAGTGAGATGGCACCTTGAATATTGCTTAGAATTTTGGTCCCTTTGAGGGGGGATATAGTTTCACTGGAGGCAGTTCAGAGGAGGTTCACTAGAATGATTCCAGAGCTGAGGGGTTTGTCTAATGAAAAACGAATGAGCAGTTTAGGTCTAAACTCAAGGGGCTGAATTGCCCACTCCTGTTCCTAGTTCTTATGTTACATTATAATTTAAAAGCCTCTGAAAAAGTATTTTATGTATAACATAAATCAATACTATGCAAATAAGTGCCTTGCTGCTCTTCTCTGCTTCTGTGCAATTATCTTACTTCTAAATAATTATCTTGTTATTTTAATCTAAACATTAACTACTGGACCTTTGTTGAGTAGTCAGGCAAATGTAGTGGTCATCCCAGAGTCTCCAGTGCATTGTTGAAAGATAACTGGTGATCCTACAACATACTACCCCACTCTTGGTATGCAAAAGCATGCAGGTCTCAGTTCATACCAGAGTTAATCGATTTATGAAGTCTGCATTTTTGATGGAAATTAAACTTTTGAGAAAGCTGGAAGTTATCTGGCATAATTAAGCAATATTTTGCGTTTGATAACAAGCAGAAGAAATATAGTTACATGTATAGGGGAGCATCTGTTTTATGGTTCAGTAGCCTGAATTGTATTTATAAGTGATTCATTTTAATCTAATCACAAAAAAGTGCCTCTACATGGTGAGCAGGGAATTGTAAGATGTCTCTTTGTTGTTAAAGGTATTTATTAATTGTAGGATGATCAAATACAGAAATAGCTATCATAAAAATCCATTTTCCACTTACCAGCCAATTAGTTCCCAACATCTATATTTGCTGGGTTCATAAGTCAGCACTGCACTCCATATATCAATGTCAGGTGATGTACTGGGTTCTGACTGGGAATCTGGAGTAAGGTTGGATGCTGACTGAAATCCTTCATCTTCTGACTGGTCAATGCTTTGAGGAACCTGTGTACGTATAGATTTTAAGGTTCATCTCAATATAAATATTGCTACATTAGAAAAATTGTTGTTTATAATAATACTTTAAGCATCAAGACAAAATTCAGCTCTCCCACAAACACAGTCCCAAAAATCACAAACTGAAAAATTCTTAACTAGTTAAATGGAACTCACTTATTTTGAAGATTTCATTTATATATTGCATTGAAATAACTGTTATTTAAATAAGGTTAAATTATCAAGAAATAAATATTTTAAAAATTCAATTATAATTATTAATCTAGATTAACAGAAAAATTTGGATTTGGCACAAATACACATTCCATAATTCAATGATTAACAGTTCATCAACGCGGAAAATAAACTGTCAATACTTGAAGGTAGTATCAGTAAATGGTACGTGTGAAACTGAGCCAAATCAACTCATTATAATTCTTGCATTTCATTTGCATAATAATCTTTCTCCCTTGCTAGATACCTCAAAGATATATCATTACCTAGTTTCCTTCTACTAGAATGTTGTATTCAGGACCCAATTCTTGTCATCCTGAAGTCCTGTCTCTTCAATGGCTATCAGATCCACTTTATTTACTTCAATGGGAGCTATCAATTCATTTGTTTTGTTATAAACGCTATGCACATACAGACACAGAAAATTAGTTTTATCTTTTTGCTAGCTTTGTACATTTAGTCTTCATTGGTGCTGTATTCTTAGATTTTAAATCTGACTCTATCCCCTTTCCTTCTCTGACCCTCGTTTCCTGTATAGCTATTTTCGTCTCTGACCTTGCCTCTAGTCCTTGATAGAAGTCTTTCCACATTTGATCCCTTGCCCCCATTATTTCATTTAAAATCCTCTTTGCTTCCCGAGTTACGCAATTCTCAAGAAGAACAACTGCAGCATGGCTCAGGTGTTGAGTGTCCTAACGGTAGTGCAGTGACTTTCAGCAGTCCACAAACCAGATCCCACTTCTCCTACACCAATCTTTGAGCCACATAATTCCAGTTTAGAGGAGCAAAAGAGGCTGAGTCACAAACTGAACTTCAAAACTGAGGTGACACCTCACCAACTGTTTTAATTAAATAAAAGTAAAAGTCTCTGAAGAACAGGCCATCACGTCACGTAATGTCGCGACGGTGGCTCAGTAGTTAGCACTGCTGCCTCACAGTGCCAGGAACCTAGGTTCAATTCCAGTTTTGTGCGACTGTCTGTGTAGAGTCTGCACATTCTTCCCGTGTCTGCATGGGTTTCCTCTGGGGGCTCTGGTTTCCTCCCATAGTCCAAATATCTGCAGTAAGGGTGGATTAGCCATGCTAAATTGCCCGTAGTGTCCAGGGATGTGTATGTTAGGTGGATTATGTATGGGAAATGCAAGGTTACAGGGATAGGATAGGGGTGTGAGTCTTGGTGAGATACTCATGAGAGAGTTGGTGTGGACTTGTTGGGCCAAGTGGCCAGTTTCCACACTGTAGGGATTCTTTAGAATGAAACTGCACATGGTTTGGGTGATAATTCAAAGATTATAAACTTTGAGGTTCTCCTTTCTAATTTATTGCCTAGTTACTAGATAGAAATAGGAAAGAGATTCTGGATAGGAGCTATGTTGTCTGATTGAGGTATATAAAATGTTAAAAAAAGGATTGACAAAATCCCTGGGGTGGGGTGTGTCCAAAACTAGAGGGCAGAGGTTTAAGGTGAGAGGGAAAGATTTAAAAGGGACCTAAGGGGCAACTTTTTCACACAAAGGGTGGTGTGTGTATGGAATGAGCTGCCAGAGGAAGTGGTGGAGGCCAGTACAATTACAACATTTAAAAGGCATCTGGATGGGTACATGAAAAGGAAGTGTTTAGAGGGATATAGGCCAAATGCTGGCAAATGGGACTAGATTTATTTAGAATATCTGGTCAGCATGAACAAGTTGGACCGAAGGGTCTGTTTCCATGCTGTACATCTCTATGACTCTATGACGTAGAAAGGATGTTTCCTCATGTGGAGCAATCTAGATTGAGAGATCATAGTTTTAGGATAATGAGCAGCAGATTTAAAACAGAGATGGGGAGAAATTACTTCTCGCAAAAGGGTCTTGGAACTGTGGAATTCACTACCCCAGAGTTTTGAGGATGCTAGGACGGTGAATAAATTTAAAAGAGAAGATGGACAGATTTTTAATTAGTAATGGGTTGAAAGGTTATGGAAAGCAGACAGGAAAGTGCAGTTGAGGCCAAAGTGCAATCACCCATAATCAAATTAAATGGTGAAGTAGGGTCAAGGGGCTGAATTGCCTAGTCTCGCTCCTAGTTGTTATGTTAGTACCTACATTGACAATTACCACTGGATCCTCCTACTGCCACTGCATGTTCATTATTACTTGGTCTATTTGGAAAAATGAGAAACTTGGTGACATTAACTGCTAACAGTAAACTGCCAGGAACACAATTAAAACCAAAATATTATCTTGCTGATGTCTCTAGTTCATAAAGGAAAGAATTGGTACAGGAATCATTTGGTCACAGATCCTCTTATGTAGGCTCAATAACCCTCTACCTGCTTTCGGACCAGTCTTGTTGCGTTTCCAATTTGCTGTCAACAAATGAATAAAACCAAAAATCTTAACAGGTATGAGATTCTACCACACAACTTGCCATTTTTTCAATGCATTTTTATGACTTTAGTTTGAGTAACATTAACAATTAAACCATTTCCGTGATTACTTGTTCAAACATATTGAGTAAGTGTGCATGACTGATGGTTGGATGGCTTAAAACTTTAATTTTCAATCTTGGAAGGGCAATATACAGTTTGAGTTACTCTCCCAGATTGTATCAAAATTTTCTGTGCTTCTTTTAACTTGTTTACATAAGATTTCATATTCCAGTGCATGTTAATGAAATTTGCAGGAAATGTATGAATAAATTGATACCAGTAAAATGGGTGCAAAAATAAACATAATTTCAGGTGTAGCTTCTGAATTGTGCTCCTGCAGGGAACTTCATCCTATATCTCAATGTTATACTCACTTACCCGAATTTTAAGTCCAGTGATATCTATGTTATCTGGCACTGCAGGCAAATCCAACTTAATTTCCATTTCACAAGTACGACTACGTACAAGTGCACCAAAAAGCGACACTCGTGTTTCTTTTTCGTACTTGTCTCCAGCTAAGTAATTATGGGAGAATAATCCAATGCCAGGTAATCCAGTGCCTGGTTTTGCATCCATTAACTGAAGAGTACGTTGCACATTGTCGTGAAATTGAAAGTCCTCATTGGAATTGAAGGACAACAGCCCCAATTCAAATAGGCTCACATCGTAGTGATCATAGCCCTGAAGTTTTACATTTCTCCCAACATTTTTATTGTTCAAGAAATAATCCCTTTTCTGTGGCTGAAGTTGATATGGTCCAGTTCCTGCAAGCTCAATCAGAAGTTCCAGGACAGAATTCAGATCAGACTGTGACATGCATACTGATTTTTCTAATTGATCTGTAAGTTCTTCCAAGCGATCAGCTTCTATGCCCAAGCCTGCCACCCTCAAATTGAAGGACAGCATCAAGATTTTGTTTTTCACAGGCAGTTTGCTGATATCAGACTGATATTTTGGAGTTGCTTCATCTCGGAAAAGGTTTATAAATAGCGTATTGTAAACAACCCTTTTTAATTTTTCTTTGAATTGTCTTCGGTTGAGTCTTCTTTTGCCCAAGTAACATTTCCATGACAAGCCTGTCATCTGGGCTTCACAGAGGTCTCCAAATAATTGCGTAATGCTTGCCATTGCTGTTTCAGAAATGGTGGACGTGCCAAAGTTTAACGACACTGGTCCTTAGGTTCAGCAATTCTTTATCCTTTGAGTCTAGGGCAAAAAGAAAAAGGAAAGTTCTTAAGCGCAAAAAAAAACAATGAGCTATGTAACATCAATGCATTCAGGTTTAACAACTGAAAAAAGAATTTTCTTGTTTATAATTACTTATCATATTCCAACATGGGCAGCAAACATGCCAATGATGATGTGTAACGTTGGTTTTGTTTTCTTAATTCAAGTTGGAAGGTTCAGGACCAATTGTAAAGTCTTAAGATATGTTTTCTTCAACCACTTTCCTGCAGCAATTACAAACCAACTAAAACTACCTGAACTGTAATAGCAAAAATAATAGGGTGCCAGCGGAAGTCATGATCAAACTTTACAGATCACTCTGTCCAGTTCCGATCGCCAAACACAAGTAACTAGTTCGCATATTGGACACAATCAAATTACAGAATCAGTCTCAGAATTGGACAAAAGACTTGAAAAGCAAAAGATGTGGCTCGCTCACTTGGCTGGATGACAGGTTTACAATGCAGAGTGACGGCAACAACATGGGTTCATTTGCCACACCAGCTGGGGTCATCATGAACGTCCTGCTTTTGCAACCTCGACCCTCACCTGAGGCATGGAGCCTGTCAGGTTAATTCACCACTCGTTAACGCTCTCCAATGAGAGAGCAGCCCTATGGCAACTCAATATTATGCATTCATAGCACCGGAAATAAGCATGCTGTAATATCTCCAGTCCAGAAATCTATTGTCCAAAATCACCGGTTGCCAGAAATTTTTGAGCTCAGCCAGCAACTCATCCTGGTGCATACCTTTGTAATAGAAACATGGGAACAGCATTTGCATGAGAAAAACATTTTTATTACTGCTTTATGATGTTTATCACTTTTATGTTCCTGGTCAATATTCAATGATCTATAATCCTACAAATTCTGAAATTCAGAACTGACTTGACCCAGGTTTTTCAGAATGGTGAAACAAGTTAGCAGAGTACAAATTTTATCCTCCAGTAGTACAAAAAAAATGTTCCAAACGTGCAGTCCAAGAGGTTTTATGTACTAATTCCAATATGTGTTGAGCTGGTTACTTATTCAAAATATTTGTTAGGGCACATGGCCAATTTTTGCATACGTGATGGTGGTGGCAGTGGCAGAGTTGGAGATTTCCCACGTGTTCAAATTGCCTTCAGAAAGAGCAGACAGCTAGATGACAACGGCCTTATTCATGTTTCTTCTCCTTAAATTTTTTCACAAAGATGGATTCCCTTGGACAAAGTGATAGGCAGCTATACCCAGAAAAGTAATTGCCCTGGTAGCAACAAAAAAGTTAGAGATAGAGTCATAGAGGAGGTGAACATGTAGAAATTTTTTTGCATTCCAATCAAGATTCAGTCAGGTTACGTAAATTATGTATATCAATTTCCTAATGACAAAAATAACATTCAGTATTACCTCAATTACAATCACAATTTTAGAAGTATTTCATTTTAGGGTTCACCATTGTTAAGTACAAAATATATAGCCAACACAAATGAGAAGCGGAAACTTCGAAAACGAAGAAAACAGGAGCAGGAGCAAGTCATTCAGCCCTTCCACCATTCAATATGATCACATCTGATCATCAACTCCATACCTTGTTCCCCCTTTCTCCTTATACCCTTTGATCCCTTTAGCTATATCAACACCTTCTTGAAAACTTTTAACGCTTTGGCCTCAACCACTTTCTGAAAGAGAGAATTCTACATGCTCACCACTCTCTGGGCCAAGAAATTTCTCATCTCAGTCCTAAATGGCCTACCCATATCCTTAGACTGTGAATCTTGATTCTGAACTTCCCAGTCATTGGGAACATCCTTCATGCATTTATCCTGTTTAGTCCCGCTAGAGTTTTATAGGTTCCAACGAGATCCCTGCTTATTCTCCTAAACTCCAGTAAATATAGTCCTAACTGAACAAGTCGCTCTTCATACATCAGTCCCGCAGTCCTAGGGATCAGCCTAGTAAGTTGAAACAAAGAACTTCAGACAGATCTCTGAAACAAAAAAAGAAATTGCTAGCAAAACTCAGCAGGTCTGGTAGCATCTTTTCCGAAAGAGGCACCAAACCCCAAACAATAACTCTCTTTCTTCAGACGGATACAATCAGTGAGGTAAATCTGTTGTGTTGCAGTCCCTCCATAGACAGAACATCCTTCCTCTTATCAGGAGAGCAAAACTGCACACGTTTCCACACTGTAGGGATTCTGTCATCTATGATTACTCCAGGTGTGACCTCACCAATCGGCTGTGCAATTGCGTCAAAGCATCTCCGCTCCTAGGGAAAAGCTGGGGCGAAATTATTACGGTTTGCAGCCCCTTACCTCCCAATTAAGGGGATGTATTACACATTGACAAGACGCTGACATCGTGTGGTAGACATAATGGTAATATATACCTATGCGCAGTACCCGTAAAGGGCACATTACGGGAGGAAGGCTGGACGCAGCTTCACTCCATCCACGAAGAAGCAGTTGGTTCTGATGAAGAGTCACCGGGCTCGAAACGTTAACTCTGCTTTCTCCCCCAAGGTGTTGCCAGACCTGCTGAGTTCCGCTAGCAATTCGCGTTATAACCGGTGAGGCTTTAACCAACGGGAGGATCCAGCACAGGAAGAGGCCAGAAGAATGAGCAGAGAACGCTGGAACCGTTCAGCAGGAAGCCCTCTCCCTGTGGAGAGTAATGGGAGTTTTCAGTATCAGCTCAGACAGAGACAGGCCCCTCACGTCTAACCAAAGAGCACTGCTATACTATGCTACAAAATCCCCATCCCGGGAGCATTGTACCACCCTCCCGCCGCTCTCCAACCGTCAAACAGCAGGTGGACCCCGCCCCTCAACCGCCACGGTGTCTCCGCCTCCTTCACCCCATCAACCAATCGAATAACTCAACCCTTGGCGCGCTATGTTACTATTGGACGTTCGCTTACGGCACCTCCTTCCACTGGCTGCATCTGCTGCCAATCAAATATCACTTCCGCCGGAGACGGGAGTGTTGACCTGCGGAAGTGGTTATCCCTGAGGTCAGCGCGAGAAGTTGGTTTGAAGTTTTCTATCATCGTCTTTGTTCAGGTTGATGTGCTGTGTGTTAGTAAAGGGTCTTATGTCTTACATTTGGAGAGTAGCAACTACTAATGCAACATGTTCGATGGATCAGAGTTGTATTTCTCTGACATGTTTTGCACTGTACTCTTGAGGACTTTTACGTATGAAGTACATTTTTAGAGAAGGTGTAAATAGATCTGAGACAGCAAGGGTGGGAATTCTTCCGAGGGGAATGTCATATCAGATTCGAAATGTTCACTCTTCCTGTCTGCACAAATGTTAGCCGTGATGTAGAGATGCTGGTGTTGGACTAGGGTATACAAAGTCAGACGTCACAAGCTTTCGAGGCGCTGCTCCTTCGTCTTCAACTGGAAAAGGAACAGCACTCCAAAAACTTATGATTTCAAATAAACCTGTTGGACCATAACCTAGTGTTGTGGGACTTCTGACTTTGTCGACAAATGTTGCCAGAGTAGCTGAATTTCTTCAGCACTTTGTTTTACTTTCAGATTACCAGCACCTGGAGTATTTTGCTTTTATTTTAGTGGAAACTTCACCCTTTTCTTTTGCCTTATGCACATTTCACTGTACCAGAATTAGGTTTTATTGTCATGTATATTCAAGTACAAAAGTACAGTGAAGAGTGTACAATTTAACCACACAATGCCATCTTAGGTACAAAGTACCTAGCTCCAAAGCTTAGGTACTAAAATAGATTAGCTGCAAAAATAAACAAAGGAAAAAAAAAACTGAAGTTCTACATTTAAGTTGTACATAGTATAAATTTGGAAAATAAAGAAGAAAAGTTCCACACTGGGAGTTTTCCACACGTGGGTTATGCTCTCACATGCTAGGCTGACTGCCATCTGTGACAGGCTGACCGCACTAGGCCCCTGACTGCCAGCCGCCCTGTTCCAAGCCCTCAGTTCGATCACTGTCCTGGTCCTGTTGATTGTCCTTCTCTGCCCTGGTCTGCTGACCATCCCAATCTGGGCCCTCAGCTGCTGCAATGCTGTCACCACCGGTCTCTCCACAAGTTCTAGCTTTTTAAAAAGAGCAACTGCACTGCCATTTTATATATCTATTTGGGACTTTTGTGATGTTTTTAAAAAGCATGATTTCTGTACAATTATGCAGATTTCAGGATCATTTGCTTCTTTCTTGGATCACAGAAACTGCAGCTCAGGGGAAATCCACAAATACTGTATACATACATAGGTGCGGGAAACGCAGGAGATGCAGTTGAAGGCATTTTCAGTCACCGAAGGGGGAAAGTTACAATCCTTGAAATAGGAGGACATCTGGTTCTTCCTGGACCTCTCTGTCTCCATCACTGGTGACTGCTTCAAAACTGACATGCCCACCAACTTCCACAGCTACCTGGACTACACCTCCTTTCACCCACCTTCCTGCAAGCATGTGATCCCCTACTCCCAACTCCTCTGCCTCTGCCGCATCTGCTGTCAAGATGGGGCGTTCCACTCCTGCACATCCCAGATGCTCTTCCAGTTCAAGGATTGTAACTTGTCCCCTCTGGCGATCAAAAATGCTCTCAACCACATCTCTTGCGTTTCCCGCACCTCTGCCCTCACATCTCCTCCCCCCAGCAAAAGTAAAGACAGAATTCCCCCTTGTCCTCACATATCACCCCACCAACGTATCATTCTCCACCACTTCTGCCACCTACAATCCGAACCCACAATCAAAGAGATATTTCCCTCCCCACCCCATCTGCCTTTCGTAGGGACTGCTCTCTCCACGACTCTCTCGTCCACTAACCCTATCACCCCTGGCGCCCTTCCCTGCAACTGCAGAAAGTGCTGCATATGCCCCTACATCTTCTCTCCCCCCCATCACTTCCATTCAAGGCACAAAACAAACCTTCCACCTTAGACAGGGATTCATCTCCACATCCATCAGCTTGGTCTACTGCATCTACTGCTCCCAATGTGGCCTCCTGTACATCACTGAGACCAAGTGGAGACGCTGAGACTGTTTTGTAGAGTATCTGCGCTCTGTACGCGACAAATGACAACACCTTCCAATTGCGAACCATTTTAGTTCCCCCTCCTACTCCCTGGGTTATATGTCCATCCTGGGCCTCCTCCAGTGTCACAATGACTCCACCCGCAAACTGGAGGAACAGCATCTCATATTCAGCCTCGGGAGCCTACGTTCTGATGGCCTGAACTTGGATTTCATTAGTTTTAAAATCTCCTCACCCCCAGCCTCATCCCATGTCCAAGCCTTCCTCTCATCCCTCGCCTCCTTGACCTGACACAACCTGTCCATCTTCTCTCCCACCTATCCACCCCACCCATCCCACTGACCAATCCCCACCACTCCCTACCTACCTTCCCCAGCCCCACCCCTGCTTCTATTCATTTCTGAGCTCCCTTCCCCCTCCCCATTTCTGCAGAAGGGTCCCGACCCGAAATGTCAACTTTCCTGCTCCTCTGATGCTGCCTGGCCTGCTATGTTCCTCCAGCTCCACACTGTGTTATCTTTGATTAACAATAAGCGTGTTTCATTAACGCATCCAATGGAGAGATTGAGCAGAACCGACTCTCAAAATTGGTGAGAAGTTTACCGGAATATGTGCTGCAAAGAGTTTGAGGTTTGGAGGAAAGTAGTTCGCAGCTTTTTGCACATTAGTTGGCTGGGAGGTGGTGTTCAAAAAAAAAGTTGTTAGTGGGACAGTGTTTAGCGCACCAGAGGTATTTTGTTTGAGATGTAGCCAAAGAAATTAAGAATCCGAGTGAGAAGAAAAGGTCAGAGTTTAACAATTAAAGCGAAACGGGGTGCAAAACATGACATTTCACGGCTCTTCCACATCTCATTCCTAAACTGCTTTTGCTTGAGACAGGCAGAAGGTGAGTTTGAAACAATGTATCTTCAAAGTTAATTGAAATGTCAAATTTTCGACCCTTATAAATTTACATTTGCCTCTATCTAACACACACAATCCTCTAAGGATTTGATAGTTTAGATGTGGACAGGTTGTTTCCTCTTGTGGGGACCCTACGGTCACAGGGTGTAATCTCTGAATAAGTGATTGCGTATTCAAAATGAAGATGAGCTGGAATTTCTTCTGAGTTGTGAATCTGTGGCATTCTTTACCGCAGAGGACTGTCAAGGCCAGGTCGTTGAGTATATTCAAGGTTGCGTGTTGAGTATTGAGTATATTCAAGAATGAGAGATTTTCTTTTGATTAGTAAGGGAATGGACAGCATGGGGAAAAGGCAGGAAAGCGGATTGAGGGTTATCAGTTCAGACATGATTCCATTGAATGGTAGAGCATACTTGATGGGCTGAATAGCCTACTTCTGCTTCCACATCTTCTGATCTTCTGCTCTTAAAATATATTTTAATGTTAAAATTGTCACTGAATCCAAAATAAAGCAATGTATTTTTATTTCTTCAGTCATGGCTTTGAGAACAGGGTTGATCTACAATGAACAGATGAAGAACTACAGTCTGCTGTGGGATTTGTAAGTGCTGTAATATGTTGTTTTATGTTTTTAAAGCAATTAATACTCTTGCTTTAAATTGAAATTCTTAGGGAGCACTTTAAATAGGTAAATGTTTAAACATAATCAGCAATTCTTGATCTCACATGAAGCAAATTTAAATTTAAGCAGTTCAGTGCACCATTCTCCCCTAAGGTCTCTCCAGTGTGATACAGTTGAGTGGGACCATGCTTGACTCCTGGTTCTAATTTTGTCTACTTAATGCAAATCACTTTCAAAGAATGACAGTTGGTGTTCTCACTGGAATAGCAATCCAGTGATACCTGTCAATGATCTCGAGGCACTGGTTCAAATCCCACTTTGGCAGTGGGCAGAATTTAACTGTAACTAATAAAACATTCTGGCATTAAAAGCCCCTTTGCATAATGGTAGTGTTGTAAAAACCCAATTTGGTTCACTCATATCCTTTAGGGAAGGACATCCTTGCCCAATTTCATCTACAAGTAACTCCAAATCCACAGTAATGTGGTTGACACTTAACTGCCCTCTGAAATAGCCTTGCAAGCCAATTGGTTCAAGGATATTTAGGATTGGGAAGCAATTGCTGATCTTCCCAGTGATGCACAAGTGCCATCTTCCCACTCATGTCATTACCTTTGATATTCCTTGAGAATTTGTCTTTAATCCCTCTGTTTCTCATCTACATTCTGCTCCATGACAATATGACCTGAAAGCCCAGAACATAATCTGACAGTTGGCTGTTCCTTACCACCTCCTGTCATGACTTGTCCACTGTTGTTAAATTATCAGACTGTTTATCTAACATCTGGAACTAGATAATTAAATATTGGGAAAACTGAAGTAATTGTGCATAGTCTACTAAATTGAGGTATTTTAGCAAGGATAAGTATTATATACCTGAAACCCAGCAAGTCTGAATTTCTTTCTAAGTACTTCACTCTTTTAATACTTGGGTGTCAAACAAGTTCAGAAAAGATTTACCAGGATGTTGCTGGGACTGGAGGGTTTGAGTTATCAGGAGAGGCCGGATAGGCTGGGACTTCTTTTACTGGAGTGTGGGAGGTTGAAGGATGATCTTATAGAGGTTTATAAAATCAGGAGGGGCATAGTTACAGTGAATAGCAAAAGTCTTTTTTTCCCCTAGGGAGGGAGAGTTCAAAACTAGGGGGCATATTTTTAAGGTGAGGGGAGAAAGATTTAAAAGGGACCTGAAGGGCAGTTTTTTCACACAGAGGTTGCTTCGAATGTGGAATAAACTGCCAGAGGAAGTGGTAGATGCAGGTATGGTTACACCATTTAAAAGATATTTCGACAGGTACGTGAACAGGAAAGGGTTAGAGGGATATGAGCCAAACGCAGGCAAGTGGGACTAGTTTAGTTTTGGAAACTTGATCGGCATGGACGAGTTGGACTGACGGGTCTGTTTCTGTGCTGTATGACTTTATCTTTCAACAACTAAGGTATTGTTGTTCAGTATCCTCAGATCAGGTACAGCCTTTCAGAAGCAATTGGAGTTACCTTTGTTCTACCCATCACCATAACTTTCTTTTTTTGGCTAACACATATGATAGCACAATAGATGCATTTTCCAGACTAGCAATCCATCATGGCAGCTCTGAATAAGATGATGAAGCTTTCAAACTGACTAAAACCATCCTTTTCCTAGCTACCATTGGTTTTGAAGAAGGTTCGCTGGACCCGCAAAGTTAACTCTGATTTCTGTTCACAGATGCTGCCAGACCTGCTGAGATTTTCCAGCAATTTTTGGTTTTGTTTCAGATTTCCAGCTTATGCAGTTCTTTCGGTTTTTTTCAAGCGAATTTATTGTGTTCATCTGGCAAGTAAAAAATTGCTTATGATACATAATATTAATCTTGGTAACAGTTTCACTTTTGGATTCATTTTAGCCCAGTTTGCAGTATCGAAAAACCAGAGCGACTGTCTGCTTCTCTTGAGAAACTGAAGTACTATGGTCTTGTGGAAAGATGCATCCCACTAACTGTTCGAGAAGCTGTCGAAGAGGAAATTTTGTTGGTTCACAGGTTGTACCTACTTTTAAACTTCTATTATCTTGTATATTGTTGTGTCCATTTACCCCCTTCCTTGACTAAAGGTTGGGAAGCAGACTATCATCCTGCTGTGTCTTTCCTAGTATCATACCTAAGGTTATCAAGTCATCTTGTCATGCAATTGTGTCTCCCATTTGTTTTGTTGATAAACAACCAGTTTCGTATTTGTATTTCTCAGAGGGAACACATGCTGTGTCTTCTGCCACCGATTTTATGTTTGTTTTGAAAGAGTATGGCAAAGTAAAACTGCTTAAGAAAGATCATCAGGGCAAGATAGGTAGAGAAGCCAATGTGGCTTCTAAATGGACCACTAAATGTGGTCAAAAGAGCAAGAGAACTTGAGTATTGAAAAAAAAAGGACATTTTGTTGAAGAGAGATAGTAGGAACTGCAGATGCTGGAGAATCCGAGACAGCAAGGTGCAGGGCTGGATGAACACAGCAGGCCAAGCAGCATCATAGGAGCAGAGAGGCTGACGTTTCGGGCCTAGACCCTTCATCAGAAAAGGGGGAGGGGAAGGGGGTTTTGAAATAAATAGGGAGAGAGTGGGAGGCGGATAGAAGAGGGATAGAGGAGAGGATAGGTGGAGAGGAAACAAACAGGTCGAAGAGGCGGGGATGGAGCCAGTAAAGGTGAGTGTAGGTAGGGAGTTAGGAAGGGGATAGGTCAGTCCAGGGAGGACGGACAGGTCAAGGGGGCGGGATGAGGTTGGTCGGTAGGAGATGGAGGTGCGGCTTGGGGTGGGAGGAGGGGATAGGTGGGAGGAAGAACAGGTTAGGGAGGCAGGGACGAGTTGGACTGGTTTTGGGATGCGGTGGGGGGAGGGGAGATTTTGAAACTTGTGAAATCCACATTGATACCATTGGGCTGCAGGGTTCCCAAGCGGAATATGAGTTGCTGTTCCTGCAACCTTCGGGTGGCATCGTTGTGGCACTGCAGGAGGCCCAGGATGGACATGTCGTCTGAGGAATGGGAGGGGGAGTTGAAATGGTTCGCGACTGGGAGGTGCAGTTGTTTGTTGCGAACCGAGCGTAGGTGTTCTGCAAAGCGGTCCCCGAGTCTCCGCTTGGTTTCCCCGATGTAGAGGAAGCCACACCGGGTACAGCGGATGCAGTATACCACATTGGCAGATGTGCAGGTGAACATCTGCTTGATGTGGAAAGTCTTCTTGGGGCCTGACATGGGGGTGAGGGAGGAGGTATGGGGGCAGGTGTAGCACTTCCTGCGGTTGCAGGGAAAAGTGCCGGGTGTGGTGGAGCTGGAGGGGAGTGTGGAGCGGACAAGGGAGTCACGGAGAGAGTTGTCCCTCCGGAAAGCAGATAAAGGTGGGGAGGGAAAGATGTCTTTGGTGGTGGGGTCGGATTGCAGATGGCGGAAGTGTCGGAGGATGATGCGTTGGATCCGGAGGTTGGTGGGGTGGTACGTGAGGACGAGGGGGATTCTTTTTTGGTTTTTATTGCGTGGACGGGGTGTGAGGGATGAGGTGCGGGAGATGTGGGAGACACGGTTGAGGGCGTTCTCGACCACCGAGGAGGGGAAGTTACGGTCCTTGAAAAACGAGGACAACTGAGATGTACGGGAGTGGAATGCCTCATCCTGGGAGCAGATGCGGCGGAGGCGAAGGAATTGGGAATAGGGGATAGCATTTTTGCAGGAAGGTGGGTGGGAGGAGGAGTATTCTAGGTAGCTGTGGGAGTCGGTGGGCTTGAAATGAATATCGGTTTCTAGGTGGTTGCCCGATATGGAGAAGAGAGGTCCAGGAAGGGGAGAGAGGTGTTAGAGATGGTCCAGGTAAACTTAAGGTTGGGGTGGAAGGTGTTAGTGAAGTGTATGAACTGTTCGAGCTCCTCGTGGGAGCACGAGGCGGCGCCGATACAGTCATCAATGTAACGGAGGAAGAGGTGGTGTTTAGGGCCGGTGTAGGTACGGAAGAGGGATTGTTCCACGTAACCTACAAAGAGGCAGGCATAGCTTGGGCCCATGCGGCTACCCATGGCTACCCCCTTTGTCTGTAGGAAGTGGGAGGAATTGAAAGAGAAGTTGTTGAGTGTGAGGACGAGTTCGGCTAAGCGGATGAGGGTGTCAGTGGAGGGGGACTGGTCGGGCCTGCGGGACAGGAAGAAGTGGAGGGCCTTAAGGCCATCTGCATGGGGAATGCAGGTGTAGAGGGACTGAACGTCCATGGTAAAGATGAGGTGTTGGGGACCGGGGAATTGGAAGTTCTGGAGGAGGTGGAGGGCGTGGGTGGTGTCACGGACATAGGTAGGGAGTTCCTGGACCAAGGGGGAGAAAATGGAGTCGAGATAGTTGGAGATCAGTTCGGTGGGGCAGGAGCAGGCGGAGACAATGGGTCGACCAGGGCATTCAGGTTTGTGGATTTTGGGAAGGAGATAGAAGCGGGCAGTGCGAGGTTGGGGAACGATGAGGTTGGAGGCCGTGGGTGGGAGGTCACCTGAGGTGATGAGGTTGTGGATGGTTTGGGAGATGATGGTTTGGTGCTCAGGGGTGGGGTCTTGATCAAGGGGGCGGTAGGAGGAGGTGTCGGAGAGTTGGCGTCCGGCCTTGGCGATGTAGAGGTCAGTGCGCCATACTACAACTGCACCTCCCTTGTCCGCAGGTTTTATGGTGAGGTTGGGATTGGAGCGGAGGGAGCGGAGGGCTGCACGTTCTGCGGGGGAGAGGTTGGAGTGGGTGAGAGGGGTGGAGAGGTTGAGGCGATTGATGTCTCGACGGCAGTTGGAGATGAAGAGGTCGAGGGAGGGTAGGAGGCCTTGGGGTGGTGTCCAGGAGGAGGAGGTGTGTTGGAAGCGGGAGAAGGGGTCAGTAGAGGGAGGGTTAGGTTCGCGGTTAAAGAAGTAAGCGTGGAGGCGGAGGCGGCGGAAAAACTGCTCTATGTCCAAGCGTGAGCGGCTTTTGTTTTATACACATCGGGACAATTCACAAAAATACCAATATAAAGGGATACAATATTGATACTGTATAAAAGAAAAGTACTGATTGGTTGGCTACTAAACTCTGATTCATAGAGGCATTGCCATTGGAGAATACTCCAGCGAAATGAGGTGGTGTTGTAGTGGTGATGTCACTGGACTAGCAATCTAGAACCCCAGGCCAATGTTCTGTGGTAATGGGCTTGCATCCATGACAGATAGTGAAGATTGAATTCAACAAAAAAAAAGTCTGGAATAAAGAGTTGGCCTGATGGTGACTGTGTAACCACTGTCAGTTGTAGTAAAAATCCATCTGGCTCAAAAATTTTCTTCAGGGAAGAAAATCTGCCATCCTCACCTGGTCTGGCCTACATGTAACTCCAGTGCCATAGCAATGTGGTTGCTGCCCTCTGAAATGGCCTAGCAAAGCACTCAGTTGTATCAGTCACTACAAAGCCTCAATTTGTGGACTGCAGCGGTTCAAGAAGGCAGCTCACTCACCTTCTCAAGGGCAACTAGGGATGGGCAATAAATGCTGACCAGAAAGTGATGCCCACGTCATGAGTGAATAAAACAAAAAGAATATGTACCTGTCTGTACATAACCTGTTTCATGATGCAAAATGTGTATATATATTACAAAATTAAGGTAAGTTTTTATTGATCAAAAATTGTAAAAATTTGGGTAACGAGGTAATGCTTCAGCAAATGTCTTGATTAAATACTTTTCTGCTTTAGTGACATTAGGTAATATGAAACTTTTAATCACTTCAATAAATGAGTTAAACAAATAGTGATTTACATCTGCAATACTTTCGTTTTGAAAGACTGAACCAGCCCAGCCGCATCCGGATAGCCTGGTACCCCAGTTTTGCCATTGCCACTTTAAGTTTTTCTGAGGACATGCTTCCCTTGTGGACTAAGCATGGAAGCTTAGGAACAAGGGCAGGCTATTCAGCTTGTGAAACCGGTTCCACCATTTCATTAGATCATGGATTAATTAATTCAATTAAATAACTAATTACATTAACCAAGATCAGAAACTATGACCTATACCCTATCAATCTGATTTGTACCATTGCTAAAGCTACATATTGTATCACAAAATGCCTAACAGTTTTTAAATTAGCAAAACTGATAATTTGAGCCAGTTCATATTAAAGTGTTTTATTTCTTTAGCTTGGATTACATAGAAGCTGTGAAATCTACTGTATCTATGAATATTGAAGAACTGAAGGCATTTTCCTATAATTATAATGATGTATATTTTCATCCTGTAAGTAAAATACCACTTGTATCAAAAAATTCACAATGATATTCATAAAAAAATTATGTTTCTATTTCTTTTACTGTGCCAACTCTTTTGCATTGACAGCACTTGCACTTATGTTGGACTTGGTGACTTCAAGACTCCATTCGAGGATTGGTCTCTCAAATTAGGCCATATGTCTCCAATCCGTAGTCTGCAGATTAAATCTGACAAATGCGCCCACTTGTGGCACAGTAGTAGGTAGTGTCCCTACTCCTGGATCAGGAGGCCCAGGTTCAAGTCCCACCTGCTCCAGAACTGTGTAATAACATTTCTGAACAGCTTGAGTAGAAAAATAGGTTAAACAAAATATTAAATTTGGGCAATGAATTTAGCTGATGAACTAACAGGGCTTCATCTCCTTAATTGAAGAACTTTGGCTGCTTTAGTTTTTGATTTTTAAATCTAGTCCTAATGGATTGAAATAAATTTCTTTTTGATAGATCTAAAATGGATTGAATGAACAAGACCACATTCTCATTGGTAGGGTTCTCTGAAGCTGTGAAAATCAAAAGTTCGTAAACTCCCAATCTTGGTTGCCACTTCAGTAGAACTTTGAAGTTTTCTGTTTTATCATCAATTTTGTTTCCCCCAACAACTGTTTAACTCAATCTACTTGTTCAGTGTAGGAAGATTTCCTCACTCTTGTTAGCATTCTAATCTCAAGAGACTGTGAAATGTAAATTATGTGCTCGACTTATTTGTCATTTGTGGGATGCTAACGTAGCAGATTCGCTATGCTGTTTACCGGTGCCATGGTGATTCAAAAGGAATTTGTTGGATGTGAAGTGTTTTGTGATAAGCTATGGACATGTTAAGGAGTCACATAAATTTGAAGATATATACTTTTTGCTCCATGCCCCCACACTGAGGATTATTGAAAATAGGAAAAATCTCTCCATTTGGAGCACTGGGATAGCATGTACAGCACTATCTTAATTACCTCGCATTTAGCATTTATATATTTTAATTCTTATATGTGCTGAGTGTAAAGTTTCAACTAGGCATTGAATTATCAATGGAAAAATGTTTGTATTAACAATTACTAATAGAAAAATACAACTAGAGGGTCTAGCATTTGAACCCTGGTCTCTGTGTACACAGCTAATCTTATTCAAGGCAGAACTGCCACACATAGCTTGACATTTCTGGGCTAAAGGAAAATCATGTGCCTAACAAAACTTTAAGGTATCTAAGGTCCGCGTTGTAAGCTGTTACTGTGACCATCCTAGTGTGCTAATGAGTGAGAACAGTGTTAGAGACGTCATTTCTCCTAAATGCGGTCAGACATCCTACTGATGTTGGAGTCCATGTAAGAAGTATAATTACCAATATGAGATGGTGGACAGGTTGTTGAGTCTGTACCCAGCATGAAAACATGAAAGAAAAAATTGTTAGAAAATGAGGGTCCACTTGTGGCACAGTGGCAGTGTCCCTACCCCTGGACTGGGAGGCCGATGTTCAAGTCGCACCTGCTCCAGAGATGTGCGATAACATCACTGAACAGGTTGATTAGAAAAATAGGTTAAATTTTTAAAAAATTTGGAAGTCTTGATACAAAAAGGAACTCAGGCAGAATGTTGTGACATCATGATTCTGTACCAGAATAATACAAAACTAGATTTGCTAACGTAATTAATCAGTGTCTAATAAGCCAAGCCACAAAACTAAAAATATACAAGAAAGTAAACTTGAGGCAACTTTTTTGTCTGCTGGAGAGTATTTTGAGAATTTATCAACTAGGTAAACTGTTAAAGATGGTGCTTGAATTGATTGCTGACAACTACTTCATGTGTTGGTTGCTAACTGAGTTTTTCAGTGTCTTAACTCAGTGATGTGACTTTATTGCTAGTTTTATCAAAGTCTCATTTCGTTTTAGAATTCTTACCACTGTGCCAAAGTAGCTCTGGGAGCAACTCTGCAGCTTGTTGATGCAGTTATGTTGGGTAAAGTAAGAAATGGGATGGCATTGGTCAGGTACAGGATAATTTCATATTTATACATTTCATTTGATTTCATGTAATGTCTGTGTTCACATGATAAATTTATTTTGTTCATTCTCCCAGACCTCCAGGTCATCATAGCCACAAGAGTGAAGCCTGTGGATTTTGTATCTTTAATAATGTAGCAATAGCAGCCAAGTATGCGAAAGAAAAACATGGAGCAAAGAGGTGAAGATCTGATTTTTTTAAATTAGAAAACTGTTTGTTTTGATGATATCAATTATAGTTTGCATGGTTCATCTCTTCTAGAATTCTGATTGTTGATTGGGATGTGCATCATGGCCAAGGAACTCAGTACACGTTTGAGGAGGATCCCACGTTAGTACAAATTCATTTCTGTTTTTACAAAAAAAAAAATGGGATATTACAGGGGAGAAATCAATCTTGAACCTGCGGTTTTGTCATAGTCCTTATTGTGAGAAAGTCATCTAAATTTCCAAGCAAACTTAGCTCTTCCAATAGTTGTCTTGATGAGTGCTAAATTGTTCTTTCTTAATATCCTGTTTTTCTAATCAACCTGTTCAGAGATGTACACATCTCTGGAGCAGGTGGGACTTGAGCCCTGGCTTTCTAGTCCAGAGGTAAGGAAATATCACTAAATCACAAGAGGGCCCGAGTGCTAAATTGAATTTTTTTTTAAATGATGATTGACCAAATCCATTTGCACTACAGTCATGTGAGTATACATAGAACCTGTTCCAGGGGTAGGGACACTTACCACTGTGTCACAAGAGGACTCCAGGGGTCAGCTTTTTTTATTTAACCTATTTCTTTAGTAAACCTGTTCAGAGATGTTATTACAGACCTCTGGAGCAGGTGGGACTTGAGACCTGCCCTCCCAGTCTAGGGTTAAGGATAATACCACCATGCCACAAGAAGGCCCAAGTGCTAAATTGTTTTTTTTTTAAATAATGAACAACCAATTTGCACCACAGTTGTATGAGTATATATAGGTATTGCTCCAGGGGCAGGGACACTACCACTACTGTTACAAGAGGACTTCACCTGGATGCCAGTAGGCATACTGCAGTTTATCTCAGGTTCTCAGGAGGATAGATATTTTAATGTGATTTTTAGATATGCAAGAGGTTTTGTATTTTAATGACTTTGGTTTCTTTTAGTGTTTTGTATTTCTCATGGCATCGTTACGAAAACCAGCAGTTCTGGCCCAATTTAAGGGACTCTGACTACAATGCAATTGGAAAAGGCAAAGGGGCCGGATTCAATGTAAACATTCCATGGAACAAGGTGTTTTTAAAAATAAAGCTTTTATTTTTGATCTGAACTATCAAGATGCTTGTAGTTTATAAAACCAGCAGCGCAGTAGGGGAGTGGTGCCAACTGTCACGTGTGCTGATACAAACTTTTGAACTGCAAGTTTCTTTCTTGCCCTCTTTCCTTGCATCCTCTTAAATTATTCCTGGTCTTGCTAATATAACATTCAACATCCTACTGCAGTATTACCTGAGAGATTTTCCAAGGACATAACTTGGAATCATGGTATCTCTTATCTACGTTCCTCATCGGCAATCATCTAAAAGCACAGCATTAAGTTTCACATTTCAAAATTTAAGTAAAAGTAACTTTTTAAAAAATTCCTTTATAACAGGCAGGAATGGAAAATGCTGACTATCTGGCAGCTTTCTTCTATGTTTTACTTCCTATGGCTTATGAGGTAATTATTGTTACATTTAACTATTTTAATACTTGTGCATCCATGTTATTGTACTCTTTGTATCTATACTTTGTTACTAAATAACTTATTGTCTCTACAGTTTAATCCAGAATTGATTCTGGTTTCAGCTGGATATGATACTGCAATCGGAGATCCTGAGGTATGTCTTTTTTAATTGACTGTACATCTTCAAACATTTGATCAAGATGAAGTTTTTTGCATATAATCATGCTGACAATTTAGATTTTTTATATGACAAGTTATATAACTAATAAGCCATTTCCTCTATTGTTATTCCTTACGAGCACTCAGCACTATCTATGTGCAACATAAAACTATTGGCTTAACTAGAATCAACTATTTTCTTTGTTTCAAAACAAAGTCCATAATATTTTAAACTGAGCCATGTTTTAAACCCCAGTGCAATTCAATGGGCATTTTACTTCAATTTATTACAAAACTGCACATGAACAATTTATAAAAGGTGAAATAGCTTTCAAAATAACTTCTCCATAGTAAAACAAG
This sequence comes from Rhincodon typus, assembly GCF_021869965.1. Taxonomy (NCBI): domain Eukaryota; kingdom Metazoa; phylum Chordata; class Chondrichthyes; order Orectolobiformes; family Rhincodontidae; genus Rhincodon; species Rhincodon typus. The sequence continues at coordinate 25,372,676 of NC_063353.1, read as the reverse complement.
TCTTATTTCTAGAATGTTTCTTCAAGATGGCCAAGTGTTTTGGCTTTAGGAGTATTGTTAGTGCAATTTGACAATTTCCTCTGTCATCCTCTAGGGTGAAATGTGTGCTACACCTGAGTGTTTTGCTCATCTGACACAATTGCTGATGCCACTAGCTAATGGGAAACTCTGTGTTGTGTTAGAGGTATGTGTGTTTTCTCCTAGACTGTGCATGCTATTACAGAACATTTTATCAAACTACTTAGGGTAGAGCATTTATCTATGAAAATTTATATGGGTAACTTTGGATCTATTATATGTACATTAAAATCAAGCACGGGTTTGCTAGTCAATATCCAGATGATGTAAAATATTGTGAAGATGCAATTTATTCAAGTTTCACAGCAGATTGGAATGTAGTGGAGAGTTTTTTTTTTATATCATGTTGGATGACCTGACCTTTTTTAATGACCAGTATTAAACTGGTCTAACTGTGTAGTTTTCCTCTGGTATTACAGATGGAATTCAGAAAAACATAGAGGTACATCAAGTTTTATCCCACTTCTTTGCTTCGCTTTCAATTCTGTGGGGAATTATCATCTATTAAGATTTAGTCATTTGACATAACCTATGCCAGTGGGACACTGAATTCAAATCCCCACATTTATGTTTTGTTTTTCATCTAGTTCATTCGAGGGCTTAGATTTTGTTTCTCATCGGAGATATTAGCTGAAGTCCAATCTGGGTGGATGTTAAAGAAAACTGGAGATTGTTAAGTTTCATAATTAGATGATGGAAAACACAGCATTGTTCTATGAAATACTTAAACTGCTTGAATTACTGAAACAGATACCCAGTTATACTTTTGCTGGGTCTTGCTGATTGCTGTAGGCTAGTGCCCAATGGAGAATTGTTTTCAGTGGATATATAAATAGTGGGGCTGGAAAGCCAGTACAATAGCATTTTATTGAAGGTGTCCCTGTGTTGTAAAGGTATCCTACAATTAATGGAGACTGTGCAGTTGAATGGTAGGATGTACTTTTGAGCTTGTGGCACTGTAGGAGTGTAGCCCCCGAATGGGAACAAAGACTTGGGAGGCAGGCAGGATTCAGGCATGTGGCAGTCTTTATTCAGGCAACAACCAGTTAATGTAGGGAGAGGGCCAAAGATCTTCCCTGAAACTGGCTGTGACTTGAGAACCCAATCACTCTCTTAATCTACAGCTCAGATCGGAAGATCGTGCTGTGGCTTTTACAGTGAAGTACAGTATTTTTATACATTTTGTTTTACAATGATCACATACAATGTGGTTACTGTGCCCCTCCCCTTTCTCTATACAACCAATCCTGTGAAACACCTGATCAATGATGGATACTCCTATGGACAGCCGGGGTTCCCTTGGTTTTCATGAAGTCTAACAGACATTGTAACCTGTAGGCCCTGGGGTCTTTCTGTGTAACCTATTAATTCACATTCCAGAATTACTGGCTGTACTCCTTTGGACACGTCCCTGACTTGCTTATCTCTGAGGACTGCTTGAATTCTATTGTTCATTGTATTCCACTTGCTATCTTTATCAAATTCTGTCATTCCTCTTATATAAAAAAGATAGTTGGTTCTGCTATAAGATTCGTAATATTCATTTCTATTATAATGTTTTATAATTACTTCTCCTGTTAGCACTGTTTAGCTAATGAGACAAAATATGCCAGGCATCTCTTTAATGTTTTCCCCTAATGCTTTTATTATGCTTTGATTATATCTGTGTGTCTATAATTATGTTGAAATCTATGTCTGTGATTATTTGAAGAATCTTTAACTAGAACCTATTTCTTAATATTGTAAATAGTTTCATAGAAACAACTAATTTCTGCTAGAGAACTTCAGCTGCTTTTTTCATGGCTGCATGACGCTTTATTAATGCTGTTAGCCGAATGGGACGACATCCTTTCATTAATGAGACTGGAATTACTTACTTGTTGTAGTTTAAAGATCCTTCAAAGTTTCTTTAAAAAGGCACAATTCCATTATTTCATTTGTGTTTGTTGCAAATCTTCGAACTGTTTACCCTTGAATATTTCCTTATCAAGACTGTCTCTGCACTCCTTGTAACTTGTTCAGACAATGCTACCTTATAGCTTGAAATAAGCCCTTCTCAAAGGCACTATTGTTTCACTTAAATGATGAAGCAGGCTTTCAATTCTGTTTTAATCAGTTTGTTACATCAGTTAGTCGACCATTTTGTGTCTGTCAAGTAATGGTAGCCCCAACAGGCACAATACACACAGTTTCCTTTCTTTTACTGGTCTGTCCCTTTGGCACCTGTTGTCAGGACTTGTTTGGTTGCTGCATGATGGCAGCTTCTTGACCCTGGATTGTGATTGATGTGGACAAATCAAACCATTGGCAGGAGAAAAGTGGAAGTTTCTGTTTGTTAGAAACAGAAGGACCCTGAAATATTGACTTTGAATCTTTGTGTTCAACTGATAAATGTTGTAGGTGAAAGTATCTTTCATTGGCTTTGGAGCATGAATGTTGAAAGCACAAGACATTGCAAACCACAGTGATTGGATTTGACAGGTTGAGTGCGTTTTTACATATTTTTCTATTCTCTAAATTGGGGAATGATAAAAATATTATGTTGTGTTTATACTATAATGTCACCTATTGTAATTTGTATCTTACAATGTTATCCACATGCATTTTGTTTTGAAATCTTACTATCTCTTAACCCTTTGTGCACAATCTTTGTTTATCCTAAAAATGCTTTATTCATAAGCTAGATACTATACCTGAATTAGTTTGTAGTGGAGAATTTATAACTATAGGGAATATATATAAAGAAATAAAACAGTTGCGACTTGAATTTCAAAATCATCTTTTCCTTCCAGGTTTATTGAATTAAATAGTTTACTTGATGAATAGTGAAGTGGCTTGATGCACATGTTAGTGGACTTTGAGAGAATTTCCTTTTCGTGTAATGTGTGTCTTGTCTATTTCTATTCTCCTTGAGACCTTGTAACCATAAGGATTTTTCTTTTAGGGAGGATACAATTTACGTTCCCTTTCAGAATCTATCTGTATGACCGTCCGAGCATTACTGGGAGACCCTGTGCCTCCCCTGGTTGGGGAAATTGTGCCATGCATAAGGTATTTAATCAGTTAGTGTTGTTTTGTTTCTTTTATTTTATCACATTACTTGGTTCATGTCTGACTTCAACATTGTGGAGATATCATAGAAAGATAATCAACACAAACAGAAATTACTGGAGAAGCCCCTTCAAGGGTCACTGGACTTGAAATGTTACTCTGTTTATTTTCCTCAGATGCTGCCAGACCTGCTGAGTTTTTCAAGCATTTTGTTCATTTCAGGTCTCCAGCATCCACAGTTCTTTGTTTTATTTAAGGATAAACCATATATGGTCATTAATAACTGTAAAGTTTGTGTTTAAAGTTTCTAGTGTTATTTTATTTGAATTGCAGATATTTACATACTTAATACAAGGTTTTGTTCTTAGTTTATATTTAATTCTTCACCCTAAAGTTTTTCTCCCAATTTTAGTAAAACGTGGAGTGCATTTTATGCATTGCCTTAACAAAATTGTTCCAAAGTTTGGTATTAATAAAATTGAATGTTTTTAATTGCCACACATGAAGAGTTTTTCAAGGCAAGACTGATCACCAGATCAGGACCATGCAAATGTTAGTGGAATCTGAGAAATGGCTGCCAATATAGCCATGTTTACATAAATTTCAAGGCTAGGAGCCTAGTGACAATATTGCATACTTATTTGATAGCAACCTGCAGACACAGACTATTTACGTTTTGTACCTTAAACAGCAGAGTAAATTTTAAAAAATATTATGTCCCAACAGTGCCATAGAGTCTATTCAAAATGTGAAAGCTGTGCACCAGCCATACTGGAAGTTTTTAAAATATCAAGGTAAAATACTTCGTAATCTTCTGTAAAATCCTTTGTGGTATAATTTATAAATGGGCTTCTTTAGGTTTGTTGAAGTGGGATAAGGAATTTTACATTCATACCACTGAAGGGCTTCAGTATCCCAGAAAGAAACATTGAATACCCACATATCTCTTCAGTCACTCTGTGTAGCAAGTGTAATAGCCACATGCAGAATAAAACTGCTCACTGTGCTGCAAAAAATATGCAGTAATTCTAACACAGAATAGCACTATTTATTGCACTACAGTTTTTTTTTCTAGTTTTAGGAATCTTTAAAATCTGTAAGCTACATTTTCCACTTGTTTAGAACAAAAAAAGGGCAAAAATCCACCTTTAGAGTAGAGTAATCTATTGTGTTCTACATTTTTGGCAATTTTATGCCATCTGCCACTTTTTCAGAACTGGGTTGTTTCCACATGGTATTCAATTTACGGTCCTTGTAAACTGCTATGAAGATTCCAATCATTTGTATTAGATTCAAATCTATATGATTTGGTTCTAAAAGGAACTTGCTAATTGGAGAAAAGAACAATAGGAAAATAAAAGTTGGAAAATGTGATTAGCCATTCTAGTTACCTTCATAAACATTTCTTAGCAACAATAATGCTGAATACATCAGAATCAACCCATTCGATTGAGTGTTGAAGACTCACTGAGTCATTCATTTTACCAAATCATCCATTTTTCAGTTTTATAGCATGTCATTGTCCGGAGCTGTCTATGTACAATGTGTACAAATGTACAATTGATTTAATTTATGACTTGTTTTCATCAGCTGGGTTGCACTTTATGCATTTAGTTTTGAAATGAGCTTTCTGCAGTATTTCCTGTATGTATTATTAATGGTATGCAGTCGCTATTGCTCACCGTATTATGAACAAGGAGCAGGGATTGGCCATTTGACCCCTCAAGCATGCTACACTATTTAATAAGATCACAGCTGATCTGATTGCAACCACACATCCACTCTCCTGTATATCCCCAATAACTTTTCACCCCTTGTTTACCAAGAATCTATCCACTTTTGCCTTTAAAATATTCAAGAGTGGAAAATATTACACTCTCTCTCTTCTCAGGAAGAGAGCTCCAAAGACTCAATACCCTTTGTAAGAAACAATTTTAGCCTCATGTGTCTCTGTTTTAAATGGGAGACACTAATTTTTAAGCAGAGACTCCTAGTTCTTGATTCTTCCACAAGAGATAACATCATCTCCATACTTACCCCTTCAGGAGCTTTATATGTTTCAACCAAGTTACTTCTTTCTTTTCTAAACCTCAGCAAATACAAACACAGCCTGACCAACCTTTCCTCATAAGACAACATTCCAGGAAACTGAAATGAAAGCAATGAAGATTTGAAACAAACACTGGGCTTAATGGAGCCCAGGTTTGAAACACTAACTCTGTTCCTCTCTCCACAGATGCTCCTGAACCTGAGTTTCTCCAGCATTCACTATGTTTGTTACACGTCACTAAAATCCTGACTTCTCTTCTTTGCTTATGGAGTGGTTTGGTTTTGTTGTTGTGGGTACTTGGAGCCGAAAGCAGTAACTTAGTTTTATAATTAAACTGTATTTACAAGGTTGGTTGAATCGAGTTCTAATACGTAAGGGCAGGCAAGATCATCCCCCACATTGATGGTAGGAAATGTTGTCTTGTGTTGCAAACATAACTGCTGTTTTGTTCAAGAAATAATATCTCATTTCCTTCATTGTTAAACAATACGAAAGTGGGCTAAATACATTCAAATTACGTGCGCTGTTAACCAATGTTTTACTTTTCACAATTTTTCAGATGTACTTATTAATGAGACACAACTTAAGAAACAGAACTTTGGTTTTGAAGGAAGTGATTCTGAATCAAGTACGGTTACAAGTAAAGAAGAGAAGAAAGTTCCTACAGACTCTGATGTGAGTCAAGATTTTGAGGAGTTCATGGATTCCCACATGAAGAAGGTTCTACTATTAGCCCCGGCTGTAAGAACTGCTTTGGCTGGTTGTGGAGAAAAGCTAAACAAATTGGATCAATGCCTTAAAGTAGAAGAGAGAAAAATCACCATAGAAGAAGCTGGAATTCTCAACAGGTTAGTTTGAATTTGCATAAGCTTTAAATTTTTGGAGATGCAGTTCATGGGTAATCTGGAGAGAATGGTTTAAAAAAAATCACACAGGGAAATTGGTAAGAACTGGAAATGGAGGTAATCACAGCATTGTACAGTAGAGAAGGAGGCCATATGGCTCCTTCTGTTAGCACTGGTTATTTTACCTAGTGCCAATCTCTTACCTTCTGTAGAAATGTGTTGGTTTCCTGTTTATAATGGTTAGAGTGAAGATTAATCTAAATTGATGGAATACATCCAAAAACTATTTAAACAGAATAGGCTGCAAAGTTTGAAAGTTATCTGATAA
>NC_063353.1:25360630-25365824 GCF_021869965.1 Rhincodon typus | reverse complement strand
TTATGTCAGCATATGGCAACATAAACTTGTAATAGGTTTGTGCTCAAAACAGATGCATTGTGTGCCAACAAATTTGTACATCATTTTAACAAAGCAACACACACAAAGGCAAAACCTGAATTAAATGATGTGCAAATGCCAGTGTTTGAAAGGTTTGCCCAAAAGCTCAGTGAATGACATGGGTTTTGATGTGTGCTCTTTGAAGAGGAGGAGATGGAGAGGCTCAAGTGCTTAGGCACCAAATACAGTGTGTGGGGCTGAGGTGGCTGAATGCAATAGCATCACAGAAGGCACAGCAATGATGTGACTGGGGTGAGGGGTGATGCAATTGTGTACACATCTAGAACAGGTTCACAATGGAAGGTGCAGAGGGGCTATCAGGTTTGATATGTTACACATCACTCAGGGATTCTGCATTTCTATGGCACCATGCACTTTTATATGCATGTTGCGGTCAAACTAGGGATGGCGATGGTCGAGGCTCCAACTTTGTTTCCAACGCATGGTTGACCCGGAATCTCTCCTTGCCTTAACGTCTCCCATTGACAGGATTAGGTTCATTAATATGAATGCACCTTCCTGGCAGACATTAGGCTCTGAGGCTTCTAGCTCAGAGGCCCAAGTGTTAGCCATTGTGGCCTCCCCAGTAAGGCTGAGCAGGCAGCAGTGATGCCTGTGAAAGGAAAGCGAACGTTTTAAAATTGAAGGCCCAGGAACGAGGAGTTATCAGGGTTTAACGGCAGAAATACATTCTGCCCTAAACTCTGTACTTATCTGAAACAGACAACTCTGCTGCAAGATAGTTACTCAGCAGGATAAGCGCCACTTAGTCACAAATATCTACAAAAATAAGTTCCATGCGTTATAAAGAGTGATTTTGTTTTTTTAAAAAAATGAAAAACAGGCGTGGAGGAAGAAAACGGAAGGAATTTAGTTTAGAGTGAAGCTCATAATCGCCCCTTACACTGGGGCTTACAAGCCCCAATAGGTCTTTGTAATCGGCCTCCAAGAGTCAACGCACACAGTAAAAGAAAAGGCCTAACAGAGAGTAGAGACGGCCTAACAGACCTGCCCTAGTTTGTGTTCCTGACCTGGAGTAAGGGGTCGGTCCAGCTCCTTTGATCTGTAGCTCCCACCTCTGTCCCTGGCTGTTAACCACTTCCCCCAGGTACATAGCCGCTCCATCCCCTAGCTGCCCGGCGAAGTTACCGAACTGATGGCCGCAATAGCAGTGGGCGGCGGGCTCGGAGCCCGGCAGCTCCCGGTTCCCGCTGAAGTACTCGGCCAGCTCCAGCTCCGAGCTCTGCAGCTCGTCCTGCTGCAGCCCCAGGAGCTCCAGGGCCGGCAGCGAGTAGGCGACCAGCCGGGGTTGGTGGAGGGGAGCCGGGCGGACCCTGGAGAAGCAGGCGGCCGGTACCTGGCGAGAGCCGCTCTCCTGGGACGGGTCGAGGGGCAGCGAGCGCAGAGCCACGTTGTCGAAGGGCAGGCTCCCTAGGCTCACTCTGCCGCTGCCCCCCATTCCCATAGCCTGGGCGGCCGCCACTATCAGCCCCTTACTGCGGTGTCGAGACTGGAGAGAGAGGCCAGCACTAATACAGCGAGCTGCACTCCCTCCCATACGAAGTAACCTCAGGGATCGGCTGAATGCCACAGGAAACAACCCCGAAACATTCCCTTCCGAGCTAACTTCACTCCTCCACAGTTACAAACTCGCCAAGCGATGGAGCAGCTGCTTCGTCCTTGTTCAGTTTGGTTTTTTTTTCGCACGCAATGTCGTTGTGTTGCTTCGTTACGTTGTGGTTAGTTTTGCAGCATTTGTTCTTTTTGCTTTGTTCCGGATTAATTGAGTTGGCGCCGTCTGTGCCCAGGTGAACCCACGTCCGACAAAGAAACCATCCTCTCGCTGAGGTTTACCACTCAGTCAAGGTGGGGAAGAAGGAGGAAAACTTGCATTTATATAGCACTTTTCAACGAAGTACTTTCAAGTGTAGTTACTGCTGTAAAACATTGCAGCCACTAATTTGCACACAGCAAGCTACCACAACAGCAATTTCCAAAGACGGGTCCAGACCCGAAACGTCAGTTTTCCTGCTCCTCTGATGTTGCTTGGCCTGCTGTGTTCATCCAGCTCTACACCTTGTTATCACAAACAGCAATGTGATATGTTTACTGAGGGATACATTCTGGCCACGGGAATAACTCATTTCTTCTATAAAGTAGTGCCATATTACGTTCACCGATCTACTACATTCACTTGAATAGACGAAGCCTTTCAACGTGAGAGATGGTATATGTGACAGAGCATAATTTTATTGTGCTGGAGTTTCAGCAGAAAGGCAGAGTATATTTCAATTTCCTGTAGTGTGGCATACAATAACATTTGAAATCAATGCTTAAAAAATACAGTTTTAAGCTCTCGAAATGGAGCACTGTGATGAAGAGTCATCTAGACTCGAAATATTAGCTTGCTCTCTCTCTATGGATGCTGCCTGACGCGCTGTGATTTCCAGCATCTTTTGTTTCCAGTGTAGATTCCAACATCTGCAGTAATTTGCTCCTAGTTTTAAGCTTTTGGAGTGTATGTGTTTTTCAGGGCTTTTCTTACTGCTTGCTGTTCTTAAAACCCAAAGAAGGAGCCACTGAAGCAGGCAGCTGTTTTATTGCCAGTTTCCATCCAAAAACCCACCTGGTTCACTAATGTCCTTTAGGGAAGGAAACTGCCATCCTTACCTAGTCTGGCCTACATGTGATTCCAGACCCACAGCAATGTGGTTGACTCTTAACTGCCCTCTGGACAATTAGGAATGCTGCCTAGCCAGCGACACCCTCATCGCACAAATGCATGGCATCAGTAAAATAATAATTAGAATTATTACCTGCCATTTTTGCCACAACGAGGCACATATTCCCGATATCCTCCATTGTCAGCCTTCCCACAGGGACCGTTCCCTTCGGGACACCCTAGTCCGCTCTTCCTTCACTCCCAAGACGTCCCTCCCCCAACCTTGTGGCACGTTCCCTGCAACCGCAGAAGATGTAAAACCTGTCCATTTACCTCCTCTGTCCCCAGGATCGAAGGGCCCAAACATACCTTCCAGGTGAAGCAGCACTTTACCTGCACTTTCCGCACTCTAGTCTACTGCATTTGCTGCTCACAATGTGGTCTCCTGTACGTTGGGGAAATGAAGCATAGATTGGGCAACAGCTTCGCAGAACACCTAAGTTCTGTCCACACAAAAAAAAGACCATGAGCTTCCAGTTGCCTGCCACTTAACACACTACCCATATTCCCTGGCCAACATCTCTGTCTCAGGATTGCTGCACTGCTCCAGCAAAGCTCAGTGCAAGCTGAAAGAACATCACCACATTTTCCACTTGGGCACCCTGCAGCTTTCTGGACTCAGTATCAGTAACTTTATGACTTAGACTCTCCCATGTCCTTATCCCAAGTCCCACACACCAGATCTTGTTATCACATAGACTGCTATTACACATAACTCATTGTAGCCGCTAACAGTCCCACTAATAGCTATTCACCCACCTAGCCAGATTGTTATCCATTCCTTTGTCTGTCCAACTGTTTCTCTCTCTTTGGGCTTTATCCCCACCTATCGTTTACTCCTTACACCCTCCCTCACCCTATCTTCTGCGTATAAACCAACATTTTCCTAGCTATCATCAGTTTGGAGGAAGGGTCACTTGATTTCTCTCCACAGATGCTGCCAGACCTGTTGAGCTTTTCTAGCAACTTTGTTTTTGTTCCTGATTTACAGCATCCACAGTTCTTTCAGTTCATATCATTCTAGGGATGTAGGCTTGAATTCTACAATGGCAACTGGTGAAACGTGAAATCAAAAACAATCTGGAATAAAAAGCTAAACTAATGGTAAACATGTAACCTTGGTCAAATGTAAAAACCCATCTTGTTCAGTAAAGTCTATTAAGGGAGAAAATGTGCCATCACTACCTGTCCTAGCCCACCCATGACTCCAGGTCCACAACAATGGCGTTAACTCTTAACTCTAAATGAATAAAAATAATGTTGGGAACCATCACTGCTTTTCTTTTCATTTCTAATTCTTGGTTTGGAACTGTGAGCAGCAGCTTTCTTTTAAAAAAAAAGCACAAACTGATATTTGTTTATGGGAACTTGCATGGAAGTTATCGACAGTTTAATTATTAGTTAAGACCACCACGTGTTTTTCAGACCGGAGATGTATTACGCTCAAGAACCGGTAAGTGCTGGGATGTTAAAAGGGTCAATTAAAGACATTGTTGAAAACAGAAACTAAAGACTGAACTAGTTTTGACTTTCTTTTTGAGAGAAGTCAGTGTGGTGTGAAGGCTGCAGATAAAGTTCTAGTAGCTCCCTTTGTCTCATGCCTTTTCTTTTGAGGAAAGAACACCAACCTGTATGTCAGGTTACTGTCTCCAGAAGTTGTTTGCATGAATTGGTGATTGTTTGAATTCTGATGTGCTTGGAATATGGTGCATCATTCAAGAATTTCTGAAGACCTTGTAGCCATTGTGAAACCATTAAACTGACAAATTACAATGTTTTATTTTCTCTTTTACTTTATCTCTTAACTGTGTATGTCTCTCCGTGTAAGGGTGGTGCTTTAGAAGATGGGTTTTCAATCAGATATTAAGTAGATTGCGTTGTCGTTTATCCATGTTCTACTGAAGTCACATTAATAACAATAATGTCTAAGTATAAGGTTGGAATTTGATATGTTATTCATAAGGTCTGGTTAGGAATAATTGGGCAGATGAGGGGGTATGATTTGGTATGTGATTTCACTACACCCATCTGCACCTGATTCAATAATGAACCACTTTGCACTATTTGTCTTTATATAAACAAAGCAATAGACTTTTATACTGAGTTGGTATCAACACTCAATCACTGAGTTATAATTGATTTCTCGCCAATAGTTAAAATAGATCCTATTTGCAAACCAATGTACTATTATAAGCTGATGGTAACAAGGGAGAAAACAGTGTATAAACCCAAATTAGAAATACAAAATCTTCCTTTTAAAAAAAACTCACTTAACCAACAATCTGTAGAAATAAAAACATTGCCTACTTTTACAAACCATAGTACAGCTAGTGCTTGTGAAATCGTGCTATCTTGTTCAAATAGCAACTTAACTTATGGAGATAGTAGGAACTGCAGATGCTGGAGAATCTG
>NC_063353.1:25322921-25360230 GCF_021869965.1 Rhincodon typus | reverse complement strand
CATCTGCAGTTCCTACTATTTCTGTCAAAAATGCTTCATGTTTTACATTTGTGTGACAACCAGCGGTTCATCTGCCAGTGGTTTAGTGCCACACTACTGCAACCATCCACTAAGTTACACAGAGACCAGATGACCCCGAACCCTGCACCCAGTTAACATATTTCAACAATTACGATTTTTAAAAAATTCAACCTGTTCAGAGATTTTATTACACACTTCTGGAGCAGGTGTGACATGAACCCAGGCCTCTTGGCTCAGAGGTAGGGGCATTACTATTGCACCACAATTGACCTCATTGTTTCAGGGAGGATAGGAAAGTTACAGCAGTCCTCATTTCTAGCCAGTGATTTTGTTGCTTTGTGGTTAACAGCAAGTATCTTTACTCCAACCATACTCAGCTGCAAGAAAAGCATGATAGCAATTTTTTGCTCTATTCTGTAATGGGAACAATGGTAAGATTTTGTTTTTGGTCCTATTCTTCATGATCAACAATTATCAATGTTTTGAAAGGAAGCCTTGTCCATATTTTATGAACATAAACTGTATTGGTTATTCAGTGGTTAACTCATCTACAGGATTATTTGCCTCCTGTCATATGCATAACCCAAAGAATTCACCAGATCAAAACTGTTGCTGGGTGTCCAGAAGAGATTTTTGAAACCAGATTGCTGAATCTACTAAGGTAATTTTGCATTCAGATGGCTGTGAAAAACACAGAGTGTCAGTGATAACAGTATCATTCTTTAATATAATGGTTCTCAGACACCAAGTCCCACACTTCTATTCGTAAGATCCTTTCCTGGTAATCTTAACCTATTTCTGGGACTTCAGTGTGACTTATTAAAGTCTTTCTTCGCTTTCAGTAATCACCAGGATCAAATTGTAAGTGATCTGTACTCTACACCTACATGTTACTGTTTGATCACGTGTAATAGTTGATTCCACTTGCATTTGTCTGTGGCCATAAACAGTCACTGTTAACACCTAGAGACCCCCACAGTAAAGTCAGTCAAGGTAGATGAGTATTCTAAATTTCTGATCTAGTATAAAGCCTATGTATTTGTTTGAAAGTGCCATGAAATCATTAATTCAGTATTAATCAAGTATGTGAACGAACTGCTAAATATTTTAAAAGAATTGCTGTTTAACGGATGAAAATATTTTTATTAAGGATTTAGTGACTGGAGGACATTGAAAGTGTTTATGCAAATAAAATTTACTAAAATTGACAAATTATTATAACGCCAGTTAAAAGTAGAATTTTGTAGTCTTTAAACAGCTTAATTCAACTACTTAATTCAACATAAAAGTGCGATGAAGCAAGGTGAAATAAATTTTAAAATCTTACACGAATTTTGAACTTCAATTCATCTACTCATGGCTTACAGGGAAGATAGTGAATAATATAAATTAGAATGCATGCAAACAAAATAAAGACTTACCATTATTTTAAACATTAATGTTAACATTTTGAGCTGACAATAGCGTTAAGCTTGATCGATGTAATTGTTTAAAACTTACTGTTACATTCAAAAGCTTCTAAATTTTTAGTCACTTGGTAAAACTCATTACCATGCTCATGTCGTCAAACCAAGTTACTTGGAAATAGGTAGAGCTTTTTATTGCACAGTAGCGAGAATGCATTCGCTCTCTAGAGTGAGACAAGTATTTTTCTCCAGACATCTGATGTACTGATGCTACAAGTCAAGCCTCAAGGTGTCATTCAGTTCTGCTGGAGCTTATAATCATCCAGAACCATGTAGCTTGCTAGCAAAAAACTCTGCTAAACTGACTGCTCATCCAATTAAGACTACCCTAACATTGTGATTTGTTTATAGGGTTATTGAGAGTGGATTTGAACGAATTCTACCCCTTAGTAATAAGACTTGCAGTGATGCAAGTTGAGAATAAAACGAATGCTGTATTTGTAAGGTATGTCACTATTGATAGAGAATGGTAGTTTTAGCACTATGGAAAACATGGAATAAAGACTGAACAAGGCTTGTACAACGGGTGAGTATGTGATCACACAGTTGAGGACTTTACTGAATTTTTGTTTCCCCTGCAGGCAGATCACATGCAAGTTACGGTTACCCAAAGAGAATACATTGCTCATTAAAACTGTTGATAGGGATATTTTTAAGCTTGTTAGACATACAGTAGACAAGAGGAAACATTTATAAAATCAGCAGTAAAATGTGAATGTATTGCCATCACCTCCTGCCCACAACACAGACACATTATATCCCATTAAATAGTGCTTCCAAAAATTGGAAGAACTTTAGCAGCAGTTGCTTGAATCTTCAAATCACAATGGGCACTAAAGGATAGACACGTGAATTTGTACCTAATTTCCAGGGTGATATCAACAAATAATTGAATTAAGTCTGTTTCTTGATCTGCAATATGATCAGAATCTGTTTTCAGCTGTAAAAGAACTCTGAACATTCCAACAACTTGCATTGCTAAAGTACTTTGAATGCAAATTAAAACACACATGAAGCGCTTCACAAAAGAAAATGGATACCAGGCATTAGTTAAGAATGTTTGGAGAGAATAATAAGAGATGCATGCTTTAATATACAAATTTTAACGAGGTTTTTCCAGGTAGGTGGAGGCAGAGAATTTTAGGAAGTTGTAGAAATCAGTGTTGAAATCACTAAAAAGCAAGGCCATCAAACTTTCACAATCCCTTTGAGACAACTAATTTAGTAGGTTAAATTCCAAATCCTTCCCAATGCTTAGTGGTGATCAGTTGCTTGGAATTATGAGAATTTGTTTTCAAAACATTTAGTTGATCTCAAATGCTTTTAACAGGTTTAAGTGTTTATAAGTGACAATTTTGTTTAAAAATCTACCCTCTTTCCAGAACTAAAATAATCAAATATTTAAAACCACAATAATAAGTGGCAAATACAGTATATTTGTGCACATCTGGGTTATTTTGCAAACAAGCAAGAATACTTGAATTGCAAGAAACAATTTACAGCAAATCTGTAAAACTTTGCTTGATCACAATCTTTTCCTCAATGAATTAGGATTCGATAACAAACAACATCTGGCGAGATGCAGGCTATTTAACAAAATTAATAACAAACATTTAAAATCTCTGTAAAACTTTATTTCTATACTTGCATTATCATTATGATCTGTAATATCCCAGAATGTTTAGCTGTTAAAAGGCACAATCCTACAGAATCTGAAGAAACGTTCAATTTTGATATCTACATTATAATGGAGAGACACATGACACAGAAAACATACCCCGGAGCAGGCTGTCTGGAAAACATGGCTTTTTATATTTCAAAGTTCAACCAAGGAGAAGTTGCAACCACTGATTTTTTTTTAAAATCAAAATACAATACCTGAGAAGCTGAATTGAAGCCCAGCAAGGCATCACACAGTAGATAACACTCAATAAATATCAATTTTTGGTACAAATTTTGAAAACAGCCACCTTTTCAGGGAATGTAACCTCAAAATCAAAAAGCATTTCAGCAAACAGTCTGAGGAACAGGAATGGCTGTGCTAGAATTTATGATCTTAACAATGTCTTGCTGTACCTCATCACACTCACATTTTCAATTATTCATAGGTAGTGTTAAGCATTTATGTTCTGGAAAGTGCAGGCCAAAATACTGTTAAAACTAAAGCCAGTGGCCAGTTCAACATTGCTGTTGTATCCATGTATTTGTTTGATTTTGGTCTTCCCCAAACAGAGTTTGAATTTCATTAATTCTAATGTGTAATATATACATGGACTACATTCACTGATCTTTGTCACAACTGAATATGATTGTAAGTAGTCTTAACAGGTGCATTTTATCTTTACATTGCATTTAATAAAATGCATTTATTTTTAACTGGAAAACATTGCTTTACAAGATTACTATGATGGGTAATAGACAAATTTGCGTAAAATTAATAATGTGCCTTTCAAACTTTCACACTTATGCGTGCAACTCATGTTATCACAAAAAATGCTCAGTAACAGTTTTATTTTTGAACAAGTTTTCATGTAAGGCAGAGTTTGTAAGTTTTCAGGGTGAATCTGAATTGCAGTATACTGTAATAAAAACAGTGTGGATATTTTGTGTAAAAAGCTTCAAAAATAAGGAAACCCCCAAACTGTTTCTATAAAGAAACACTACCATGGGAAATCTTCCTTGCAGTTATATGCAAAGCAGAAGGGTGTGATTATTTGTAGTACCCAAGCACTACTAAACATCAAATTTCATTTTAAATTACTTCAATTGTGAAGGGATTCAGCAGATATGTTTTGTCTTTATGGGAAAAAAAAATTGAAAAACATTATATGGCTATGTATCCAACCGCTTAACGGATAGTTTAGTTTGTAGAACCTAGAGTGGGAACAGCAAGGCCCTTTTTTGTGGGATTGACTACTTATACATTTTAAATTACTTCCCATTTATGAATTTAATTGTATTAAGAATATTAAATACAGCAAACTTTGTTTTAACTGGCACCTTACCAACTGACACTATTGATTTAAACCAACAAAAATTATATATGTCAAATACTGCAATCTACTTCGATGTCTGAGTATTTATGCTGTAAATAATGTATTAAAAAAGTCGTGTATACCCCTTGCATTACATTTTTATTACTTACTATGTGTCTTTATGTTTATTTTAGGAGGTATGTTGATGATTTTTTGAGGGATGTTGATGTCTCGAAGCTTTGCTTGGTCAGAGTTTACTGCAGTTATGCATACCTCTTGATTATCCAGAATATTTGATCAACAGGCACACTCCTGATCTCATAAGTGCTGGTTAATAAAAAGTTTGCTGTGGTTGTGGTACTATAACAAAGCAAATAGGAAAGAGTATTCCACTTGCTCTAAAATGCTATCAAAGCCTTACAGAAAGTAGCTTCACTGCATTGGCATGACAATAATTATAAAGGCCCCTCAAATCACAAAAAAAACTTAAATATTAGAACTCTAACTATAAATATCATCTCAAAGGCTTTCGTAATCCATGATTTTACATTTGGATCTGCCATTGCATTCGGTTCCAAATCTAATTTATCATTGTTTAGCATGCATTTTCTTCCTTTTGTAAAGATATTTGCAACTTACTCAAATCAACAAAGAGGAAATGTATATGTAGCACTCTGGTAGTTATTTTAATGTAGGAGATAGTACAGATTCCTGATGCAAACATGGTTTTTCATTGCACCTTTTCACTCCCTCCCATTTCCATGATAATTTTGTAAAAAGCTAAAAAAACTTAGTTGCACCAGAGATACAAACAGAGATGCTTTGTAGTACTCATCACACCCATCTACAGAAGGCATCAAGATGCATTTCTTGTTTCCCAAACACCCAAAGTTAACAGAAAACTGATTATTGAGCCTTTTTCTCTTCAAGAGAATTGTATGGTCATAAACATATATATTACACACAATTCTACTATTCAAAGGAAAAAGGTGCAATTATATCTCCATTATGAAATAATAAATTACTGCTTTTTACTCAACACTTTCCTGCACATTCTGCATCACAGAATTTAACCTGACGATAGTGCTTCCTTGCTGAAGGTAACACTGGTCCTACAAATATAAAATATAAGTAGCCAAGCAAGCACTATCAAGGCAATGCAGATTCACAAAAAGTGCACATAGTTTATATTGTTTAGGTAACACTTTTTACATTCCTTGATGATTTGAAAATAGACATTTAACAGAGATACAAATTCTGAATAAAAGTAACCTATAAGATTCAGTAAAGTTTACAGACCGAGACAATGGCAAATGACTATGTGGTAACATGAATAGAAATTACATAACATGATAGAATTCATAAAAGCCTAAAAACTTTTGCTTCAGTTACAAGCCTCATACCGTTGTTGCTTTCTATTAGATTGATGACTATTCAGAGGCAGCATTTTCTCGCTATGATGAATTCTGTTAACATTACTTTACGTGACAAGGTTGGGATAGGGATGGGAGTTTGTGGGGGAAAAGAAGCTACAAAAGCACAGTTCATACCTTCTTGCTGCTATGTATCTTTCTAATTTCAAATGGCTCAGCAAGTTGGTTGTGATTTTGGTGAGCAGCAGGAATAGTTTCTCGATGCACTGGACAATATCATACTCAAGTGGAAACATACATTTTTAACAAGGCCATGGTATGTCTGCAATATCCCTCATTGTGAAATAACTCATTATAACTCATAACACATGAATTGTGGAAAACTGACTAAAGTACTGGAGATATCTAACACCTGATTAACACTGTCTTATCAAGAGATGGAAGAGGGGAATAGATTATCACGGGAAAAAAAAAATCAATTTTAGCCATGCTTGAAATACTTTATGAGAAAAGGGCAAACAAAGATTGTGAATGCATGTTAGTTTGAATGAGTGAATCATAAATAATTTTAAATAGTTACTTGTTTTAATAGAATTCCATCACCTATCCGAATAAAAGGTTTATGAACCAATAGATTCTAAAGAAAAAATAACAAATATTTTAAGAGATCTAAAAACCCACTACTTGGATCTTGAGTTGTAAACCGCACAGCTATTACCATATGGACATTATGACAAAATGTTCGTATCAAAGTCTGTAAAGTTACTAAACAGTTCTGTCCATGTTAATGGTTACAATGATGATCTGAGATAATCACATGGTTTTCTCAGTGGCACTGAACATGATTTTAAAGCAACAGTTGAACCATGGGTCTCTTAATGTTGTATTAAATTAAAATAGATAGTACTATTGTAATATTTCAAAATATGAATATTGTAAATTTAAGTTCCCCACTACCCCCAAAATTGATGGGATTAAAAATACAGTAACTTGATGACTGATATAAAGCCATTCATGTCACAGGAGTCCTCAGAGTTAAAAGGGAGGTGCTTTTACGCAGAATGGCATTGATAAATTTTCTGACTGATTACTTCTTGTCCCAGGTGGTGCAGCTTTTAAGTAATGAAGGTTCATCCATCATGTCATGTATCATTCACGTTATTGACTTCAAAGTCTAAAACAAATACACTGGAAATGCAAAATTTCCTGCATATTTGCCATCAGCACTTCTTTTAATCACCAAGTAAAAGGTCATCTTCAAACTGTTTTGCTCTCAGAATATTTGATTTGTAAATTTGTGGAGGTAACTCTGTATAAATGGCCTTGACAATATTAAATGAATGGTCCCTTTTCCCACACGGTAGCAGCCATAACCCATGAGTCCCATAAGAGTTGCTTTAACTGCAAACTTGAACACTTTAGCAGCTAATGAAGGCGGTGGAACACTGTTAAAACAAAAACAAAATAATTAGTTGGGGAAGCAACAAAGGAAATCATGAAAGTCAAACTGCAAATACAAAACTGAGCTGAGAAGAATTTTACTGCTTTAAAAGATACAGTTTAATAAGCTATACATTGCACAAAGACAGTACAAACATGACAGGCAGGTTATGGACTTTTTTGTTTCACACAATGACAAGATCGACGGAATTGCAGTTATTAGATGGCCCTGGCTAACACAGCAAATTTTCTCGTCTTTGTAGGGGCACAATAAATTAATTTTATTGAGCCTTCATCCTAATTATTATAAGATGTGTATGTTAAACTGAAAAGTACTACCTTTCCACCACAATACCTGACAACAGACATGTCCAAAAATTGTGCGAAAAAGTTGCCCCTCAGGTCCATTTCAAATCTTTCTCCTCTCACTCATCCGAGGGAAAATATCTTGGCTATTCACCCTATCTATGCCCCTCATGATTTTATAAATCTCTATAAGGTCTCCTCTCAACCTCCTACACTCCAGTGACAATAGCCCCAACCTATCCAGCTTCTCCTTATAACTCAAATCCTCCAATCCTGGAAACATCCTGGTAATTTTTTTCTGAACCCTCTCCAATTTAATAATATCCTTCCTACAGCAGGGCAACCAGAATTGTACATAGCATTCTAAAAATGGCCTCATCAACGGCCTGTATAGCCTCAGCATGATGTCCCAATTCCTATACATAATGGTCTCAGCAACGAAGGAAAGTGTACTAAATGCCTTCTTGACCACCGTGTCTACCTATGATGCAACGTTCAAAGAATTATATACCTGAACTCCTAGGTTTCTCTGTTTGACAACACTACCCAGGGCCCTAGCATTAATTGTAAAAGTCCTACCCTTGTTTATTTTACCAAAATGCAATAGCTCGCATTTATCCAAATTAAACTCCATCTGCCACTCCTCAGCCCATTAGATAACCTTCTTCACTGCTGACTACAGCCAATTTTGGTATCATCCGAAAACGTACTAACCATGCCTCAAACAGTTTATATGAATTAGTGAACCATATATAAATGACACGAGTAAACCAGTGGTCTTTAATTACCCAATTCCAGCTTTTTTTATTTATTGAATTGAAATTCTCCCAGCTGTTATGGTGGATTTGAACCCACTTCACCATCTCTGCTGACATGCATAGTACAGTAAGTGGCCATTTCAGTCTGTGCTGGCTTAGAGAGTAATCCAATTAGTTCCACCCTTTTCCCTGTCTTTTTCATCAAGTGATACAGCTTGCTGCATTTGGACTTTTCATAGAACACCATGGACAATTTACTAATTAGCAACAAATCAAGATAGACATGAATTTTAAAAAGAAAAATCAGCTTTTTGAGTATTCAATTCCAAGATGTGATTTCCAAGTAAAATGTTCATTATATTTTGAATGAACAAAGGTTGATTATTGGTAACTTTCAAACTGAATTTTATATTTTCAGGTCTTGCAACCATGGACATGATTAATATTTCTGCTTTGAGAAAAAGATCATCTCATCAAGTCATCCATTAGGTTTTGAATGAAAAAGGGAAGCAATACACGAACATGGTTGGTGAATTATTACTGTGCAGTAAGTATAAATTTGTTTCAATGCAACGTACCACTACAGACATTTAAAACAAAATTGCCTATGAGAAGTTATGGTAAATATTACCTCATTAATTCTTGAATATTTAGTAGATTATTCCAGTTCTTTTCAATTCCAGGTATGTGACCCATTCCAACGACTCCTACCACAACAGATGGTATTTGCTGACTGGGTTCAGCTGCAGAAAGAGCAGAAAAATAATTGATCAGGTCCAATGGTGATAATTGCAGTGTGGTACAATAATAAAATCCTCTAGCTGGATATCCTAGAAAACATAGGATTTTCCTATAGAAAACATAGATAACATAGAAAACTATATTAAATTACTTGATTGACAAGATCATGTAAGACACACCAATTAAAAATACTATTACAAACAGTACATTTAAACATCTAGTAATTGTTTACACTACACGATAAGAATCGTAATGCATACACGTCAGTTCTAATAATTACATCCACTGTTTTACACAGTTGTCACATTAGCATCTGTAGGTGATCTTAACAAAATTATAGAAAAATTTGCTGATAAGTACATTTATGCCATCAACTTGTGGTGGCTTTATCCAGCCTGAACTTCAGGGCTTTTATCTTCATGTCAACTACTACAAGGTGATTGCAAAGGGAGTAAGTCATTCAGCCCCTCAAACCTAATCTTTGAAGTGGAAATACTTCATAAAATGGCCTTTGAATAGTGCAATTGCTTGTGGAGAATTCTGGCCCTGATCTGAGACTCATTGGAGGTACTCTAAGATTTTCACTCTTGAATTCTTTCCTACATACTTTGTAACAACTGAAAAGAGTTCCATAAGAATTACTGAGGTACTATTTTTGGACTGAATATCTTTTCCACCCAAACTCTCCCCATCTGCAATCCCACTTTACATGATCTATATAGTGGAAGAAAAGGAATACCAACATATTTTAAGACAAAGCCAGCTTAGGCTATTTAGCAGAATCTGCAAACTATGGAGCAATCAGAGAGCTTTCGCAGGATCTTGAATATTTAAAAGGACATTTCTTCAGTACTTATTTCTCAGAAGACAGGATTTACACTGCAGTATAATTTCTTGGGGAATAGCAACCAGTTATTGTCTAATCCAAGTCTCATACAACCGTTTTTAACCTTTTATTGAGTACTGGCATAATAAGTGCAAAAGAACCAGCATCAAGCACTCTCTTCACACATTTGTACTTTTGGCGGAAGTGACCCAATCAAGCAATAGACCAGACCCTGGATGAGGCAAAGTTTAGTACTCTACTCTTGCTTTGACTGATATTAGCTAAATCAAACATGGAATCTTCTTAGAATGCAACTGAAAGCTAAATATAAAAGTCTCCCCTGGTGACAGTTAAGTGCTAAACAAAATAACAATGACAATACTCATTCCAAGTACAGGCAATAAAGTTTCAATATAGGCTTACGTCCTAAAGCCAGAGGTAGTTCTAATGGCTTTGCTGCCTGCTTCAGCATGTAGGCCAGATAAACATCCCGTTCGGCAACAATGGTACGATGAAGGTCAGGAAACTCTCCAATCATTTCTGACATCATCTGCTCTAGAAGATCTTTTTGCTTGCACTTTTCTACGTCATCTTTACTGAAACAGGTAGATTAGTTAAAAAAAATTATGAACATTTTTCTACCAAATCCTAAAAATCACTGAATTAGAATGCACAGCTATCTTTACAACACTGATGTAATGTTATTTTGCTATATTTTTGCAAGGAGACAAAAATCACCAATAACCTCTCATGATCATGACCTAACAGTTACATCAGGAATTAATCCCGTGATTAGATTCAAGTGATGAAAATACGTATTAAGTTAATTACTAAATACAAAAAGTGCAACTCGACCACTTCAAAGAAAGACCTCTTCATCCATGTTTACAGAATATTGATAAGTTTACCAGGTTTTTTTCAGATGTTGAACATTGTTATGCATCATATTTCAGCAGAACAATACAATTTATAATGTACGCTTAGTTATTAATCACAGGATTGAAGCCTACAGTTCCATGAAATTATGAAGTATTTATCCATACCTGATAGGATCAGAGAGGAAACAGAGACCCCAGGCTAATTTAACCTTTTGCCAGATGGAAAGTGCAGCAATGGCCCTTTTAAAAGTGATGGGAATGGGCCTATCCCCAAGATGAAACTTACAAAAAGGCACTTTTCCAGCCTGAAACAGAAGATTGAACAGGTTTTTTTACCACCCTATTTCATGAATATTTACATTTCATATATCATCCTGTACCCAGAAACCTTTATTCAATCATACACCATTTGATAATACAGCACTTTTGGCAATTTTTGAAGTTACAATTCAAATAAATTAAGAAATTAATTTAAAAAATCATAGTCAAAGTTATCTATATAGAATACTCTGCATGTAGTTGTGCAAATGCAATTTCAGCAATAATCCTCAAAATGTTCACTTAATCATATTTTCACAAGCTGATAGGATCACAAAATCTCCTCAAAGAGGCTATCAATTACACAAATGATCATCAAGAGGATGCCACTCATTTTCTTGCAGATTTGGCTCAATGGGAATACTTTTAACTCAAAATGTTCATGTTTCACCTAAGAACTTGAGAACATCATCTAGACTGGCAATGACAGCATGGAGGGAATATTGTTGAAGGTGTTGATCTTTCAGATGAGATGTCAAGGACTGATGTAGGAATGCACAGCTAATACTACTGGGTGAGTAATCTAGAATCTTAGACTAATGACAGAGAATCCAAGTTCAAATCTAAATGTGACAGCTCAAGAATTTGAATTCTTTTAAAAATTATAATAGAAAGCTGTTATTTGAGGCCAAGAAATGGTTTACTGTCATAAACCTAATGCCTTTCAGTGAGTTAATTCTACTAAATAAAAACGGAAAGAACTGCGGATACTGTAAATCAGAAACAAAAATAGAAATTGCTGGAAAAGCTCATCAGATCTGGCAGCATCTGTGCAAAGAAATCAGAGTTAGCGTTCACGTCGAGGAACCCTGTTCAGAGTTCTGAGGAAGGGTTTCTCAACTCAAGCATTAACTCTGATTTCTCTCCACAGATGCTGCCAGATCTGCTGAGCCTTCCCAGCAATTTCTATTTTTGTTTCTTGTTAATTCTACTATCCTTGTCCAGTATATCCTAGATGTGTGAATGCAGCCCCACGTTAACAGTGTGAAGAAGTCTAGCCACCTCTATCAAATCACATTGGGGTAGTTAAAAAAGGGGAACTATTATTTCAGGTCAATTAAGGAAGAATGAAATACTGGTCTTGCTAGTGATGATCATATTCAAAGAATGAATTAAATATATTCATTGGAGTATCCAAAGAGCAGCACTGAATTCTCCCAATGTTTTAGCCACCATTTCTTACCCATTAAGCACCAACAAAACATACTATTAAGGTATTGCTTATAGGACATTCATTACAGCCACGCCACATACTCATTTTAAAAACAGAACTCACATTTGTAAGACATTAATGTTCATCTCAAACACAGCTTATTTTATCATAAATGTTAAAATATATTCCTCAGAAAATAAATTTGAATTTATTTCATTTCACTGTCACTACACAGTCAGGGTATATGAGCCCTTCCTAATTTCAAAAGACATAGGAGCTGACAATTTAAAAGCATACCTCTTTAAAGGCCTCCCTGAATTCACCACCTGGGGCCATGCCCAGCTGTTCAGTGATGTGTGCAGAGACCTTCAACAGCAGTATTTGCATTAATCCAGACATTACTCCATTCTATTAAAACAAAGATGTATTAAAAAGCTTATCAAACCATCCAAAAAAAAACTAGATATAAACAACTATATTCAAAAACTAAAGCATCACGTGATTCAGTAAAAGGTTACCAAATGGTAATACAATGACTCTTGCTTATTGATTGATGGAGCTAGTTTAAAATACCAATATCTACAGATAACTGTCCTCACATGGACAATCTGTAAAAATCTTTATTTAACAATCCATTTATTCATTCAACAAGAAAAAGATCTTTTTTGACAGGTTTACTGGGCTATTTAAAAAAAATTACTGGAACTGCACTGAAACCTGTGCACCTGAAAAGTACAGGAGTGTCATTAAGCATTTACTGGAAAGAGGTGATAGAGAGAAAAAGGAGACAAAAGAAAGAGAGAGAAAGAGCAAAGGAAAATACAGGTTAGAGAGAGGGAATTCAAGGAAACATGCAGGATGTATGTAGTGTCATTCAAATAGTCAAGATGCCTAAAGTGTGTTACAGGCAATAAATTACTTTTCATTTGCAATCTTTTTTTTTGGCAACACAATTTACAAACAACAACAGAATGAAAAATCTGTTAACTTGGCTTTGGTAACACTGATGTGACCTGAAGTGAAATATCCTCCCCTTCTGTTAACAGTGCATTGGCATCTTTTAAGGTAAAGCCTGTTTTATCCAAAGGACAACACCTCAAACTGCAATATACCCCAGTGATTATGTACCCATAGGCTGAAATAAGACATAAACCCTGCAAACTTCCAATTCAAGAGCTCAGAGTGTCATCAGATAGGTTTGAAAGTGAGGATTGATGGGACTGGATAATTTATCGCAGCGCATTTCAGGTATGTGTGTCTGGTACTTAAGTCAATGAAATGACAATTCAGAATGCACTGCGGCATGCTGTAGATGTATTAAAAGCATTATCCTTAGGACAATGAAGCGCAATTTTAAAATTAAAACCTACTCCAGTCACTTCATTAGTCTAACTTGTTTACAAATGATTTTGATACTGCCTGCTTTCAGCATGTTCATCTTCAAAAGGAATCCGATAGCTAAGTCAATTTACACGTGGTGAAATTCAAAAAAGAAAATGTTATTAAACGAGATGTTATTTAACTTTATAAAAAGTGCAAAACTAAAGATAATAATGTTAAAATCAAACAAATGCTATTGAACCTTAGGTTTTAAAAAATATAGAATTGAGGATTTGAAAATATTTTAATGTTCAAAAACATATTAAAATACATCTGGAATTTAGAACATATTTAAATTGGGATTGAAGTGATTTTCAGAGGAGTAAAGATACTCAAGACACAAGATCCAGATCCTTAAAATCCAGACAACAATGGATAATATGAATGTTTGGCACATTTTAGGCAAGACTTGAAGTCAGAAGGAATTACCTGTCCTCAAACAAATAAATTCTTGGCAAACACCGTTAACACTGTCCCCTAAATACATTCTAAAAAAGCTGGATAAATATATTGTTAGGATTGAAAAATGGATTTAGGATGAGAAGAAATAAATATGAGTAAATACTCTCTAACAAACATCATATGGACAACAGCAGCCATGGAAATATCAGGCCAAGGAAGACATTGCACAAGGATAAATTATGCAAAACAGATTTTAATACCATTTCACCATTAGTGTAGGCAAACAAGCTGAGCATCGAGTTCACTGATGAGGAATTTCATATCATAGCTGGGTACCTCATCCAATGTGGAATTTGGCAAAGATGTAGTGATGGTTTTCTTGTTTCGACATAACTAACACTTGTGTTGAACATCTATTGAACAGGGAGGCTAACTCCACTGGTTTGATATCTTTCTTGTTTAGAGTATGGGAATCAAATGAAATTCAATGTAAACAAGTGCAAAATATAAAGATGAACTAGCAAAATTGCTACAAACCAACCTTTTATGTACTAAACGTAGATAAATCGGACTGAACGGACTACCTGTTTTATAGCTTGTTGCAACTTGTCCAGATTAATTTCTCTGGCTTCCTTTAATAATGTCTTTTCATCCATTTTGAGCATGGAGACTCTGTACTGACATAGTTCCACAACCACCACATCTGGCTGTACCTCTTGAATAGTCTGGAACAAAATTACAAAATGATAAACACACCAACATGCTTGTAACAGGTCAAAGTTATTAACATGCGGTCACTACCTTGACGGTTATTTAAACGGATTCCATGAGCTGCTCTACATTTAATATGTCGGTAACAGAACACTACTGAATTTGCCTACATTAACAGTCATGATATTTCAAGAAAGTGTGTGTAACATACTCAGACATTTTGATTGATAGACATAAATAAAAATGTCTATTTACAATAAGAAACTTACATCTGTGTACAGTTTCTGTCTTTTTTTGCACCATCACAAATTGTCTGGTATTGTAAACTGCCTAATGTGAACTCATTGCATAGGAATAACACACTTACCAATGATAGCGCTGTATCAGCTTAGTCAGCAATCTGTAATAGGACTATACTCAATTGCAACTCAATGTATATATCTGGACAACTGATTATTAATACAATTTTAGCAATATAAATGTTCAAAATAATTTGATTCACCCTGACAGGTGCTCAATGTAAAAATCCCGTGCCCATCTTTATGCATTCCCAATCCTGCACTCAGCCAGCGTCCACATCAAGCAGGCATGGCTCCACAACAGTAAGCAGTAGGGAATCAAGACTTTTTCCTGTCCTATCTTGCACCAATTGTTCTTCTGAATAAGGGAAATATACAAGAGCAACTTTTTATCTGAAGCTGTCTAATGATGCAAAATTCCATCAGCTGAGATCACCTAACTCAGTAAAAGTATTTAGTTGATACGTTCTCAAATCACATTTTACAAAAGTTAATTTGTGCAGTGATAATACAAACACAGCAGGATCCCACTCATCCAAAATGGTCAAGACACATATCTACTTGAGTAACTTTGGGTCATTCTGATCAATGTACTACTTCTGATGTAACAGAGTGTTAACGAACTAAATTATGGATTGTACTTTGTACAGCATGACAAAATGATTACAGTAATAACATGGAAGACACAGTGAGCCACAAGAGCATGTAGAATTCATTGTGTTTAATAAATAAAAAATGCATAAATCATTTATACAAATCATTAACAAAACTGCACTCTTTCCATTCTTCCTGACCTAATTGATTCTTCATTACAAATAATTTCTTTTAAAAACTTGTCATAAATATTGCGGTGTCATACAGATTATAGCTCTGGAATAATCATCAGTAGCAAAGAAAGGATGTTAAAGGGCTGCCCAAATTTCTGAAGCAACTATGGTGATTTTCCCAACAAAAAAAAAACGGAACTTTTTATATCAATTACATCACTAACTGGAATTTGACCGAGGAAAGCTGAATGTAGGTACTGAAGTGTACACAACCTCTCCGGCCTGAATAAAATAATTCTGGTCTTAAAATTGGCTTTTGGGACCAACCTTGTTATGGATTAAATTTGAACATTCATAATACATGTTGTGTTCCTACAAGGGTCAAGATTCTATTGCTTCAGCATTTATCCTTTGTTCAAATTCAATATTTTAAAAAATTACAACTTTTCTCATTATTACCTTTACAACATCTTTTCGACTACTCTCACTGAAATGGGCTGTGCCAACTAGATAGACTTTACAGCCATCTTCTGTGCCAAGTTCAGTAACTGTGTCTGGAAGATTTGGTTTCCCTTGTCTTTTTCGCATCTTCATCTCCCACAGAAGTTTAAAAGCATCTTCATCTGCTGTAAGTAAACAAATATGTTACAGTAATTTATCCAACACACTGCCAGATGCCAGCAAAACTGTAGCTGGGAGCTGCATTATAAAGTACGCTATACTGCAACTTCAAACTGCCAATTGTAGGAGGCTGTACAAATCTTCTTAAAAACATTCCTACAAAATGAATGACACAACCAGGACTAGAGGCCAAGTTCACAATAATGTGTAAAGTTTTGAGTAATTTTTCTCAGTTATTTACATGTTATTTTTGCAATGTATTAATTGACCTTGAAAGCCATGTCAGACTTATAGAAAGGGATATCGGTCCAAGTTAACTGTTGTCATGTGTAACAAACCTGTGCAAATGTTTTGTGAGCAGCAGCATATGAACTATGTGTTGATACAGTAAATTCAGTTTAATATTCTAATTAAACTCAAAACTACATTTGAGAAATTGTAAAATATTTCTACTTCCAATAAAGGTGTTTGCATTCCAGTCATTGCACAAACAAATTGATGAGTTTGATGAATTGATCATCAAAACTGATGATGTTTATTTTGAATAAATGAACACCTACTCAGGCCTGGATGTATAATACCCAAATTCCCATTACGGTTTGCTCATTGAAAGAAACAGCAGAAAAAAAAAATCAACATTTTTATTAAAATCATTTGCTAAATAAACACTGCTAAAAGAGAGAGAGGAACAATAAAGTAAAACACTGCTTTCTTCTTGCATCCTGAAGGTTGATGAGTAAGGAAACACATCTACTTAATTTTTCTGCAACTATGAAGTATGAAAAACACACTGCAGCCACCAACAGTGCCATGTCCTCAGTCATTTTAAAAAAAGGCTTGGTTACATTGAAAACATAAGGTTATCAAAATAATACTTTTCCAAAAAGGGAATTTTTGCTAGTCTAAGACAGAAGTTTTAAATTCCAAGCAACTGCAACATACATGAGGGCCATGAATAATAACGGAAGACACTGAACTTCAATACTTTTGTTAAAGTGTTTGCTAAATGTTAAAGTGTTTTATTAACTCAGTTTTCCCCATTACATACTTGCAAAGTGTCAATTAAAACTACAGGCATGATTTAAAGGTTGAAAAAATATTTCCCGGCTTAGATCATTCCTGATGAGCGTACTGAAATAAATGAAAATATAACCCAGAATACATCTTCTAGAATCATAGCATCCCCACAGTGCAAAAAGAAGCCATCAGCCCATCAAGGTTGCAATGGCCCGTCTGAAGAGCATCCACGCAGACCCACACCCTCATCATATCCATGTCACCCCACAATTACCATG
Source organism: Rhincodon typus (assembly GCF_021869965.1). Lineage (NCBI taxonomy): Eukaryota > Metazoa > Chordata > Chondrichthyes > Orectolobiformes > Rhincodontidae > Rhincodon > Rhincodon typus. Next base: position 25,342,500 of record NC_063353.1, on the reverse strand, counting down.
GCTAATTCACCTAGCCTACACATCCCAGGACACTGCAGACTATTTAGCATGGCCAATTAACCCAATCACTCAGAGCACCCAGAGGAATCCCACACAGGGGCAGAGAGAACACACAAACTCCACACAGACAGTCACCCAAAGCTGGAATCAAACCTGGGTCCCTGGCACCGTGAGGCAGCTGTTCTAACCACTGAGCTACTGTACCGCCTGCAATGGGGGCCACTAGAAAATTAATGACTGAAACAACTTTGTACAAACCTTAATTTCCATGCCCTTTAAAGGACCCATTTAACAAAAAATCTGTTCAACTTCTTTGTAAGTTAAGGTGACCATTGATTGCACTTATTTCGTATCTCCTGCTAAAGTTTTCTTGCAGAAGAGGGAAATCTCATCAAGTACCAAGTACCTAACGGATCCTACAGCTGAGTAACTCCTCACTAAACTTGAAATGTCAGTTTTTTGGTAAACAAAATAAACTTAAAGATCATCAAATCAATTGTAGCATTTTAAAATGTTATCATAAACCAAAACCTCAAATTATATTCATCCTTCACCGCGAGAGAGAAAATATGAGATAATAAAAGAATATTTCTTCCATTGCAATTACTCCTCTCCACACAAGTACAGATAGCTAAACTGCTCTTGCGCAATGGTGGCATGTACTTATTGAGCTAAATGTTTACAGCAAAGGAGGTGAGCCTATGATAGGCAAAATTGAAAAATTAGGTGAAGGGCTAAAATCCACAGAAATCATCAACACTGAAAAGACTAAAGGGGATGAAGTAAGTAGGGAACCAGTAACTGGAAAGAAGTACACAAAGGAACGTAATTAAACAACGGACCATCTTAAGTCACTGAAATATCTTCATGGAAATGGTATTATTGATGAAATGACCAAACTAACCCAGGTGACATTGCTGTTACCTTAATTTTACCGTATTTATTGTTTGGTAAGTAAATATGAAAGACTTACATAAGTTTTGCTGAACATCTGACATGTTCTGTGGATCATCAGCAGATACTGCTAGGGGTGTCAGACTTGCCACTGCCTAAGGACAAAACAAAGCTATTTTAGGTTCTTTAAAGTTCTGAAAGCAGTTCATAACTTTCAGTCTTGTTAAATCCAACAGATGTTTTCAAAATAATGCCATGCTGGAATCAAACGGTATTAATAGACTTAGCAATTGCAATGTTTTAGTATTGATTTAAATACTGACAAATGATTGAGCCCAATTTCAACGGCAGCAGTAGCCACTTTAAACATTTCCAGGTCACTCACATTTCAAACGTACACTATTTTTGTCAGTCACTGCATTATCTTTCATGCTTTTTGCTTTTGCTCAATGCTCGTTTTCTCATCCTCCTTACCATGTACCAGCTTTCTTTAATCAATTTTCACATTAGGTCAGTGATCCATCATTCTTTGTTGGGTTTCTTCCTCCTCCCAATCTTCTACATGTTCTTTTGTTTTGAAGATCTTTCATTGCTCCTCAGTGTTGTCCAACCTCTCTAGTATTTCAAATCTGTCAGAAGGCCAGTTGGAAACAGTCTGACATTTCTTATTCTTTACTTTCTCTGTCGCAGAAACCGTTGTGATTCAGTGGTTATTACTTTCTGCAGCTTCAAGTGGATCATGCCTCACACAAAGTGGTGTTTAGATCCTATATCCGCAATTTGACATGTCCCAATATATTACAGTGTCACCCTCCATCTGTTGAGGATGCATATGTAAATCAATCTCATTCAAGACTTGAGCATTTGGAAATCTCCATGTCTTTGCACTTGTACTTGAAGTTACACTGAATACTGAACCCGTTGCTGTTGGAGAAAACCAGCAGACCCTCACTTTTCCATAAAGCATGCTTGTTGACCCATAGGGCTCAATTGTACTGTTCAGCTGATTGCTCCTAAGCTTAGCACTGAGATCACTGAATTTATATCACAGCTCAGAACTTCATCCAGCACATCTTGCTATCCATAGGACAATTAATCTTTCTCCCCTTCTGTGTCAGCTTATGTTGATGTGTAAAATTGCAGGTCATCGATTTTGGTATGTCTGGTATGGGATGTGACAGTGATGCTGTAATGGTCTACTGGTTTCCATCCAACTAACCACTTGTTCTAAGTATCTGTTGAGTATGAGGATAACTCCGTGGCTGTGTTTTCTTCATGCCTAGAGTACAGGATTATTGCGCCCTCAAACATGGACATAGGAGCAGAATTATGAAGGTGAAGAGAGTGACTGCCCTTGACATCAAGGCTGCATTTGACTAAGCGTGGCCTCAAGGAGGCCACAGGAATTGGAATGAAAACTCTCCACTGGTTGGGGTCAGTCATCTCAGGTCCAGCATATCTCTGCATATATTCCTTAGGGTTGTATTCAAGGCCAATATCTTCACTTCTTCAGAAATTACTTCACTCCAGCATGAGTTCAGAAGTGGGGATATTCACAAATGATTGCATAATGTTCAGCACCATTTACGACTCCTCAGATATTGAAGCAATCCATGTCCAAATGCAGCTAGACCTGGACAACATCCAGGATAGGCTCTCAAGTAACAAGTGCCAGGAAATGAACATCTTTTCCAAGACAGAATCTAACCCTCACCACTTGACATTCAGGGGCATTACCATCACTGAATCCCCCACAATCCAGATCGAGGATTACCATTGACCAGAAACTGAACTAGGCTAGCCACATAAATACTATATCTACAACAGTAAGTGTGAGGCAAAGAATCCTGCAGCAAGTAACTCATCACCTGACTCCACAAAGCCTGCCCTTTACATGCAAGGGACAAGTCAGGAGTGCGATGAAATACTTCCCATTTGTCTGGTTGAGTGTAGCATCAACAACACTCAAGAGGTTTGAAAGTAGTTTGATTTATTAGCGTCATTTCCATAGAGTTAGTTGAAGGATCAAGAACAAGGGATCACACCATTAAAGCGAAAGGTAGGAGGTTTACAGGGGATTTAAGGAAAATTCTTTTCAACCCAGAGAGTGGTGGGGGCTCTGGAATGAACTGCCTGGGAGAATAGTTGAGGCAAGTAACCTCACAATCTTTAAAGAGTACTTGGATGAACACTTGAAATGTCATAACATTCAAGGCCATGAGCCTAGCATGGGAAAATGAGACTAGTGTAGATAGTAGTGTATTTTTGGTGATACAGATTAAATGGGTTGAAATATTCGCTCCCTCCAATATTAACACTCAGAAGCAGCAATATGTACCATCTATTAGATGAACTGGAGAAATTCACCAAGGCTCCTTAAACGGCACCTTCCAAACTCAGGGCAGCAGATACATGGGAACACCACCACCTACAAGTTAGCCTCCATGTCACTCACCATCTGACTTGGAAATATATTGCCATTCCTCAGCGTCACTGGGTCAAAATCCTGGAACTCCCTCTCTAAAGGCATTGTGGGTGTACCCAAACTAACTGGACTGCAGCAGCTCAAGAAGATAGTTCACCACCACTTTCTCAAGAGCAATTAGGCATGGGCAATAAATGCTGGCATGGCCAGCAAAGCCCACATCCCATGAATAATATAAAAAAATTTTATCACAAAATAATTCAACCAACTCACCTCCCTTTGGTCTTCCTCCATTCCCAAATTACTCTTTAAAGGTAGTTATTTATCAAAGAATCTGCTGGTCGAGACAACAAGAGTCAATTTATAGCTTATTAGAACTTGACAAGTAGAATGACAGATGGACCATATGGCCCCTTGAGTTTGCGTCACCACTCTCCCACCTGATCCCCACATTCCTTCATTCACCTAGAATTCAAAAACCTACCAATCTCAGCCCTGAGAACACTCTGTCAGAACATCCACTATTCTTTGTGCTAGAGAATTTCATGGATTCACAAGCCACAGTCTGAAAAGGCTGTGCTCCTTTCTTGAGAACGTGCCCTTTAGTTCTAGAGTCTCAAGCCATGAGAAATAGCCTCTTAACTGAACATTATGGAAATCTGAGGGACAATGTTTCAACTGATATGTTAATTGCAGTAATTTAATTCAATCATTTATGAAAATTTGGCTTTTCAAATACTTTGCTTATAAACAGTGGAAAATGTTTAATGTTAAGAAACTTAAAATATTTTCTATTATTTCAATACAAAACAAATAATTAATAGTTTTTGAAAAATCAATCCTTTTCATTATATAACAACCATGAACTTATTTGATTATTTGGCATCCAACTAAAATTAATTAGGCACTTCAACTTAAATACGATACAACAACATTGCTAGAACGGAACTGAAATACACTGACCTGACCTATCCCAAATGAGAATAAAGTATCAAATAGGGGTTGGAATTCTTACAGAAAAGCTTACTTGTTTTTAAAATATGATTACACTTGAAAATAAAATCCCCAAATGCAAGTGATAAGAATTAAAGCAGCCAAAGTGACATATTGCTGAAATACTATGCGCTACCAGCTCTATCTTTGATAATGATGCTTTGTGCTTCAAACTCAAATACAAGGCATAAACAAATATAAAAATTGCCCAAATAATAGAAGACAATAAAACATAACAGCAAAACAAGAGCATTTGATGTGAGTCATCAGAATTCTCATGACTAGATTACTTATTTACTGGTATCTCACAATTCATTTCTGTTTAAGCATTGATTTCCTTACTGCAATCTAACAGACATTCTATCTAAAAAAGTTTCATAAAATCCTTACAAGTGAAAATATTTCAGTATGCGTTGGTATGGCTAAAGGAAACTTTGAACTGATTATCACAAAGCATCATGAGGCTATTTTTAATCAATTACAGGAAATTCACAACTTCACTGGTCTTGAAAGACTGACCTTGCATTACCCACCAATAATCCAACTGAGGAATTTACACAGAATTGTAAACAACGAAAACAAAAGATTGGGACTGACAACTGCCTGCAATTAATTGTTACCTAGCATTCATCAAATTGAAGTTATGATATGCAAGCTTTTCTTACAAAAGTGGCTTTGGTCTCAGAACAGGAAAAAATTCAGTCGTTTTTTTGTTGAGTCCTGATTGATAGACTCATGTCCTAAACAGCTCCCATCACTACCACAAACACAAATGTTGCAGCATTAACCTGAGTGTACAGTTGGTAAAAGGGTTCTTGTTGCAGTGTAGTGCCACCACCTTTGAGCCAGGAGTACCTGGCTTGAAGTCCCATTTGCTCCAGAGATGTGTAACAACATCTTTAAACTGACTGATTACAAAGTATTTACAAAGAGTTACAGTAACAACAATTTTGGCACTTTGGCTGTTTAAAATCCGCCCTCTTACACCTCGAGGTTTTAATATCAAGTGCAATTCCATCATTAGAATTCAGTGGTCAAGAACTGTCTTGGATTAATTCCTGTCTCAACAGCATTACCTTTCTCAAAGTGAGGAGCAAATCCTTGTACACAAGTAAATGGAGTTTTCACTGCATCTCTGGTGAAATAACAGCTATAGGAGCATGTTAAACTTGAGAAGATGTGGAAAAGATTTACAAGGATACTGTTGGGATCGGAAGATTCAAGTCATAGAGAGAGGCTGGGGCTTTATTTTCTTGGAATACAGAGCCTTATACAGGTTTATTAAAATCTTGAGGAGCATGGATATGGTGAATAACCCTAGGGCAGGGGAGTCCAAAACTAGAAGGCATGGGTTTAAGGTGAGAGGGGAAAAAGATTTAAAAAGAACCTGAGGGGTAACATTTTCATGCACAGAGTGGTGCGTGTATGAAACGAGCTGACAGACAAATTAGTGGAAACGGGTACGATTACAACACTTAAAAGGGATGTGGATGGGTATTTGAATAAGAAGGGTTTACAGGGATATGGGCCAAATTCTGGCAAATGGAATTAGGTCACATTGGGATCTCTGGTCAGCAAGGACAAGTTGGACGAAAGGATCTGTTTCCATGCTGTATGACTATGACTCTAATAGGCTTCCATGATGGTGCAAGCAACTTCACGTAATGCAAGACACGAGATGAAGCAGACAGCACTCGACTAAGTCTGGGGTCAGGTTTCTTGTTTGTGTAACAAGCAACAATGAATCACTGCATTGCTCAGTTCTACCATCTCAGGTGGTAGAATGTCTGTTAATTCTTTGTGCAAACATGAGCATGGATCTCATTATTCATTCATTCATTCATTCATTTCTAAACTTAAGGGGAAACAAAGCAGGCAGTAACACTAAATCCAAGATGGACAAATTTTTACAGAAAGGTTCACAGCATTAAAACTAAAAGGCTTTTGTCCCTTCCCTCTAAACATCATGTGGAAATGGGCATTCAGATATCCCCTGCAGAAATCAGGCCAACGAGCCTTTAATCAAATTTCTGCAACAGAGTTAATGAGATTTGCAGCTATTCATTGCTCTATGGCAGTGGAGACTCCAAAGCTCATGAACACTTCTCGGGAGAAATTATGCAGGCATTTGAATCTATATATAGGTTATTACACATTTATAACTATTCATTTCAGTCAGTGGTATTTAGTAAGAAAAGCAAAATGATATATGAAAATACCACATACTGCCCCTAGAACACGTGGTCCTCTTCACGTGCTGCACTGATGCCACAGGAAAAAATAAACACCAATTGCAATGAGATGCTGGAGCTTCATCACCTTGGGAACCACCATCAGTGTTGGTCTGCAAATAAAATAGTTCAATAAAATTCCAAACTTTACAAATAAGGTGATTGTTTAAGCTCACAACAACTTTAATTTAGAGACCCACCGACTCACTTTCTAGTTCTCTATCCTACAAAATAAAGGAAATGCTATGGAGCAAGTTGTCTTCAAATACTAGAACAAACTTGCATTTGTACACTGCTTTTTCCAAACGTAGGATGTTTAAAAACAAATCAAAGCTAACGGAAGTACTTCTGAAGTGACAATTGTTGTAGAGCAAACATTGCAGTCAACTTATTCACCACAACATCTCACAAATACAAATAAGATAACTGCTGATGTTTCTCAGTGAAGTTGACTGAGGGATAAGTATTGGCTGAGTGTCGGAGAATGCTTCTGCTCTTCAAAATGGCATTGCATGCATACATGGTCTCATTCTAATATCACAAATGAAATATCACAAGTCCAACATTGTAGCACTTCCTCAGAATTGCTTTGGTATTAGTCTAGATTTTGTGCTCAACACTACCAAACAAAGCTTGGACTTATGATTTTCGGATCTAATTTATAAGAGTGTTACTATGGAGCTACAAAAATACAAGGGATACGTATTGAGCACAAGGACACTTTTGGCACTAAAGGTGATTTTTAACTGAAAGTCTTAGATCCATAATAACAAACTTTTTACAGTTTTATACTCAAGAGTACAGAGAAGAATTTAACTGAATTGAAGATACCCGAACATCAACCTTTATGCAGCACCCTGTTGCTGACTCTTCAGCGTCTGAGCTCACTCCAACGATATCAAACTAGCCAATTTGAATAAAACAGGAAAAACTTAATGTCTGACAAGCAAAATTTACATACTTATTACAAGCTTATGAGTTGCCAAACTCATATATGCAAATAAATCTAAAAGCTGTTTATGTCAGAGAAATGAATGATTCTGCAACTCTCAGACACCTGGCTAGACACAAGAATTAATATTCTGGAGGTAAAAATGTGAGGCTATCAATGCTGACAACACATTACACATCTAAAAGAGTGACCATTCATACACGATTAAATGCAAAAATCTGAAAGTTGCAGTTTGAGTTGCTCTATTCCTTCAGCAGCTCCAATAACAGTGGTTGAAGTCTGTAGTTAGAGGTAAAGCAATGATGATCATGTCTAATCTCTGAAGAAGGCTGCTTCTAAAACTCTAGCCAACTTTGTGATGCAGATTTCTTATTTCCCAACATCAGTTTGAATCTTGTGTGCCATTGTGAGACTCTCCAGGTGTCCGGCCACAGTGACATCAACAAGGAGTTCAATAATACTGAAGTATTCCAGCAGTTGGAAAAGCAAGAAGAAAAAACACTTGAATCCCTTCACTTTTAATTCTTAAATGTTACAGCTAGTAAAGTAAGTGATTGAGATATACAAACAGGATTAAAATATCAGATTAATAAAAATGCAGAATTGATCAGAGTAATGAAACATGAATTCAACAAATATAAAATTACTCTTTCAGGGTCATTTTGGCTGTTTCGCAGTGATCACAAACTTTGAACACTATTGAGAATCGATTACATCTCATTCAATAAAAGGCAATATCTTCACGTTTTTTTTTACAGCAGGGTTATGACCCTCAGAGTGGAAACTCTCAATTCAATGATTGATAAGTGATGACAACCTGGGAAGACTTCAATTGTGCATCCAACTGTGGAATCACTGACAACTTCTGGGTTTCTGTATCTAGATACACACACACACACACACACACACACACACACACACACACACACACACAGATAGCAGAATTTGTTGCCAGTTTCAGAGAAGTTTTAATGGTGAATGCTGACTGTAATTTTGCCATTGAAATATTTGGAGCAGTCCAAAGTTGCAGTTACAATGAAGATATACAGAAATCTTGCAAGAAAATGTTTGGACTTATCCACTCCAGTGCTAGTCAAATTTTAATAATGTGATAAATATTAATTACTGACAAACAAGCAATCTAGCACTGAAAATTTAGTTTCACAGGTGCGCAGCTATATTCTTTAGATCTTAAGAGATGGAAATAAATTTTAAAAACATTTTACTTCTCTTGCTTCATTCAATTTTTCCAATCCTGCCTATTTTCCTTTATATGCTTAGTCCAAAATTAAAATTAACTATCCTGACATTTTTTGGATCAGATATACACTACTCATTAATAACTCTTCTAATGTGTTGGTCTTTAAACAATCACATCTGCTTGTCCTGTTTGGACAAATTCCAGATCTCCTGTTGACTGTGCCATGGTGAAATGAATTTTTAAGCACAAGTTCCAGTGCAAAAGTATTGGAGCAAGTGCAAACCTAATGAACACCTCGTGCCATTTATTTATCACTGAGTCAAGATTTGAGCCAAGTTAAATAATCTGGGTCATTCTCTGTACTTGATTTTTTTTTGTAATCCTTGTTTTTTGGTTTCCCCATGACATAGAATGTAGGCAATTCCAAACTCAATTCAAGAAAAATTGAAAGAAGAATTGACTCAAATTTATCTGCATCTCACGAGCTCCTGTCAGTCTCCATGCCCACCAGAAAAATGTATTTCTGAACACGTATGCACAATGACCAATTTATTATATATTGGCCACCTACTGAATTGGTAGAATAAAGAAAGTGACATGTCATGCATTTGGAAGTTATGGGTCTCTTTGATGATCAATTTGCAGCATAAATGATATAGAAATAGACTTCAGGGATCCATTCAGATTAACAATGACTGCATTTTGCTTAAAATAGGACAGATGCACTGAGGCTTCCTGAATATACTTCATTTGACTCATACCAGAGATACATTACCAAAACACTTCCATTTAAACAGAGGGTGCCAGTGATTATACACTGTTTAAAACTGTCAGAATATTGATACCTATTAGATCAAAGCATGCAGGTACAACTTCTCTAAAGTTCTGCTCTTAAATAAGTTTGTCTCAATGTAGGTTCACGTATGATTCACTCCTCAATTAATTCAAGATTAGTGAAATATATTTTTATTAATATAATAAAAAGACTTAAATATCAGGTAGTTGGATTGGTTATTATGCACAAGTCAGTTTCATATTAAGTATTTTAATGCACAATTTGCTCTGTAATTGCACGTTTTGAGAAGGTTGTTGGGTAAATCAATTATGTGCAAGAATGCTAAATTGAGGGAAAACAAAATACATCATACAAGGAAACAAAGTAAGCTTAACAGCTTAACCTGTTTTGGAATAAAAAATCATTCTAACTAAATCAAAATATTGCTATTTCAACCACGGAAATACTATGAGGACTTTTATGAAACTGCCTTGCTGGGATCATTGCATGCGTTTGAGAGAGAGTGTGAGGCAAAAAAAAACACAGGATGAAGATCCAAACACTTTTTCTGGGTTACGAAGTTAATGATCTTGCAATAACACTACATTTTAACTAATTTCTCTTTTGGATACAGGTGACATACCTTCACCCGAAAAACCGTGCGAGACATTACTCGTAGTTATGACAATAAGCTCTTAATGCTATTGGGTTTGCATCGTCTTTAAATATCCTTAAAGTTCTCTGAAAAGTTTCACAGATGTAGTATCACATGAAGTTACCGACTAAGGGTAAAGCAACATCGTAAGTGATTGAAACAACCCTAGATTGTTCGGTTACTTATGGAATTCGTGGTAGTGGAGGTTTGAATCAAAACTGCATCCAACCATATGGCAGGCATGCTTCTCGCAAATCAGAGTGACGGTGAGATTATTGATTCCACGACAACAATGACGACAATAAACCAGCCCGAAAAGCAACTCACCATCGCCCGTTAGGATACCTAAACGGACCAAAGACTTGAAGAGACTAAGAGTCACAAAGAAACTCCAACTGCAACCCAGCCAGTTGTGCTAACCATGATGGGCGGAGAATTTTTGCCGACCGCTGCACCCTGGGAGATGGAGTTTCAATCCCCCATTCCCAAACTGTCAGCCGCGGTCACGGTGGACTACAAGTCCCAGGGAGCAGTGCGGCCCGTGCACATGCGCAACGCTAGGCGCTCACCTCCGTTAACCTAGGCCTCAGTATCCCTCCCTCCGTCCCGTCTCACCCGTCCGCGCTCTTACTTAACTCCTCGCGACAAAAATATATGTTTATACCTGCAGAGACAGAACCCATCAAGGAGATGTTTACCTCTCAAACAGCCACCGATTAAGTCCCCAGTGGAAGCTCATGCGCCAGGCAGGGTGCTGAAGCCGGGGTCCGGTGACGGTGGTGGTGGTGGGTCCGCGGTGGGGAGAGCGAGAACGGGAGCGCGCACCCTGCCAGCTGGCCGCGGCGCGGCCCCGCTAGTGCGTGACGTCATGTGGGCCGCGCACAACCCAACTGTAGCCAAAAGTTGGCCTTGGCTTCCCTGAACCCGCCTCACCAACACTTTCACTTCAAGCTGGCTGATTGGGATTTTTCTTTAGAAAAAATGATTTAATCCAAAAAGTTCGAGTTGGATTAATTATTTACTGCGCCTCCGTAAGCAGAAATTAAATATTATTCTGAGAAACTTGAAGTGTTTGACTCCTTTCCTCTCTCCAGAGAATGCTGCCTGCCTGAGAGTTTCCAACTTTTCCTGCTTTCATGTTAAACCTGCAATGGGGGTGATCACCTTATGGTATTATTGCTTGACTCACGATCCAGAGACTGGGGTGATGTTCTGAGGGCTTGGATTCAAATTCTACGATCGCAGAGGGTGGAATTTGAATTCAATAAAAATCTGCAGTTGACAGTAAAATGATAAATGCATACCCCCACTCCACTGTTACCATCAAGCCAGGGGTTTAACAAAGTTAACATTGGTTCGATGAAGAGTGAATGAGTCAGGAGCATTAGGGAAAGCTACTATCTACCTGGTCTGGCCTAAATGTGACTGTAAACCTACCACAGTGTAGTTAACAATTATCTGCTCTTTGAAATGGCTAGTAAGTTCAGTTGTATCTACTGCTAGAAAGTTTAAAAATAAGAATGAAATTGGACAGACCACTTGGCATTAAGGTAATGGAAATGACAACTATAGTCCTGTCCCCTGGTATGCACCTAATTCATTCTCATTAAACTAGAGCTAGAGCCAAAATTGCAGACTAGCCAAGAAACAGCCTGGCATAATCATATTCATGGAATCATACCTTACAGACAATGTTCCAGATAATACCATCATCCTTGCACCGATAGGATGGACCCAACAGACATAGTGGCATAATGATTTCCAGTCGACAGAGAGTTGACCTAGGAGTAATCAACATTGACTCTGTACCCAATGAAATCTCATGACATGAGGTCAAACATGGACAATGAAAACTCCTGCTGGTTTCCATTAAGAAACAGTTGGAGGGCATTGGAGACTGCAAAAGCTATGTGCCCTGACAAAACTCCAGCAATTACACTAATGCCTTATGCTTCAGAACTTGCTGCGTAGCTAGCCACAATGTTGCAGTACAGCTACAACATTGGCGTCTACTTGACAATGTGTAACGTTGTCCAGGTATGTCCTTTACACAAAAAAAGGGACAAATCTGACCTGACCAATTAAGCAAGAAGCTTCACATCATCCAGGACAAAGTAACACTTGATTGGCATAACATTCATGAACATTTACTCCATCTACAACGAACACTCATTCACGCCATCTTGTACCATCTAAATGATGCACCGGAGAAATTCACCAAAGATCCATAAACAATACCTTCCAAACCCATAACCACTACTATCTAAAAGGACAAATGCAGCAGGTACATGAGAACATTAACACCTGCAAGATCCCCTCTAGATTTTGTAGGTCTATCTACATCAAAGAGACTGCAGAGGTTCAAGAAGACCACACCACCACCTTCTCAAGGATGGCACAGTGGATCAGTGGTTAGCACTGCTGCCTCACAGCGCCAGGGACCTGGCTTTGGTTCTACCCTTGGGTGACTGTGTGGAGTTTGCATGTTCTCCCCCTTCGGGTGCTCTAGTTTGCTTCCACAGTCCAAGGATGTGCAGTTTAGGTGGATTGGCCATTGCTAAATTGCCCACAGTATCCAGGGACATGTAGATTAGGTGAATCAGCCGTGGGAAATGCAGGGTTACAGGGATAGGAGGGTGGGTTAGGGTGGAATGCTCTTCGGAGGGTTGGTGAAGGCTCGACGGGCTTAATGGCCTGCTTCCACACTGTAGGAATTCCATGATCTGGGGATAGGCAATAAACCCTGGCTGAGCCTGCAACACTATAAATGAATGCCAAGCATTAAACAGAAGATGCTGAAAACACTGGGTCAGACAGTAATGTAGGGAGAGAAACAGTTAATATAAAAGGTTGATGAGCTTTCATCAGAATTGAAGGTTTTCTTTTATGCTTCACTCTCTACCCTTTTTTATTCTTTGCACTTGCTTAGAATCTATTAAATCTTTAACCTTTTCCACTTTTGATGAAAGTCTATTAACATGAAATCTGAACCTTTTTCGCAGATGGCACCTGATTCGTTGAATATTTCCAAGATGTTACATTAAGATTTAATATTCCTGGTTCAAACACAGTAATGATTCAACCGTTTCATGGAGTCATACAGTACAGACGATCAAGTCTGTGCTGTCAAAAATATACTACTATCTACACTAGTTCCACTTTCCAGCTCTTGACTCATAGTCTTGAATGTCATGACACTTAAAGTGCTAATCCAATTACATTTTAAAGATTGTGGGGTTGTCCACCTCAACTACTCTCCATTCCAGTGCATTCCAGCACCCCATAACACCCTGCGTGAAAAGGTTTTTTCCTCATCACCTCTAAACCTACTGCCTTTCACCTTTTAATGATGCTCCAAGTTTTTATTATTTAAATTTTTTAAAATATGCAGGATTATGGGGAAAGGGCAGGATATTGGCATAAAGTTAAAATGTTCAAAGAGTTGGTACAGACGCAAAGGGCCAAATAGCTTCCTTCTGCACTGTAACAATTCCATGATTCAAATGATTGAAAACAAACTAATGTGGTGGCAATTGGCTTTTTGTGGCTAACACATACCTGAGTAACTTGGGGAGATGCCAGTGTCGTAGCCATACTGGAATAGCTTGGTTTAGGCTGTGACAATTTTGGAAATGCATGCCTTCATAACCAATGCCAGAATTGTCAGGAGTTACAGCCTTTGAAGAATCCAGTACCTTCATCCATTTCTTGAATCAAATTATGTGAAGACTGGCATCTGATGGAATTTAAGGATGGGGTCAACATTGATCATCTACTCAGCATGTCTGGCTAAAGATGGTTGCAAATGCCTTACTGTTGTCTTTTGCACTGATGTGCTGTGGTGCACCATCACTGAAAATAAAGATGTCTTTGAAGCCTTCTCCTCCTCCAATTAAGCTACAATGTAGCATGAGGTACTTAAGGTAAGGGGTAGAAAGTTCAGAGGAGATGTGAGGAAAACCTTTTTCAGCCAGAGGTTGATGGAAATCTGGAACTCAGTGCATGTAAGAGTGGTAGAGGCAGAAGCCCTCATAATATTTAAGAAAAAATTAAATGTGCACCTGTGATGCCAAGACATATAAGGCTACGGGCCAGTAAGAGAAAATGGAATTGGAACAGTTAAGTGATTGTTTTTGACTAGTGTGGATGCGCTGGGCAGAAGGGCCTTTTTTTCAAGATCTTGATGACTCTAATATAAGACCCAAGGATCTAATCAATGTTTGTACCTCCTCCTTGTTAGATCTTAAATCTCTCATTATATCATTTTCTGTTTTTATCTTTGCTAAACAATTTGGTTATTATTACGAGCATATATAATATTTTAAATCAAATATGTCACTCGTTGTATGTTTGACTAATTTCCATTTCAAAGCCTATTTTCCTGTCTTCAAAATAACGTGTGTTGACAAATTTTTATGCATGTGGATGTATTTATAAGTGCTTTAAGGAACTTGATAATATCAAATCCTTTTTATACAAGAAATTAAGAATTCTCTACAACAGTATATGTAGCAAGCTGGAGGATATGCAGTTTTACAAGCACAAAATCAATTCCTTCTCTGCTCAACAGCAAGGTCTAGGCAATTATTCACTACAATGAAGTTGAGTGTAACTTTGCCTGGCATTTTAAGGCCACAGTTTCAGCTACTGTAATAAGCAGATATTGAAGTCAATTTAGGCTAATTTGTGTTTGGCATATCCCATAGTTAGATGACATTGGCTGAGAGAAGCCTCTCTCCATATTTCCTTCTTGTCATCTTGAAAGCTATTTCTAGTGATAAAACATATCAGAGAAACATCCATTCACCGAGAACTCAAGGATTCTACAAAGGTTGCCAGTGCTGAGGATGGAAAATATCAACAAGTAGCTGTGATCTCAGATTCAATTACAATAACTCAGGGACTCCTATGAACTTTTAAAATGTATATTATTTACATTCCTGTATTGCATACTGGACACACTTCCCATTTTTAAACATTATACCTTTACCCATGCATGTGATTGATGTGTTTTATTATTTTTCTTGAGCTTACTAAGTAATAAAATTCAGCTTTCTTACACTCAATAAAACTATAGAATTGGTTCCTTAATTTTGACTAGCACTATGATTTAGTTGACGTGATGTAGCTGCATATTAATTCAATTAAAAATCTTTGTTGTGGACAACTCAGGTGTTTAAAAAGGAGGGAGCTGTATCATCTATCCTCACCTGATCTTAACACAATTCAAAATATTTCATTCTGTTCCAGTGATAAACTTGTATTCATATAAGACCACAGGATCTAATTGCCACTAAATATGCATTGGATGAGATCCGTTTATTTGCTGATCAGGCTGCAGGTCACAATGTTGGCTTTCATTCAATTTTTGTTTAAAATTTATAGTAAATTCAGCAGTTACAGATATTCTGGATTCTGTATCAATTGATCTATTTCAACTGTTAAGTTGCAAGGGGCATTTATAGTTTTCAGATAACTGTCTTTATTGCACTTTTTAAAATTGTGTGATCCATAAATTTACAGGGTGGCAGCGAGAAATTGTGTGCTAGATATTGTTATTTATCTGCTGATCTTCAATTTTGTTGTTCTTATAGTTTGATTTGATATTTTTGTTTTGAGCCAGCACCAAACTTTATTTGAAGATTATAACATTGCAGATCAACTGTGCATTTAGAAAATAGAAATCTCTATTGCTCTTATAAATCATAGCTTCATGGAACAGTGCAAGTAAACAACATAAATGCAATAAATCACTTATATCTATGGAAAATTGTTAGTTTTTGAACTTTGTAATTCTTTCCCATTAATGCTGCCCAATGGTGAATATCCTAATGATAATTACATTCTTATATCTTGGATTAGTCACATTAGTGGCACCTTGGATTTTCTCAGCAGAAGTATGAAATGTAGCATTTGAGGGCTATGATTACTATGATGGTCACTGGCAGTGCTGTTTAAATTTCAGGTCTTCTCTGAGGGTTTATTGTAGGAGCTAGAAACCATCAGTATAGCATAGTCCCCTACAGTTTAATTTTTTAAATTAAACCTAAATTATTGCATCTTGAACGATGCACTTGTCAAATAACAACATCTTGCATTTATTTAGGACCTTACACATTTTCTCTGGCCAGAGGTAAGGTGCTGGAGGACTGATGACTGTCAATGTCCCATTATTTAAAAAGTGAGAAAGGGATAGACAAGAACATTGCAGGTCAGCAAAAACTCAGTGGTGGTAAACTTTTTTTTCTAATTCACATATGGTATGTGGGTGATGCTCTGTCGGCATTTATTACCCGTACATCAGAGAAGGTAGTGGTGAGCTACTTTCTTGAATCAGTGTAATCCATATGCCCCAGGTAGACCTGTGGTAGGGATAATGGTTAGGTCCTCAAATTGGCAGGATGTGAGCACAAGGATTTTTATGTTAGGGACTCAACTATTCATATTATTTATTAATGACTTGGATAATGGCATAGAAAGTCACATATCCAAATTTTCTGATGGCACAAAGTTAAGCAGCATTGTAGACAGCCTAAAATTATAAAGGGATATTGATAGACTAAGTGAAGGACAAATTCATGGCAGATAGGGTTCAATGTAAGCACAGCAAGGTTATCCATTTTGGAACAAAAACAGATAGATCAGGATACTAACTGTAAGGTATGAAGTTAAATACAGTGGAAGTCCGTAGAGACTTGGGGGTTCAGGTGCATAGATCTTTAAAATGTCACAAGCAAATGCAGAAAATATGCTGGCCTTTATATCTAGAGGTATGGAGCACAAGGATGCAGAAATTATGTTGCAGTTATACAAAACCCTGGTTAGACCTCACTTGGAGTACTGTGAACAGATCTGGACACAACACCTTAGGAAGGATATATTGGTTGAAGGGAGTACAACATAGGTTTACAAGAATGATACCTGGACTTCTTGAGTTAAGTTATGAGGGCAGATTATACACATTAGGCCTGTTCTGTGGAGAATTCAGAAGGATACTCATAGAGACATCATCATAGAATCCCTACAGTGTGGAAACAGGCCCATTGGCCCAACAAGTCCACGCTGACCCTCAGATATCCCACCCAGATCCATCCCCCTATGACCCACCTAATCTACACATCCCTGAACACTACGGGCAATTTAGCATGGCCAATCCATGTAGCCTGCGCATCTTTGGACTGTGGGAGGAAACCGGAACACCCGGAGGAAACCCGCACAGACACGGGGAGAACGTGCAAACTCCACACAGACAGTCGCCCAATGGTGGAATCGAACGCCGATTCCTGGCGCTGTGAGGAAGCAGTGCTAACCACTAAGCCACCGTGCTGCCCTACAAAGGGGTGATGTGATGGAAGTCTTCAAGATATTAACAAGAGAAGACAGGGTAAATAAAGATAAACATTTTCCACTGGCCGAGGGTGCTAGAACTGGGGGGCATAGTTTGAGAATTAGGGCCAGACCATTCAGGATAGATATTAGGAAGCACTTCTACATACAAAGGATGATAGATGTTTGGAACTCTTTCCACAAATAGCAGTGGATACAGAATCAATTGCTAATTTTAAATCTGAGATAGATAATGTTTTGTCAAGCAATGGAAGTAAGAGATATGGGCAAAAGGCAGATTTATGGAGTCAGGCCACACATCAACCATAGTCTCATTGAATGGTGGAACAGGCTGAATGGCATATCCCTGTTCCTACGTTCCGATATCATACTTGGAAAAACATAGATTAGCTAGAGATAAAAACCGAAAAAACTGCAGATGCTGTAAATCAGAAACAAAGCCAGAAATTGCTGGACAAACTCAGCATGTCTGACAACATCTGTGGAGAGAAATCAGAGTTAACATTTCAGGTCAAGTGACCCTTCCTCAGAACTGATGGTAGCTAGGAAAATTTTGGCCTACGTGCAGAAGATAGGGTGGGGGGAGGGGATAAGGAGTAAATGATAGGTGGGGATATAGTCCAAGGAGAGAAGAACAGTTAGACATACAAAGGAGTAGATAATGATCTGGCTAGGACGGTGAATAGCTTACTCGAACCCTAATACACCAGGCCTTGTTATCATACAGTCTGCTATTACATACCACCCACTGTTAGCCAGCAACAGTCTCCATTAGTAGCTATTCACCCTCCTAGCTAGATTTTAAAGCTTAGGGCCAAAGCAAATGAATCATGGTTGTCAGAGGTGAAATGCTTAAAATCAGGGAGACCAGCATTGCAGTAGTGCAGACAGATCTTGCAGGATTGTAAACTGGTAGAAAAATGTGGAACAGGCAAAAGCAGAGGGACTTGAAAATAAGGATAAGAATTCTAAATTGAAATGCTTTTGGACTGACTGTACTGTAGGTCAATGAACATAGGGCTGATGGGTGAACAGAATTTGATGCAAATTGGGATGAGGGCAGATGTTTGGTGGAGCCCAAGTCTGTGAATTGTCTTGTATAGTTCCAGACAATTACCAGATAATATTTAATGGAGGAAATTTCTGCTCATCCAATAAGTTAGATGTTGGATAAGCAGTAACCCATCAGAGACAGTAGAGGTGTGGAGACAGGTGGTAATGATGAGGTTGAGCTGGGTACCCTCAACCTACCTGTGAACCCATCATGTTTTCCGAAGGTAACACTGAGGGACAGCTGTGCAGGTGAGAAATAGAAGGCGATCCAATTATACATTAATGGGGAGGCTGGTGTTGTGACTAAAGAGGTGGTAATGGTTCAGAAACAGGGAGAGAATCCACAGTAGGCCATTCTCTGATTAGGCCTGGACAGGTAATAAAGGATAATACTAATCCAGCCAACTGATCTTATACTGGAAACCCTACATTAAGTATACGTATCTTTATATTCGTCTGCTATTGGATCAAATGGCAATATTTTTGGAGTCGTTTTTAGAAGTAAACATATTCCCGTATTACAATTCGACTACACTGGCGGGATTAAACTGTAAAGGCAACATACGGTTTACGAGATGACATCAAGTTACAGACAAATGTGGCAAATAAAAATCAATAATAAAGTAGGCACATAACAATATTTTTGAGTAAAATGAGATTTGTAGTATTTGTTTTTTTAGAAAAGCGATTAAGCGAAGGCGCCGCAAAAGCATTTTCCATCACATCCCATGGCGAATGAAAAGAGACAGAAAGGTGTTGCACGTAGAAACACAGAAAAGGAGGAGGCAGTGTGGTACGGAGTACTAGAGGATTCTTTTAACAACAAACACAAACCATTAGTGCTTCAAATTCACTTGGAGATTTGGTTATCTTAACTTCCGCAAGCGCATCTTTCAGGAATGCGGAATGTTGGAAGAGCTGGGTGAAGGGCCAGAGCTGCTAAGCTCTTCCAGCAACAGTAGGAACTGCAGATGCTGGAGAATCTGAGATAACAAGGTGTAGAGCTGGATGAACACAGCAGGCCAAGCAGCATCAGAGGAGCAGGAAGGCTGA